>NC_134086.1:59190744-59505883 GCF_000715075.1 Nicotiana tabacum | reverse complement strand
CCGAGAGTTGAACAAGAGAACCAAATCACCCACTTTGAACTCCTTGCTACGAGCATATTTATAATGAAGGTACTTCATCTTGTCCTTGTACAAGGAAGAACTGGAGTAGGCATGGAATCAGAATTCATCAAGTTCATTAAGCTGCTCCACACGAAGATTGGTTGCAACATCCCATTCAAGATTTAGCTTCCTCAAAGCCCACATGGCCTTGTGCTCTAACTCAACCGGTAGATGGCAAGCTTTCCCAAACACTAACCAATATGGAGACATACCAATCGAATTCTTGTAAGCAGTCCTATAAGCCCATAAAGCGTCATCCAACTTCTTTGACCAATCAGTCCTATTTGCATTGATCGTCTTTGACAATATGCTCTTGATTTCCCTATTGGAGACTTCAACTTGGCCACTCGCTTGAGGATGATAGGGAGTAAAAACCTTGTGATTGACACAATACTTTGAAAGCAAAGTGTCAAAAGCTCTATTGCAAAAATGAGACCCCATCACTTATGATTGCACGAGGAGTACCAAACCTTGTAAAAATGCCCTTCTTGAGAAATGCAACAACACTCCAGACCTCATTGTTGGGCAAAGACACGGCTTCAACCCACTTTGAGACATAGTCAACCGCCACAAGAATGTATGTGTTCCCACACGAGCTAACAAACGGGCCCATAAAATCAATGCCCCATACATAAAAAATATCAACCTCAAGAATGGTATTGAGAGGCATCTCATCTTTCTTCGAAATTCCACCTGCTCTTTGCAATTTGTCACACCTCTTCACGAGTTCACTTACATCTTTGTACAAAGTTGGCCAATAAAATCCATAACTAAGAACTTTGGAAGCCGTCCCCGCCCGACCATGATGGCCGCCATAGGGAGAGGAGTGAAAATCCTCCAAGATACTCAGTTGCTCTTCCTCCAGGACACACCTTTGGATCACACCATCCATGTAAATCTTGAACAAGTACGGCTCATCCTAATAGAAATCCAAACAATCCCATTTGAGCTTCTTCATTTGGTTAGAAGAGAGCTCACACGAGATTATACCAGTCACAAGGAAATTAGCAACATCGACAAACCATGGCATATCATTCATCGACACCGAAAGGAGTTGTTCGTTGGGAAATGAATCATTGATCTCTAGGTCATCACGAGGCTTCCCCTCCTCCTCCAAGCGGGACAAGTTGTCCGCCACTTGGTTCTCACTACCCTTCCGGTCCACAATCTCCAAATCAAACTCTTGAAGTAATAAAACCCATCCCATCAGTCTAGCATTGGAATCCTTCTTCATCATCAAGTACCGGAGTGCGGCATGGTCGGTATGGATTATGGCTATGGCACCTATGAGATACAACCGAAATTTCTCCATTGCAAACAAAATACCCAAAAGTTCTTTCTCGGTCACCGTGTAGTTCACTTGAGCATCATTCATTGTCTTGCTCGCATAGTACACCGAATGAAATATTTTGTTCACTCTTTGACCCAAAACTGCCCCAACCGCAACATCGCTCGCATCACACATGAGCTCAAAGAGAAAGCTCCAATTAGGTGTGGTAATAATAGGATTGGTGGCCAACGTATGCTTGAGAAGTTCAAAGGCTTGCATACACTTTTCATCAAACACGAACTTGACATCTTTTTCCAATAACTTGCATAAGGGATTCACCACCTTCGAAAAGTCTTTGATAAATCTCTGGTAGAACCCCACATGCCCAAGAAAACTTCGAACTTTCTTGATAGAAGTAGGGGGAGGGAGCCTTAAAATCACATCAATTTTTGCTTTGTCTACCTCAATACCATGCTTTGAAATTTATGGCCAAGAACTATGCCCTCTTACACCATAAAGTGACATTTCTCCCAATTTAGAAAAAGGTTGGTTTCTTCACAACGGGCCAAAACTCTATCAAGATTCTTCAAGCATTCATCAAATGAGTCTCCCACAACACTAAAGTCGTCCATGAACACCTCCAAAATGTCTTCTACCATATCGGTGAAAATAGCCATCATACACCGCTAATATATAGTCGGTGCATTACACAATCCAAAAGGTATCCTAGAGAAAGCAAAGGTGCCATATGGACAAGTGAATGTGGTCTTCTCCTGATCTTCCGGAGCAATCAAGATTTGGTTGTACCCAGAATACCCATCTATGTAACAGTAGAAGTCACCCCGAGCAAGTCGGTCTAACATCTGATCAAGAAAAGACAAAGGAAAGTGATCCTTGCGGGTCACTTTATTCAAATTGCGATAGTCCATGCATACCCTCTAACTGGTGACGATTCTGGTAGGAATCAACTCATTTTGTGAATTTACAACCACGGTCATGCCACCCTTCTTCGGTACACACTGCACCGGTGAAGTCCAAGAGCTATCAGAGATGGGGTACACAACCCCGACATCCAACCACTTGATCATCTCCTAAGAGTAACTATTGGCTTCTTTGGGTCATCACCTTCTGCGATCAAACCGATTGATCCCTCGGGATCCCAATCGTCCTCTATTTCAATCATATGAATGCCTCAACCCTTGTGGTCTGGTAAAGGGTTATTGCGGACATTTGGAGCAGGTTCCTTTGCCATAATAATCTTGTTATCAATTAAAGTCTGGATCTTGTCTTTCAAGGAACGACATTCATCTATAGTGTGCCCTTTCATGCCTGAGTGGTATGCACAAGATTTGTTTGGGTTAACCTACTGGGAAGGGTTCTTAGGGGTTGCAGCAGTGATGGGGGTGACATAACCAGTAGCTTTGAGTCTCTCATACAACTGGTCAATAAGTTCGGCGATGGCTATATATTGTTTCAGAGGTCTGCGATCGAAATTTGGCCGAGGTTTAGGGAAGTTTTGGCATGTAAGAGGTTATTGATAGTGGGATGGATGAGCGTTGTAGTTTTGGTAGACATGAGCGGGTTGGGATTATCTCGGTGAAGTAGGTTGATATGTGGGAGGTGGAGGTGATTGATAAGTGGGTGGTGGAGCTTGATAGGAGGGTGAGGGTGTTTGGTAGTTCGGAGTAGGATGATATGTGAGTGGAGGTGTTGGGTAAGTTTGGTGTTTGATAGGAGATTTTGTCCTTTGTGCAACCATCACGGGTCCTATGTCCCTTTTCTTGGACACCCCACCGGACTGTAAAGTCTTATTTGTAGCTTGCAAGGCCTCGAAGTTTGTAACCATACCGCTTTTAATATCCTCTTCAGTTCTTTCACCCAGTTTGATAATGTTAGAAAATTTGTGGCTTTCAATCATTATTAGTCTTTCATAATACTGCGGGTCTTGGGCCCGGACAAAGAATTTGTTCATCTGTTCCTCCTCTAAGGCAGGTCTGACCTTAGCAGCTTCGGACCTCCAGTGAGTAGCATACTCGCGAAATGTTTTAGATTCTAAATATAGAATAAATCCGGTGCATTTTTTGTGTTAAACCTAAATCTATCCATAAAGTCGGACGCCATGTTTACCCAGCTTGACCACTTCTTTGGATCTTGGCTGATGTACCAAGACAGTGCATCTCCTTTTAGACTCCTCATGAACAACTTCATGTGGATTCTCTCGTCTTTCCCTACTCCAACCAGCTTGTCACAATATATTCTCAAATGGACCCTTAGATCCCCTGTACCGTCAAATATTTCGAACTTTGGAGGTTTGTACCCCTCGGGCAGTTCGACATCAGGTTGTATGCAAAGATCCTCAAAGTTCAGCCCCTCAATTCCCTTGCTTCCTTCAACACCTTGAATCTGGCTAGTCAATTTCTTAAGTTCCTCAGCCAGGTTCCTGATAAGCAAATCTTTGTCATCAGACTCGGGTGTGCTTGAGATAGGTTGGGTGGAGTGTGGCATGGTCTCCACGTAGATGGGGGTGTTATGGTGGGTGTGAAAGTGGTCATTTGGTGGAATAGTGTGAGGAGCGGGATGATTCTGTTGCTTTGGGATATTCTGAGGCGGTGTATGGTTTTGAGTATTGGGAAAGGTAATATCTGGGGTGCAGAGGGAATATGACAAGCTTCCCAGATTCCGGACCTGATCGAGCTCTTCTTGGAATTTCAACAATTTCTGTTCAAGTTGGGATACATTTTCCTTAGGAACCTGAGTACCATGACCATTAGTGACCTCTACCCGTTCAGTTGAATTCTCCTTTATGGCGTTGTTCAAATCTTCCATCTTGCCCTTGTTCTTGTTCTTGACAGGACTAAGAGGAGGAGTGGGTGGAGGGCCCATGGATCTCGTGGAATAGAATGATGTTGCCAGACTGCACGAACTAACCTTTGGGGAGGGGAATAATAAAACAAAAAGGTAACAATGTTAGTGAGGATCATAAAAAGTATTGCAATATTTAAACACATAGTGCGGGAATGTAAATCGTGTCCTAATTTGGGGACCTCTTTGTGCCCTAGGTAGGACTAGAGACAAATTGATTTGGAGAACTTAGGTACTAAATGCCTCATTTTATTGATAAAAAGTAGATGAATCCAAATCGACACTAAATAAATAGGAAATGAAAAATCACTAATGGCCATTGGCCTTATTACATTTTATAAAACAAACAGAAAAACTTCTATCTATTTGGTCCCAGAAGGACCTTCCCCAGATTCAGCATCCTTGGCTCCGTCGGACAGTTTTCCCAATTCGCAAAGTCCCAGCAATATGTAGGCCCTTGCTAGATGTCCGCCTTCGGTCCCTTCAGCATTCTGATAGTCTTCGACACTTTTGAGAAACATTCTCTCCAATTCCACTATGCCTCACTCCAAGTATCCCTATCGCTTATTGGCACTGACAACCATGTCCTTCTATTCCTCAATTAGCTTCTGATTAGACTCTTGTATCTCGCGGTGTTCGCTTTCGTACTCCCGGATGCTTTTGCGCAGTTGGTTGTATATGACCTATGCCTCGGCCCTTTCATTTATAATCCTGTAACCTCAAGCAAACCCTGGCTGGCCCAGACAATCATGATTGTCTTCCTACCAACCTGAGTAGAAAGGGACGCAACCAGCATGATACCTGTCTGGCTCGATGGTATCTCTTCCCATTATGATCTTATAGTGCCACATATGCTGAGCTTGGAACTTGTACGGACTATCATCATTCTGGAAGTCAGCCCAGAAATGACTCATCTTGTCGACCCTAGGTATAACCTGCTTCCTACCAGCCTGTCTCATAACTCGGAGAGGGATGTAAGGATAGGCTACTCTCAGACCAATATATATCAAGAAAGGTGCATCTCGGGATCAGGCAATGTACTCCTCAGTCGAAAACCACTCGAACATCCACTGGACTTGTTCTTCGGTTAGATTGTCAAATAGCTCTAACCATCCCTTGGCATCTTCTGGCTGAGCGAACATATTGGGTATGTAATTCATTCGCTTTGGATCATGAAAAGAGATGTGATCATCCCAGTCCCTTCGCTAAATCTCTTGTTGGTATTCGCCCTTTTGAAGATGCTCCATGAGCCAGAGTTGAATTAATAAGTTGCATCCTTCGAAGTGTTTTGCTCCTTGTTGACACTTCTCCAAGGCTCGATATATGTCGGCAATGATCATGGGCACGATGCTGAACGGTAGCCCACTAATCCCTTCCATTAGGGTTTTAGTTACCATAGCCAGTTTGGTATGGATTATTGCTTTCTTCATTGAAAACACGATCAACCCCAGGAAACAAAACATTAATACGAAGACCCTTCGATGGATGTGCCACAAAGATGTGATGGCAAACTTGTTAGGGTAGGTACGGTAGGATTTGCTGTGACCGTACCTTTCATACAAATAGTCAAAAAGGGTGTAGGACTCCTTCAGACATGTCAATTCTGGATTCTTCTTTAAATCCATAATTTTGAGGGAACCCCTGCCTTTACGGTTCTCAGGCATTAGTAGACCCAGAGTTTCCCATACTAGATCAGCCAATCCTCTTATCTCCTCTAGCAAGGGTGTCATTTCAATGTCCCAAAGCGGAATACAGCTCTTTCACAATCCCAAAATAGTGTGGCAGCTTCTATGATCTTGTTGTTGGGTTGGATCTCTGGGAGAGAAGGTAGGTTTCCCAAATATTTCCGGACAAGAGTTTGATCGCTAGAGCGAAGATCTTTCAACCATCTTAGCAGTCTTGGGTGGATGTTGGTGACCATGCCGAATCTAGGGACTTCGTGCCTCATTTTCTGTAAAACACATAAGGTTAGGCTCTTACCCCCACCGGTCTCGACTATTTAATACCAACAATTAGCATGAAACATTTAGTTCTCCAAATAAATGCACAAAACGTGGTGATGTCCGTTTTGGTTTAGGAAACCCAGTGGACTTTGGACAAGGCTATCTTAAAGGATCATTATGTGGACAACATAACTGACCCGACTAAGTTTGACCATGATGCATGCACAATTTTAATAGAGTAAGGTTTCTATGGGGTTTTAGACTGGTACCCTTGAGGGGACAACTCAAGGGGGAAGGCACGGAACCATCGACTACACCACTAATCGACTGATTTTACCGCAAATATGCCTTTCCAAATTTAGGGGGTAATAATATAGGAAGAGCGCAACCACTCATTATAAGCGTTGCTATGGTATTTGATTGGCACGAGTGGATTATGATGTTGAGCATGATTATGCAACAATTAAAAGAATGTTGGCACGTATTTGTATGTTAAGAAAGCAGTAAATACAACAGTTTCATAGTTTAAAGCAGTAATAAAGGAAAGAGACGAAGAAGATAAGTCAGTTTTGCTTTATGAAAAGAAATTAAATGCTTAAAGGAATTAAACAAGTAATTTCACATAAGGAGATACAAATTCACAAGAACACTCTAATATGGTAAAAGCCGAATATCCCCAACAAAGTCGCCACGCTGTCACGCCCCCTTTTTCCCTCTTTGCATCGGAAAATCGGGTTTATGACATTTTGGTATGGGACAACCCATTCCTTTTGGGAACTGGGTTTTTCATTTGAAGAATCGTCACCTAATGATTCAAGGTGCATTAGGACACCTATGGGGTTCATTTCTAAGTTCGTTTGATAACCATAGATAGGGTAAGGGCTGGAAATTATCCTAAGGGGAAGGTGTTAGGCCAGATAGCTTTTGTGAATTTGTACAATTAGCAAGTAGACAAGTATAAACTCAAATAGTAGGGGATTTAGGTTTAAACACATAAGAGTTTGAAAGAACAATTAAAAGGCGAATTTTGAAAAGAAGTCACATTTTACAAATACTTGGGAATATAAAAAGAAAGGAAAAGGGGAGGGGGGTCCTAGGTTTAGTTATAATATGGATCACATCAATGCAGTACCCGGTATGACACTCCTCAAAAGAGGTGATACGCGTGGTATTAGCGCACCGGTCATCATATCCATATCTACCTTTCCCATCCCCTCGAGGTATTAAAGCACGGATTGGTCTCGATCACTATTGCATTCCCATTCCTATTAGTCCCAGAGGAACATAGGACTACTATTCCTCAAGGGTAAGGATATTAGGCTGACTTTAGGTTTTAAAAGGTAAAAAGTGTAAGGCGACATACAAAACATATAGAACTGCACATTAGGGGAAACATGTAAACAAATAAGAGGCTCATGTATACCTCCTCAAACAAAGCATATAAATAGCATGACTTAAACGCAATCAGGGTCTAAATTTAAAATACTAAGGCGAAGGGAGTTTAAATTGTTGAGGCAGACCAGTTTGGTACATTACTCACATAGGAAGTCCGAATCAAGCCTGCCTGCTAGTTGTAACAGTCATCAATTAACAAAGGCGAAATCAGTTTTTATGGGTCGCTATCACCTAAGGCTTGCCTAAGTGTTTGGGTGAGATCCTATAAACATGATATCTATTATTGATTCAGAAGTGTAGCAAAGCAGTGACCAGTTTTAAAAAATCAAGTGATTTGAGATCCTATAGGCATGCTTTCTAAACTACGTTAATAAAAGAAAAGGTTGTTTGAAATTATTTCAAAATAGTACGAGATAAATTGATTTTAATTAGGCTAGTTTAAGATCCTATAGACATGGTATCTATTATTGCCAATTTTCAGTTCCTATCGACATGGTGTCTAGTTGAAGATGAAAACGAAGCATGACAGGATTTAGCGCGAAATTCCTATAGACATGATTTCTATGAAAAATACTGATTTCAAAACATATAGAATTAAAGGAACAGATCCTATAGGCATGATCCCTAGATGTAAAACTGAAACATACAGAATTTTAAAGAAACAGATCCTATAGGCATGATCTCTCCCCTTCTAATAGCTAAACATGCATAATTGCCCATCCCTTTTTTTCACTAGCCAACTCCCATGTTTATTACAAATTATTACAGACCAAGTAATGAATTATATCGGAAAATTGTAAAAGAAGAAATTACAATTAGAGAAAGCCTGATTCCTGACTTCCTTTTTAAGTTATGGAACAAACCACATCAAATACCATTTGTTTCAAAGCCTTTATCAGACCTGGGTGTGTCAAAGTTCTCTAAGGGACTCAAGGAACCACGGGCAGTGCTTACACCTAGGTTTGCATAACCAGATAGAGATGAGTGCAATATGGAAGGGCCAACCCATATGTGTCCAAGTTCAGAGGGAGCTCATGGGTATTAAGGCAGGGCTCACACATGAGGGGCAGAACCTAAGTCTAAGAGTATAGTGGAAGTGCAGAAACAGGGATTTAAAACTAAGTTGAGAATAGAGAGAGGTAAGGGTGATTGGAAAACAATAGTAGTAGAGCTAACATTTCACAGAATCAACATCTTTGCACAAAGGGGTCAGGAGTCTGGGAATACATTGCAAGGAGCATATGACCCTAGGAGAGGTCAGGTTTGGACATGTGCAACAATAGATGGTACTGGCATGCCCATAAACTAGCCAGAGAACACAACACATAGAGGGGATATGAAGAATATGACCCTAGGGAGGGTCAGGTTTGGGTCATGCACAACAATGTCTAATGCTGACATACCCTCAAACCAACCAAAGAATACAAACACACAGGGGATATGGGGGTTTGGGATTCAAAAGTCATAATAAGTGATAGACAGAATTCATACATAAAGAAGACACATTGATTTACAACATGCTTTTAGGAATGAAACATGATTAAACATAAGCAAGAAATAGGCAAGAGTGAAGGAAATGGTAAAGAAACATGTTGTTGTTGATGCTAGAAGATTAATTAGAACATACCAGTAAAGGAGAAAATGCAGAAAGAAAAGTAAGCAAATTTCCACAGCCTAGCCTTGGCTTTCAGCCGGCTAGACAAGGCAGCAAGCAAGTAGTAACAGAGAAAAGAGAGAGAGAGTTTTGAATGAAGTGTGTGTGTGTTCTGAACTCAAATGGTTCATTCGTGTTTGAAAGAAGAGGGGTGCAGGTATTTATAGCTTCTGAAAACGAGTGAGAAGTAAGGTAATAAGTAATGTTTTAACACAAATATAGAAACAGTCTCCAGTCAGAATCAATTATACAAGTGATTCCCTTTAATTAAGGAATCACAGTTTAACGTGGTATCACCAGGTCCAATTAAGGAAGGAAAATCGATTTGAAAGTAGACTGATTATTTCCATAAAAGGAGTAGTACAAGCATTAAGTAAGTAATCAAGTCTAAGTACAAAAATATGCTTATTTTGGAAAAGGATTCAGCAAGATAAATATTACAGTAAAGGGAAAAGAATCAATCAATTTTGAACGGGCATGTGAAATCAGGGTTCATAAAAGGGAAACTTTAGAAATCAGTCACAAGATGAAAATCAATCAAGGATGAAACTTCAGCATATAAATAAGTGAATAGGGTCATCAGACATGCGAAGCCAAACATATTGACAAAAGGGATAATCACAAACATGCAGTAATGGCAGAAATAAGCTTGGGTTCAGTAGGAAAGAAAACATTCGAAGTATAGTAATCAAGTAGGTCAAGTCGGATTGAATAAACAGTGGGGAAAACAGAGTATCAGAAACATGCAAAGGTCTCACAGTAGCAGGTGAAAAAACCTTTTTGAAAAGTTAGTGTTTCAAGCATAGTCGAGTTTTAAAGATAATAAAAACCCAGAATCAGATGAGTCACATAAAGAAAAAGAGGTTCTGAAACAAGGAACTTTAAATCGAGTCAGGTATTCAAATGAACAATTTCAGACCCAAAGACATAGGTTTTTAACTATAATCGAGCTTTAAAAGACGGTAAAAACTCAGAATCAAATAAGTCAGTCGAGAATGAAGAACTTAATCAAACCAGTACACATTTAAACAAACAGACCTAAAAAGGAATTAGGGTTTTCAACATGCTGACTCAGAACATAGCAAAATTACAGACAACATAGAGAAGATATTTTTAAAAGAGAGGTTAAGGGAAAAACCCTAACTGGAGAAGATGAGGGGTTTTTTTGAAAGAAAAGTTTGAAGAACTTCCAAGAAATACTTAAACATTTACAGCAAGTATAGGTCTAGAGTAGATCTGAAAGAAAATCAAAAGATCTTAAACATTAGGGTTTTGAAAAACCCAGAAAAGGTGAGAAAGGCTTTGAAAGTTTCCGATCTAACCAGGAAAGTCAAGGATCCGCCTTGAAAGGCCATGAATGACCGAAGAAAGGTCATGGGTGGCCGGAGAAAGGCCATGAACAACAGTCGAGCAAAGACTGGACGAGATTCCTTCGAGGACTGGCCATGAAACCATAGAACCAAACACATAGAAGCCGTAGAAGAATGGTACATGTCTTAAATGACTACGGGAGGCCACAGATTTGGTAGGTATTATGGTGGATTAGGGTGGCGGCAGCTAGGGTTTAGGTGGTGTTGCAGAGAGAGTTTGAGAGGAAGGGGATTCTAAGGCGGCGAATTGTATCAAATGATAGGGTTTTGGGGGTCATTTAGGATTAATTAAGGTAAGGGTGAATACTGGCCATTGATCTGAATGATCAACGACACGGATTAAAGCGGGTAGGAGATAAGTTGGTATTTTACCAACTTATATTGTCTTTAAACCTATACTTTTGCTGCGTTTGAGTGATAAAATCGTGTATTTAATGTCATTTACTTCTATTTTACAGGCTGTATGTGATTTAGAGGTAATGGTGAAGAAACCAAGTAAAAACAAGTCAAAAGGGAGCTAAAATGGACAAGGAGAACCTGCCCAGTGATTTACTCTTCGCGAACGCAAAGAAGTAGGAGCCAAACCTTTGGGAACGCGAAGTGCACCACGCGAACGCGATGAATAAGATCTTGAAACTTCGCAAATGCGAAGGACCAAACACGAACGCAAAAGCTGAGATTTGCAAACCTTCGCAAACACGAAGTTATGGTTGTGAACGCATTGAGGAAACTGGGCGTGAAAACTGGGCAGATCTGGAATTTCACATTATTGACCCCAAACCCTTTAATACCTAAACAAACTCATTTGTAATAGAATCTTTAGCTTATTTTCAGTCCGAATAGACTAGAGAAGAACAAGTCTTGAAGCTAGGGTTTGCACACACACTTGGGTTTTGAAGATTTCAAGCTTGTGGTTAAGGATTTCTTACCCATTTATGTTTATTTCTTTATTTCCTTACATTGTATTGTATATCTAAGTGTGTAGTATTTTATTCAGCACTTGAATCTTGTTTATGGAAATATTCATGTTTAATGTGTGGATTAAATACCTTGTTTTGCTTATGTATTGAATGATTTTTATGCTTTTATGAAGTGAGTTATTGTTTCTTTAATTATTGTTGTTTTTTAATGTTTCCAAAGGGATTAGCTAACCATAGGACTTGCCCATTAACTCGGAATTAATTTTGGAAAAGATAATTTGGGGTTGGGAAAGATTAATTAACAAGAACTTGAGGCTTTAACCCTCATTTTATAGATTCTATCTAGGGATAGGATTGAACTACTTGTAGCCATTCCGGGTGTGCTTAATCTCTTAATTGGGTTAGGGATAATTCAATTAGGAAGTCTTGTTAGTCTTCGGAAGAAGCTAATTAAGAATTATTATCCGTGGCTAATTAACATAAACTCACTCATATTTGTAAAATAATAAAATACATTGGATCGTTTCTTGAGTGTAATTCCAATGCATTCATACTTGTAGCCATTGATCATTTTACTTGCTTTCTAGGTTAATTTACATTTCCGCATTGAGGTATAAATATTTTCAAAACCAAATTTTTAGTGTTTGGCATTGCGCGATAAACGATAATTTTCTTACATTCCTAATCGCCTACATATTGTTCTCTGTGGGATTCGACCTCGACTCATAGTTGGGTAAATTATATTGCATGAGACCGTGTCTATTTACTTTTTAGTAGTGGATTTGGACGTCATCAAAATTGGCGCCATTGCCGGGGAACAATTTGGCGTAATTTTGGTTGTTTGAGAAATAAGCATAAGTGCTTTGGTCCAAACTTGTGAATATTTGTGTAATTATTTTTCTTACCTTGGTTTTTTTTCTTGTTTGTTTCTTGTTTATTTTCTTATTTTTAAAAAATGTCATCATTTAATGAAAATTGGTCGGATGATAGTTTTTCATACTTTAATGACCCTTGTCCTTATTGTGGAGGACCACACTCATGGCAAAATAGTTTAAATTCTCGCGGGGGTGGATTGTTCGTACAATCTCAAACCCATGAGTTGAGTATTTGTGATAAGTGTGGTTTTCAAAATGGTCATTGGGATGATTGTGCTTATTTGTCCTTCCCTTCCCCAAGCCCCCGCTGTGATGATTCTACTTTTTGTGATGAAAATTATAAGGCTACGAAAGTGGAAGAAGTTGAGCATGGCTGAAATGGAGAGTTCAAGCTCATGTTGGAGTGCCTACTTGAAGGAGGAAACAAGTGCTTTGGAGGAGCTTTTGGAGAATAGTCTCCAAAATGACTTGGCACTTGAAAGGTTGCATTCACAAATGGGAGAAATGCTTGAGCCTTTAGAGGTCCAAATATCCTCATAAGTTAATGATAGCCAAGAATTTTTCATAGATGTGGAAGCCGGTAATCCTTTCTTGGCGCTTGATCAAAACCAAGAAGAACTATCAAATGCTCAAGATGAGAAGATGATGCTCATGTTGGAGACCATTATTTAAAATGAGGATAAGCACAACTTTGCATTCGAGGATTTGAAACAAGGCTTGTCTTACAATGATGAACATATCCACACTTTGGAAGAGCAAATGAAAATATTGGTTGAGGCTCACTATGCCCACCAACTTGAGAGGGTGGAAGAAAGCCAAGAAGAGCCAAATTCCGAGGAAGAATGTGAGCTTTACTTTGAGGATTCAAGAATGAACATCCGCAAACCGACTCCATGAGTGTTAATGATGCCAAGAAAAATATGGAATTAGAGTTAACCAGTATAAATGAAAATGTGGTTGAGATTGACTCTAATCCGGGGAAAAAAAGAGGATGTCAAAATTTGAAAAAAATTAAAAGTTGGAGGTTTGAAGTCACATTCCAAGCATTTTTCAACATTAGAATTGTGTGGTGATATGGGAATTGAACTACACGAGAAAATGAGGGATTGCGAGGAGGAAAGGCAACAACCATACATCTTACAGTTTGATGAAACAAGAAAGCAAAATGACATTCCTCACATGAAAGCCATGAAATGCAAAATGAAGAATTTAAGGCTTGGCTTGATCATCAACCTACCACCCCCCATCGCTCGTTGTCACAAGATTTATTCCAAGCTAGGTGCCCAATTCATATAGTCCAAGTGGCAAGAAAAGTGGTAAAGTTGACTTGCACCGTGCCACGACGTTAAATGCGGCGCTTGGTGGGAGGCAACCCATCAGGTTTTCAAAATATTTAGTCATTTTTCAATTTTTCTTTTTTAGAATAGCTTAGTATATTGTTTTTGACTAATCTGCCAAGTTTTAGATTTTTTGGAGTTGATTTGAGCAGGTCGGAGTGTGTTCCGGAGAGCCAAAACCAGTAGCTGCCAATACTATTGAAGTGCTAGAAAAAGTTACTCTCCGTGTTCACGATTACCTCTCTCGTTCGCGTAGGTTTAGAAAACAATAACCCTTCGTGTTTGCGTGTTGTACACTCGCGTTCGCAGTCTTCAGTAGAGTTTACCCTTCGCGTACACGGACATCCCTCGCAAACGCGTTGGGTCGGGTAAGTGTAAATACAAGTTACCTACTAGAGACGAGAAAATTCACTCTTTTGCTCAAACAACAGTCCCCCTCCACTCCTTAATCCCCAAAAATCAATTCATCTATAATCTTCAAGTTTCTTGCAATTTTTCATCTCCATTCTCAAGGTATGTAATTTCTTCGCTCTCCTCTCAAATCTTTCGTCTCCTTCTTGGTGTAAAGTGTGAAACAATAGAAGATCACTTATTGTTTTGGTCCTTAGGGTTCAAATTTTGAGTATTAAGTTGCAAATTTATGCTTGAAATTGGTTGTTGCTTGCTGGGTGAGATTGGTTGAGTGTGAGTGGTTGCTTTTAAGAAAATTTTGGGTAAGATATGTGCATAAATTTTCTGTAAATGAACAAAGAAAAGTGGGCATCCCAACTGTTTGAAGAAAAACCTGAAATAAAACATGTTCTGGGCGAGGAAGATACCTTCGCGAACGCGAGGGTCTCGCCGCGAATGCGAAGGCAAAACACTGGGGGCAGAAAATTTAGACCTTCGCGAAAGCGATGGTCTTCTCGTGAACGTGAAGGCCTGAGTCTGGGCAAAAAATTTTTTTACTCTTCGCGAACGCGGTTGTTGCTCGCGAACGTGAAGAGCAATCGTTGGCAGTCCCAAAAATGGCAAAAAATAGTAGCTTCACACGCCTCTGTCCGAGACCTTTTTTGCCCATTTCTTTGGCCTAAATACTTCCTAATACATTGTTTTAAGTGTCTGTATGAGCTTTTAACATTGTTGATATCTTTTGTAGGTACTTTGGGCTTAAAATGGAACCAGAACATAATGAAATTGCACAAGAATATGTCTTTGGACCTGAACAAGAGGAAGGCTTTTATCATGAACAATTTCTATCTGCAGCATGTGAGCGGAGATATGATGAACTCTTGTCCAAGACCATCATCCAGGAAAGAGGCATAAACTTGGAAAAAGTTGAAGCTAAAATGCCAGAATTCTACACGCACTTGATGGAGAGCAGGTGGATTTGTTTTGCTGAGCAACCAAAAAATGCCAACCACACAATAGTTCTGGAATTCTATGCAAACGCCTTGAGGACCGACTTCCAAGGTGCTTTTGTTACTACTGTTCGGGGCGTGCAAGTCCACTTTAGCCCTGAAATAATCAATGATGCTTATGGCATCCCCAATGTTGATAACGAGGTCTATAGAGACAGAGCAAGAGCAGAAGGAAACCAGTGGTTAGTAGACAAGCTACATGATGTGGTTACCACGAAGTGGCTTACAGTGTACATGGGAGTTGATTCGCATGATTTCACATCTGAGGAAAAGACATGGCTCTCCATTATCTGTTCAAGAGTGTCTCCCTCTACTAATGACACTAATGTGACACCAGACAAGGCACTGATCATTGCTGCTATCATGGATGGACTACCTATGAACGTGGGGGAACACATTATCTGAGAAATTGAAGAAGCCACTCATGGGAGGTCCAAGAGCCTTTTCTTTCCATCCTTGATCACCAGACTTTGCTATGATTCTGGGGTGCCTAAATTCCCCAATGATGTTCAGAAAGGTCCGGGAAAGTCGATGATTCATCCCTTGCTGAAAAGGGGACCAAATGACAAACAGAAAAAAAGGAGAATTGATGTTGCTTCCTCTTCATTTGGGCAGTTCTCTGAGGCCACCATTGATCCTGCTGGAGCCTTTGCACCTTCATCAGATTCCTTTGAGCCCATGAGGCCACTCCAGTCCGATCCTCACACTATGCAACACTTGTCCTGCCAAATATATGGGTAGATGCACATGTTAGGTAGCTTTTAGCTAGCCTTCCCACTGGCCCACCTGGGGCTAGCACTTCTACTGGGACTACTGCCCCACCATCCATAGAGGATTTGGTTAAAGAGCAAAAAGAGATCACATGCAAGATGGAGGCTATTAACACCAGGCTGGAGAACATGAGTCGCCTAAAGGAAAGATTGAAAAGAGGCAGAGAAAGTTCAAAGAGCATGAGAAGATGAAAAGCAAGTTGCTGTCCAAGATGATGCAAAAGGTGAGTACATTTTGTGGTTCCCAAGAATCAGATGATGATGATGATATAGACTTGGAGCTAAAATTTCCCACCACCTCCAGTTCCGACTGATTGCAGTATTCAGAGAGCACTTTCCACCATTTTACTCTATCATGTTTAGTTGCATTGGGGACATTGCAATATCTTTAGTTGGGGGTGGCTTCTTGTATAACTGTTGTACTGGTAGAATTGTTGATAACTGTGGGTATGACAGATTGGTATTGTGGTTGTTTTCATTTTGTTGTTAGTATATTTTCACGTTGTTGTTAGTATATGTGTGATATTATTATGTTTAGTAGCTTCTTAAATTTTTTGTTTTTATATATAGTATATTTTAGTTACTTGATGTTTATTAGCTTCTTAATTTTTTTTATTGTTGTATGTTTGATGTTAGTGGTGATATCCTTGGTTTTCTTTATACCACGGTTCTTTTTCCAAGGATGCCAATTTTCTTCTTGAACCGAGTAATTTTAGAAAATCTTTGTCGACTTTTCCTGATAATGGATAGATAGACAACTTTCTTAAGGGAATTAGTCTTGCAGTTAGATATAGCGTTTGTTAATTTAGGGAAAATAAATGGTTTGAGTTGGGGTTTGTGCCCATTGACCAAGTTGTGGCTTGCTTGGTACCAACATGATTTATACCTCGACATATGAATTTTTGATTGTTCAAAAAGAAAAATAATTGAAGTAGAAATTTCATGACTTCTAGACTCAAATTTTAGCTCTTTGATTCACTAAGTAGCTTCCTATGCTATATGCAACCTCTTTGAGTCATTGGTTTCAATTGGATTTTTGATTTTTATTCCACTTGAATGTTCATGTGCCATGTGTGGCGAGATTATTTGTGAGTTCTTTTTCATTACTTGTAGTCTAGAACTTGCTCGAAATGTGCTTCAAGGCAAAATTATAGACTAACTTAGTTTGAAAAATGACATCAGGCCTTCCTTGGACTGCCATTGTGCCTTAAATTTCTTACCCTTGTATATTTTCCCTAGTCAACCCATTTTGAGCCTTTAACCTTATTCTTTGGCGACCATGTTACAAACTTTAATACTTTGTTCTTTATTGATATAGCTTTTGGAACCCTACCTCCCTAAGTACTTTGAAAGTGTAAACATGGGCTAAAAGCCTAAGTTTGGGGTGAAGGTTGGAAAAGTTATGATATGGAAGTTGTTTGAAAAAGGTGGAAGGTAGAAAAAAAAAGAAATATAGAATAAAATGATAAGAAGTTGTGAATAAAAGAAAGACTAGGTATGGAAGGAAAAGTGAAGAAAGTATGGAAAATGTTTTTGAAGGAAGAGGACTTTAATTGTAAACTTTGTAGTGCTTGGGGAGGTTTTGAGTCATTCTAACCAAAATTGTGCCCTACCTTAACCAAAAGCCTAAAACTACAACCCTTTAAGTCCTACTTGATTTTGAACCAAGTTGTCTACATTAATGGAGGAATACATGAAGGGCAAGTCTATTGTACTACTTGTATGCATTGGAACATCTTTTTGAGAGAGAGTAAATTATTTCCATTTGATATCCCATTTTTGTTTTGAATTAAGATTTATGAGTGTGAGATCCTCTCTTAAATGTGAGGGCACATGAGGTTTGAGTTGTGAATTTAATCCCATTTTCAATTGGAAGGAATGATCAAAGAAAGTTGACTGTGATAGAGAGGCAAATTTTGAAGCTTTAGTGTCATGACTTGATTGCTACTTTGATTTGCATTAGTGTTTGAGCACTTGAAGTATAACGAAGTTCATGAGAAGTGCTTGATAATTCATATGCTTTGGAGTAATTGTTGGTACCAATCGAAGTCATGTCTTTGTGCTTATAGTAGACCTATTTGGCTTGGCATGATATGGATGCATTGTTGAGTTAAATACTTGGGAGGAGATTTTGTCGCCTTCATTGCTTGAGGACAAGCAATAGTTTAAGTTTGGGGGTTTGATAAGTTGCTATTTTACCAACTTATCTTATCTTTAAACCTATACTTTTGCTATGTTTGAGTGATAAAATCGTGTATTTAATGTCATTTACTTCTATTTTACAGGTTGTATGTGATTTAGAGGTAATAGTGAAGAAACCAAGTAAAAACAAGTCAGTTGGGACCTAAAATGGACAAGGAGAACCTGCCTAGCGATTTACTCTTCGCGAACGCGAAGGTACATCGCGAACGCAAAGAAGCAGGAGCCAGACCTTCGCGAACGCGAAGTGCACCACGTGAACGCGATGAATAAGATCTTGAACCTTTGCGAACATGAAGGACCAAGCGCGAACGTGAAAGCTGAGATTTGCCAACCTTCGCAAACGCAAAGTTATGGTCGCGAAAGCATTGAAGAAACTGGGCGTGAAAACTGTGTAGATCTGGAAGTTAACATTTTTGGACCCCTAATCCTTTAATACCCAAACTAGCTCATTTGTAATAGAATCTTTGGCTTATTTTCAGTCCCAATAGACTAGAGAAGAACAAGTCTTGATGCTAGAGTTTGCACACACACTTGGGTTTTGAAGATTTCAAGCTTGGGGTTAAGGATTTCTTACCCATTTATGTTTATTTCTTCATTTCCTTGCTTTGTATTGTATATATATATGTGTGTAGTATTTTATTCAACACTTGAATCTTGTTTATGGAAATATTCATGTTTAAAGTGTGGATTAAATACCTTGTTGTGCTTATGTATTGAATGATTTTTATGCTTTTATGAAGTGAGTTATTGTTTCTTTAATTATTCTTATTCTTTAAAGTTTCCAAAGGGATTAGCTAACCCTAGGACTCGCCCATTAACTCGTAATTAATTTTGGAAAAGATAATTTGGGGTTGGGAAAGATTAATTAACAAGAACTTGAGGCTTTAACCCTCATTTTATAGATTCTACCTAGGGATAGGATTGAACTACTTGTAGCCATTCCGGGTGTGCTTAATCTATTAATTGTTTTAAAGATAATTCAATTAGGAAGTCTAGTTGGTCTTCGGAAGAAGCTAATTAAGAATTATTATCCGTGGCTAATTAACACAAACTCGCTCATATTTGTAAAATCATGAAATATATTGGATCGTTACTTGAGTGTAATTCCCGGTGCATTCATACTTGTAGCCATTGATCATTTTACTTGCTTTCTAGGTTAGTTACATTTCCGCATTTAGGTATAAATATTTTCAAAACCAAATTCTTAGTGTTTGATATTGCACGATAAGCGATAATTTTCTTACATTCCTAATCGCCTACATATTGTTCTCTGTGGGAATCGACCATGACTCATATTTGGGTAAATTATATTGCATTCGACCGTGTCCATTTACTTTTTAGTAGTGGATTCGGGCGTCATCAGTAGGTAGAGGTCTGGTTTTGGGTCGGTTAAATGTGTTAGGGATCGGGTATGAATAGGAATTGGGCCGAGATAATTGGATTGAAATTGGGGTGGAATTCAGGCTATATTTGAAATGCGATTGGGCTAGATTTTAAATAGCCAATTTTCCCCTTTCATTTTTTTAAAATAGTAAATTAATTTGTGGAAATAAATTAAAAGTACTAAAATCATTTATAACATATAATTAACAATTTAAAAATATTGGACTTAATTTTATGAATATAAACACAATTAAATCCTAAAAGAGGCTAATATTGCAAATTGCAACAATTTGTAAAAATATGCAAAAATTACCTTAGCTATATTTTAGCATAAATATAAAAGTCCAACAAATGAATTACCAAAATAATAATTTTGGAAATACAATCATAGTCCAGATTCAACCATCTGGGGACACTGAAGTAAATATGTCTGTGCCACTTGAATTTAAAGTGACATCGTCTGCCGAGACACCCTCACCAATTGAGGCCGAATTCGTGTCTCTAACAAATGCAACCACACCATTTGAAGTTGCAGTTTTACCACCCAAGGCACATGGTTCGTTCGAAGTAAGGATAGCCGCGCTGATCCCAGTAGCGATGTCGACAGCGACACCATTCCATACGAAGGCTATACCCTAGGACTATACAGTCAGGGCAAGAAGGAAAGACAAGGTTAGGTTTGAAGAGACTATTGCAGCACAGGGGATGACAAGAACTGGTAAAGTCTATACCCCTGAACATCTAGCTAAGTCAAGCAAGCAGGCCTCCAATCGGCCACACATCATTGAGACAGGTCCTGACGATCTTTGGAGAAAGATACAAGTCAAGGAATACTCGGTTATCGACCAGCTGAACAAAACACCAGTGCAAATCTCCATTTTTTGCTTTGCTACAAAATTCTGAGGAACACAAGAATGCTCTGCTAAGGGTACTGAGTGAGGCATACGTACCAAGCAACATCACTAGCGGGGAAATGGCTAACATGGTAGGACAAATGTTGGAGAGCCGTAAGATCACCTTTCACGAGGACAAGCTGCCACCTGAAGGGTTGGTACACAACAAGGCACTGCACATCACCGTGCAATATGAGGACTATTTTATCACCAGAATCCTGATCGATGGAGGGTCCAGCCTCAACATCTGTCCACTGGTAACACTCAAGAAGTTTGGGTAAAGGACTACACGAGATAAAAGATGAAGCTATCAATGTGAAAGCTTTCGATGGTTCCCATAGGTCCACCATTGGGGAGATTAGTCTATGCTTGCAAATGGTGCCAACATGGTTCGATGTTGATTTCCAGGTGATAGACGTGCCAGCATCTTACAACCTGCTGTTAGGACGACCATGGATTCATGCTGCTGGGGCCGTAGCATCAACACTACATCAGGCAGTAAAATTTGAATGGAACCACCAAGAGGTAATCATTCACGGCAATAGTAGCAACCCTATGTATAGTCGCCAGACCATTCCGTCAACCAAAGGAAGAAGGAAGCTAGGTGGAGAGACTTACCACCACATTGAATGGGTAAATGTTGTTTGCCAAAGACAAATGGTGGGATAACAAAATCGAAAGTATACTGAATTGGAGTGGGTACGAACCTGGCAAGGGGCTTGGCAAGAACCTCCAAGGAATTGTTAACCCCATAAAACTCAAGAAGCACGACACTACTTTCGGTCTAAGATATGAGTACACCTGGGAAGAATTCAACAACTAGTCACCACCATGGCGTGGTCCTTACTATCCTCTAGAGCAAACCTTCCAACCGGCCGATATTATTTATGGGTCAGATGAAGAGGAAGCACTGGCAGCAGTGAAGAACTTGTTCCTATAAGACAATGACATGTATTATTGTGTTGTTCCCGAGGAGGAGGGGGAGGAAAGCCCTTCCATACAGGCTATAAGCAGAGGAGAATGCCTCAATAACTGGAACATCATGACAACCAGAGCCCGACAAGCCTCGGGGTAGCAAGGCAAAAACAAGCATCATGCACTGTTTTTATTTACTAAATGATTTTCTTCTCACATTTTAATTCTCGCAATAAGATCTTCAATGTTCAAAACAATTATGCAATTTATCAAAGCATTTTGACTTTTCTTATGAATCAACACTCATTATTATTTCTCTCATTACTTCACTTATACATCATTACTATTAATTACCTTGATGAACCAATGACTGTAACATGCAATGAGACAACACAACAAATGGACATTCATTCAGAGGAAGATGACATACCAGATAAGATTGTCAAGGAAGTTGAGAACTTTGAGAACAGACCTAAGTCTAACCTGGATGAAACAAAAATTGTAAACCTGGGAGATGCAGAAAACGTCAAAGAAATACGAATCAGCGTTCACTTATCGCCGTCAGAAAAGAAGGAATACACAAAATTTCTAAGGGAATATGAGGACATATTCGCCTGGTCGTATGATGACATGACTGGTTTGAGTACGTCTATTGTGGCTCACAAACTGCCAACCGATCCAACATGCTCGCCGCTAAAGCAAAAGCTCAAAAAGTTCAAGCCTGATATGAGTTTGAAAATCAAGGAAGAAGTCACTAAGCAAGTCAAATCTAAGGTTCTCATGGTAGTAGAATACCCGACATGATTAGCCAACATCGTGCCAGTGCCAAAGAATGACGGGAAGGTCCGAGTCTATGTCGACTACTGGGATCTCAATCGGGCCAGTCCAAAAGACGACTTCCCTTTGCCAAACATACACATCCTGATTGACAATTGCGCCAAGCATGAGCTGCAATCATTTGTAGATTGTTTCGCTGGTTACCATCAGATCTAGATGGATGAAGAAGATGCTGAGAAAAAGGCTTTCATTACGCTGTGGGGAATGTACTATTACAAGATGATGTCTTTCGGCCTGAAGAATGCAAGGGCCACCTATATGAGGGCCATGACCACCATTTTCCATGATATGATACACAAGGAGATAGAGATATATGTGGATGATGTTATTATCAAGTGCAAGAAGGTCACTCACATGGAAGATTTGAGAAAGTTCTTCAATAGATTGAGGAGATAAAACCTGAAACTAAACCCCGCGAAGTGCGCACTTGGGGTTCCTTCTAGAAAATTACTTGGGTTTATTGAGAGTCGCCGGAGAATAGAACTGGATCCATCAAAAGTTAAAGCCATTCAGGAACTACCATCTCCAAAGAATAATAAGGACATGATGAGTTTCTTAGGGAGACTCAACTACATCAGCCGGTTCATAACACAATCTACAGTTATCTGTAGGCCAATCCTTAAGATGTTGAAGAAGTATGTCGCTACCAAATGGATTGATGACTTCCAGAAGGCCTTCGACAGAATCAAGGAGTACTTGTCATCACCACCAGTCTTGGTCCCGCCTGAGCCAGGTAGACTCTTATTACTCTACCTTGTAGTATTGGATGGAGCTTTCGGTTGCGTTCTGGGGCAACATGATAAAACGGGGAGGAAGGAGCAGGCCATCTATTACCTCAATAAGAAGTTCACCACGTACGAGGCCCAGTATTCTCTATTAGAGCGGACCTACTATGCTTTGACTTGGGTAGATCAAAAGCTGAGACATTACTTTTGTGCCTATACCACATATCTCATATCAAGGATGGATCTGTTGAAGTACATCTTTCAGAAACCCATGCCCACTGGCAAGCTAGCCAAGTGGAAAATCCTGTTGAGTGAGTTAGAAATTGTGTACGTAACTCAGAAGGCGGTCAAGGGACAAGCACTGGTAGAACACCTTGCTGAGAATCTCGTGGATGGAGAATACGAGCCCTTAAAAATGTATTTTCTTGTCAAAGAGGTATTATTCATAGGAGAAGACATTGTAGAATCCTGTGACGGTTGGAGAATATTTTTCAATGGAGCGGAAAACTTCAAAGGAGTTGGCATAGTAGCAGTCCTAGTATCAGAAACCGGTCAGCATTATCCGGTGTCTGCCAAACTCAGGTTCCCATACACCAATAACATGACTGAATATGAAGCTTGCATCTTAGGCTTAAAATTGACATTGACATGAACATTCAAGAGTTGCTAGTGATTGGGGATTCGGACCTACTCATACATCAAGTGTGCGAAGAATGGGCAACCAAGAACTCCAAGATACTCCCATATCTGCATCATGTACAAGAATTGAGGAAACGATTCACAAAGACGGAGTTCCAGCATGTCCCCAGGGTCTAGAATGAGTTCGTCGATGCATTGGCTACTTTGTCATCTATGATACAACATCCAGAAAAACATTTCATTGATCCAATTCTAGTAAAGATCCATGATTAGCCAGCTTATTGTGCCCATGTCGAAGAAGAAACAGACGGAAAGCCTTGGTTTTATGACATCAAGGAATATTTGGCAAAGGGAGAGTACCCAGAGCTTGCCAATCCTACTCAAAACGCACACTTCGGAGATTGTCCAACGACTTCTTTCACAGCAGAGAAATCCTGTATAGGAGTACTCGTGATTTGGGATTACTAAGGTGTGTCGACGCAAAGGAAGCATCCAAGCTACTAGAGGAAATTCATGTTGCGACCTGCGGTCCACATATGAATGGTTTTGTCTTAGCAAAGAAGATACTCTGGGTCGGTTGCTTTTGGATAACTATGGAAATATACTGCATCCAGTATGTTTGAAAATGCCACCGTTGTCAAATACATGCAGACATGATAAAGGTACCTCCAAATGAGCTTAATCAACAAGCTCACCTTGGTCGTTCACCGCTTGGGGAATGGATGTTATTGGACTAATCGATCATGACGCTTCCAACGGGCACATGTTTATCCTAGTAGCAATCGACTATTTCACCAAATGGGTCAAAGCTACATCTTATAGAGCCGTGACTAAGAAAGTCGTGGCAGACTATGTTCGCGACCACATTGTTTGTCGATTCGGGATTCCAGAGTCGATCATTATTGATAATGGCTCCAACCTCAACAGTGACTTGATGAAAGCTATGTGTGAAACCTTCAAGATCAAACACAAGAATTTCATAGCCTATAGGCCTCAAATGAATAGAGCTGTAGAGGCCACCAACAAGAATATCAAGAAGATATTGAGGAAAATGATATAGAGAGCATAAACAATGACACGAGAAGTTATCATTTGCTCTATTGGGATATCGCACCACAGTCCGCACATCAACCGGGGCAACCCCCTATATGCTGGTTTACAATACAGAGGCAGTCATACCGCCGAGGTAGAAATTCCTTCCCTAAGGATCATACAAGAAGCAGAGCTCGACGGCGTAGAATGGGTAAAAAGTCATTATGAGCAACTAGACCTTATAGACGGAAAGAGAATGAACACAATTTTCCAAGGTCAACTCTATCAGAACAGAATGTCCAGAGCTTTCAACAAAAGAGTCAAGCCGAGACAGTCCACACCGGGGTAGCTGGTGTTAAAGAAAATTTTTCGGCATCAGGATGAAGCCAAGGGGAAATTCTCTCCCAACTGGCAGGGTCCATACATGGTCTACCGGGTTCTGATACAAGAAGCCCTCATACTCGCAGAAATGGACGGAGAAGCCTGGTCAAAACCAATCAATTCAGATGCAGTCAAGCATTACTATGTATAATCTTTATGCTTTCCCTATATGATGTAATTGAACTAAGCATGAACTGATTGTCGTTTAAGAGGGGATACGTAGGCAGCCCTATGGGTTCGGTCACAATTCAATAAAATTTTCATTTCCCCCGCAATTGGAAACTGGGGCAGAATTTTGAGGAGGACCCTCAAAATTCCGAAGTAATTTCAGCCGATCATTGCAAGCAACAGTCAGAAGTATCAACCTATTAAACTAGGGTAGAATTTAGAGGAGGACCCTCAAAATTCCGTAGCAAGAGAGGTTGCAATGTCCCGAACCACGTCACAGTCGTCGGCTCATCTAAAAATTATTTTAACTACACATTTATGTCATGTTTTTTTACAAAATCATGCATGTTTATTAGAAACTGCTTTGTTTAGCAACGCTACCCCAATAATACATAGAGTATCACCAGATCAGAGCCGAGCAGGTCAAGCAAAGCTAGCGGCGATGCGAACTAACCTCACTATACAAAAATCACGATTTTTCTTTGGATGCAGGCACTTGGATTATGAAATCATCAAACATAGTACACACTTACGGGACAAACATTGTTTGGGAATACAACTCTCAGAATTGTTGCACTTACCGACATTTGCTATCCACATATACCAGTGACATTCTGTATATCACAATGTCCCCAGCGGTCACAATATCGCAATCTGCTATTAGCTAAGAATGCTCTACTACTATCTGCCATTTTATTTCTTGCATAAGGCTGCCATTCTGCCTTCCGAGACTAAACGCTATCTCCATCTGCATTTCTGCATTGAATAAGGCTACCATTCTGCCTTCTGAGACTAAATGTTGTCTCCATCTGCATTTTTGCATTGCATAAGGCTACCATTCTGCTTTCCGAGACTAAACATTGTCTCCATCTGCATTTCTGCATTGCATAAGGCCATTATTCTGCCTTCTGAGACTAAACACTGTCTCCATCTGCATTTCTGCATTGCATAAGGCTACCATTTTGCCTTCCAAGACTAAACGTTGTCTCCATCTACATTCTGCATTGCATAGGGCTACCATTCTTCCTTCCGAGACTAAACGCTATCTCTATTTGCATTTCTGCATTACATAAGGCTATTATTCTGCCTTCCTAGACTAAACGTTGTCTCCATTTCCATTTTTGCATTGCATAAGGCTACCGTTCTGCCTTACGAGACTAAACGTTGTCTCCATCTGCATTTGCATTGCATAAGGCTACCATTCTGCCTTCCGAGATTAAACGTTGTCTCCATCTGCATTTCTGCATTGCATAAGGCTACCATTCTGCCTTCCAAGACTAAACGCTATCTCCATCTGCATTCCTGCATTGCATAAGGCTACCATTCTGCCTTCCGAGGTTAAACTCTACCTACATGTGCATCTGCATGACTGAAAGATTGCCTCATACTACATCTGCATGGCTGAAAGATCGCCACATACTACATCTGCATGGTTGAAAGATCGCTACATACCGCATCTACATGGCTGAAAGATCGCCACATACTGCATCTCATGGCTGAAAGATCGCCACATACTGCATCTCATGGGCTGAAAGATCGCCTCATACTGCATCTCATGGGCTGAAAAATCGTCAAACTATCCAAAGGCGTCATCGTTCGGAGGCACCATTTTCATAGCCCGAGAACACCATGTCATGGCCCGAGGATCCCCTTTTAATCTTTTGCATATCATTATTCAAAGGCATCATGGTTCGGAGGCACCAACCTCATATCCCGAGAGCATCATTTCACGGCCTGTGAATCCTTTATCATACGCTTCATGGCCTACGATGTCATGGTCTAAGGACATCATCCTAACCGTCCAAAGACAATATTAATGGTTCGACGGGAATTTGCATCATGTTTAAATTTATGCACGATATACGCTTGTATTGTTTCTAATTGCAGGTACACCGGTGAGCAATGGCCATCCCGGCAGGAGCGGCCCCGCTCCAGTTCCCGCAGCCATATCAAACCTTAAACCATTCCCGCAAGCTGTCCACTCACCCCGTCCTAGATATTGCGTCCGTTCTTGAAAAATCTCCATTGGCATACTCTGCCGACGGATCCTAAACTACATATGGCATGATTCCTGTAAAACAAGGGATATGTAGGCAGTTTAGAAGCCAGGGTGCGGCTTATCATTTCAAACCATTTCGCTCGGTCAAAATTGGCCATCATATCTTTACCCGACAACTCTTTTATCCTTCCCGGGTAAACAGGGGCAGCTGTTGATACCTAGTTTTTCCCTATATATTTAATATGAAAAATACCTTCAAAATAACATATATATGCATATATAAGCATGTCCAAATATTTTATTATTTTTTCATAATTTTTAAAGGTTTTAGCTAAGGTAAATTTTGCATATTTTTTCAAATTTATTTAGTATTTTTAAAGCTAAATTGCATACAGTTGCAATATTAGCCTCTTTTAGGATTTAATTGTGTTTATATTCATAAAATTAAGTCCAGTATTTTTAAATTGTTAATTATATGTTATAAATAATTTTAGTACTTTTAATTTATTTTCATAAATGAATTTACTATTTTTATAAAATGAAAGGGGAAAATTGGCTATTTAAAATCTAGCCCAATTGCATTTCAATTATAGCCTGAATTCCACCCCAATTTAAATCCAATTACCCCGACCCAATTCCTATTCATACCCAACCCCTAACCCATTTAACCAACCCAAACCCAGACCTCTACCTACCTGCTTTAATTCGGGTCATTGATCATTCAGATCAACAACCAGTATTCACCCTTACCTTATTTAATCCTAAACGAAACCCCAAAACCCTATCATTTGATACAATCCGCGGCCTTAGAATCCCCTTCCTCTCAAACTCTCTCTGCAACACCACCTAAGCCCTAGCCGTCGCCACCCTAATCCACCTTAATACCTACATAATCCATGGCCTCCCGTGGTCATTTGAGACTTGTACCAGCCTTCCATGGCTTCTATGTGTTTGGTTCTATGGTTTCATGGCCAGTCCTTGAAGGAATCTGGTCCATTCCTTGCTCGACTGCTTTCCATGTCCTTTCTCCGGCCACCCATGACCTTCCTCCAGCCATTTATGGCCTTTTAGGGCGGATCCTTGACTTTTCTGGTTAGATCGGAAACTTTCAAAGCCTTTCTCACCATTTTTGGGTTTTTCGAAACCCTAATCTTTAAGATCTCTTAATTTTCTTTCAGATCTAATCTAGATCTGTACTTGCTGTAAATGTTTAAGTGTTTTCTTGGAAGTTCTTCAAACTTTTCTTTCAAAAAGACCCCTCATCTTCTCCGATTAGGGTTTTTCTCTTAACCTCTCTTTTAAAAATCTCTTTTATATGTTGTCTGTAATTTTACAATGTTCTGAGTCAGCATGTTGAAAACCCTAATTCCTTTTTAGGTCTATTTGTTTAAATGTGTACTGGTTTGATTAAGTTCTTCATTCTCGACTGACTTATTTGATTCTAATTTTTTACCATCTTTTAAAGATGGATTATGGTTAAAAAACCTATGTCTTTGGGTCTGAAACTATTCGTTTGAATACCTGATTCGATTTAAAGTTACGTGTTTCAGAACCTCTTTTTCTTTATGTGATTCATCTGATTCTGGGTTTTTATTATCTTTGAAACTCGACTATGCTTGAAACCCTAACTTTTCAAAAAGGTTTTTTCACCTGCTATTGTGAGACCTTTGCATGTTTCTGATACTCTATTTTTCCCACTGTTGATTCAATGCGACTTGACCTACTTGATTACTACGCTTCGAATGTTTGCTTACTACTGAACCCTAGCTTATTTTTGCCACTACTTCATGTTTGTGATTATCCCTTTTGTCAATATGTTTGGCCTCGCATGTCTGATGACACTATTCACTTATTTATATGCTGAAGTTTCTTCCTTGATTGATCTTCATCTTGTGACTGATTTCTAAAGTTTCTCTTTTATGAACCTTGATTTCACTCGCCTGTTCAAAATTGATTGATTCTTTTCCCTTTACTGTAATATTTACCTTGCTGAATCCTTTTCCAAAATAAGCATATTTCTTTACTTAGACTTGATTACTTACTTAATGCTTGTACTATTCCTTTTATGGCAATAATCAATCTGCTTTCAAACCGATTTTCCTTCCTTAATTGGACCTACTGCTACATGTTAAACAGTGATTCCTTAATTAAAAGGAATCACTTGTGTAATTAATTTTGACTGGAGATTGTTTCTATATTTGAGTTAAGACTTTACTTATTACCTTACTTCTCACTCATATTCAGAAGCTATAAATACCCTGCACCCCTCTTCTTTCAAACACGAACCAACCATCTGAGTTCAGAACACACACACATTTCATTCAAAACTCTCTCTCTTTTCTCTGTTACTACTTGTTTGCTGCCTTGTCTAGCCGGTTGAAAGCCAAGTCTAGGCTGTGGAATTTTGCGTACTTTTCTTTATGCATTTTCTCCTTTACTGGTATGTTCTAATTAATCTTCCAACATCAACAACAACATGTTTCTTTACCATTTCCTTCACTCTTGCATGTTTCCTGCTTGTGTTTAATCAAGTTTCATTCCTAAAAGCATGTTGTAAATCAATGTGTCTTCTTTATGTATGAATTCTATCAGTCACTTATTATGACTTGTGAATCACAAACCCCCATTTCCCCGGTGTGTTTGTATTATTTGCTTGGTTTGAGGGTATGTCAGCATTAGACATTGATGTGCATGACCCAAACCTGACCCTCCCTAGGGTCATATACTTCATATCCCCTCTATGTGTTGTGTTATCTGGCTAGTTTATGGGCATGTCAGCACCATCTATTGTTGTGCATGTCCAAACCTGACCCCTCCTAGGGTCATATGCTCCTTGCAATGTATTCCCAAACCCCTGACCCCTTTGTGCAAAGATGCTGATTCTGTGAAATGTTAGCTCTACTATTACTGTTTTCCAATCACCCTTACCTCTCTCTATTCTCAACTTAATTATAAATCTCTGGTTCTGCACTTCCACTATACTCTTAGACTTAGGTTCTGCCATTCTTGTGTGAGCCCTGCCTTGGTACCCATGAGCTCCCTCTGAACTTGGACACATAAAGGCTGGCCCTTCCATACTGCACTCCTTTCTATCTGGTTATGCAAACCTGGGTGTAAGCACTGCCCGAGGTTCCTTGAGACCCTTAGGTAACTTTGACACACCCAGGTCTGAGAAAGGCTTTGAAACAAATGGCATTTGAAGTGGTTTGTTCCATAACTCAGAAAGGAAGTCAAGAATCAGAATTCCTCTAATTATAATTTCTTCTTTTACAATTTTCTGAGGTAATTCATTACTTGGTCTATAATAATTTGTAATAAACATTGGGGTTGGCTAGTGAAAAAAGGGATGGGCAATTATGCATGTTTAGCTATTAGAAGGGGAGAGATCATGCCTATAGGATCTGTTTCTTTAAAATTCTGTATGTTTCTGTTTTACATCTAGGGATCATGCCTATAAGATTTGTTCCTTTAATTTTGTATGTTTTGAAATCAGTATTTTTCATAGAAATCATGCCTATAGGAATTTCCAGTAAATCCTGCCATGCTTCGTTTTCATGTTCAACTAGATACCATGTCTATAGGAACTGAAAATTGGCAATAATAGATACCATGTCTATAGGATCTGAAACCAGCCTAATTAAAATCAGTTTATCTTGTACTGTTTTGAACTAATTTCAAACAACCTTTTCTTTTATTAACGCAGTTTAGAAAGCATGCCAATATGATCTCAAATCACTCGATTTTTTAAAACTGGTCACTACTTTGCTACACTTCTGAATTAGTAACAGATATCATATTTAAAGGATCTCACCCAAACACTTAGGCAAGCTTTAGGTGATAGCGACCAATAAAAATTGGTTTCGCCATTGTTAATTGATGACTGTTACAACCAGCAGGCAGGCCTGATTCGGACTTCCTATCTGAGTCATGTACCAATCTGGTCTGCCTCAACAATTTAAACTCCCCTCGCCTTAGTATTTTAAATTCAGACCCTGATTGTGTTTATGTCATGCTATTTATATGCTTTGCTTGAGGAGGTATACATGAGCCTCTTGTTTGTTTACATGTTTCCCCAAATGTGCAGTTCTATATGTTTTGTATGACGCCTTAGCCTTTTTTTCCTTTTGAAACCTAAAGTCAGCCTAATATCCTTACCCTTTAGGAATAGTAGTCCTATGTTCCTCCGGGACTGATAGGAATGGGACGGGTAATAGCATGCAATAGTGGTCGAGACCAATCTACGCTTTAATACCTTAACGAGGTGGGAAGGGTAGATATGCATATGATGATTGGTGCGCTAATACCACGTGTATCCCCTCTTTTGAGGAGTGTCATACTGGGTATCGCATTGATGTGATCCATATTACAAATAAACCTAGGACCTCCCCCCCTTTTTCCTTTTTTTAGTATTTATAGAATTGTAACTTCTCTTAAAAATTCACCTTCTAATTGTTTTCAAACACTTGTGTATTTAAACTCAAATCCCCTACTATTTGAGCCATACTTGTTTATTTGCTAATTGCACAAATTCACAAAAACTATCTGGCCGGGAACCACACTAGTGGATCCTGAGGGGTGCCTAACACCTTCCCCGTAGGATAATTTCAAGCCCTTACCCTATCTCTGGTTATCAAACAAACTTAGCAATGAATCCTATAGGTGTCCTAATGCACCTTAAATCATTAGGTGGCGACTCTTCAAATGCAAAACCCATTTCCCAAAAGGACTGAGTTGTCCCATACCAATTGTCATAAATCCAATTTTCCAATGCAAAGAGGGAAAAAGGGGGCGCGACATGTATTTACGCTATTATATGTGGCGAAATCAGAAGACTTGATTTCCCGCTATCAAGACATTCTGGAAGCATGCCTCTAGACTACGAGGGTAGGAGGTCGCGACAGAGTCCTCGACCTCGGAACTCCCCAAGGCTCGATTCAGGGAGAACGAAGAACAAAGTCAGGACAAAAGGGGGAAGCCCTCTAAGCTCGTGGCTACGTCTGACAAACACGGCCTATCCAGGGCCTATGCTGAAGCATCATGTCAGTCCATCCCATCACCGTACTTTGTATTCAGTCCCCATATACTTGTAGCCGAGACTCCCCTCTTATATAAAGGGGGCTCGGTCCACCTTATAAAAGGTTGATGTTGCTCCATTTCTCCACAAGTGCAATAATCTCTCTCTCTCTCTCTCTCTCTCTCTCTCTCTCTCTCTCTCTCTCTCTCTCTTTTCTTCTAAGTCATTTTTTCTCATTGGCCCGAGGCCATTCCGCTTTTATTACTTTCATACTTGTTATTCGCCTATCTAACTATGCAATGGCCATAAAGAGCCTCACTTGATCGTATTTTTACTTGTTACCCCTTCCCGGATTGCCCCCGATAGCTCGATCTCGACTCAAGCCTCGGCCCCGAGGCCTCCATCGGTCAGCTCCATGCTCGGGAAACAAACCTCTTCGGTTTACTTACTGCTTCGTCTTAGATCGCGTCTTATCTTTACACTTAGCACTCTTAATATCAACAGCCCTAAAACTAGCTCGAGAATAGATTACATATTTTTAGAATCCCATTTACAAATTTAATTGTTGTTACCATTTTCACGGTAAATAGTTTGGCGCCCACGGTGGGGCTAAAAATAATAGTGATTATTTTCTTGCTGGTTTCATCACCTTAACGCACAATATCTTTCACACTTTTCTTGTCCAAGATCTTTTGATTTGAGGTTAATGTCTGACTCGGTAAGCAAAATCGAGAACGACTACCCCGAGAACCACGGTAGAAGCAGCATGGCTGATCCAACGGTTGACGTGATACCACAGAACCCTGATAATGCATTTGGGTCGATTCAAGTGGACACAAGCTAGCTAGGTGCGCAACAAACCGACGAAGCCTCGTGTACTGATGATAGCATACAACTCGATGACCAACAAAAAGCTCAAAAAACCCCCGCCCGATCGGAACAGGAAGTTACTCTTTATGTTATCTTTGAGATGTTGCAGGCACATCAATTGGCCATCACTCAGCTGCAAAATCACCCGGAGACCCCCGACGCAATAGCAACAGGGGCACCTTCTTACGATGAGTCAGTATCCGAGAGGTCAAGTAACGACGAGTCGGTGACCGACCCCAGTGCAGCGAAGATGCTGGGGAATCTCCTCAAAAAGATCGAATCAGGTTCACGGAAGCTCCTATAACAACCAACTCCCGGGGAACAGCCCCGGAACTCGCTTCGCAGAATCCTAGAACACCAGAACTCCCTAGGTGCGACAGGACCTTGGATCCCTATGGGCACGCCACCACCCACGCGTGCTCATTTGAAAGCAGCGACCTCCGAAATGATTAGTTCAAGCCCGTCTCTCTAATAAAGCTCGAAGAAACTCTCCTGAAAGAAACCATGCCACAGTTCCACCACCTGGCACCCGGCTTCACAGACTCATTCACCATGCCAGCATGGTCTTCTACAGAAGCACGCACCCATGCCATCAAAGAAGTGTCGGGAAGGCCCGATGCACCTGGGGCCGAACGAGGAAGAAATTAAATACCTCAAAAAGCCGCACCTCGTTCCCCGATACGACAAACGAGATCGCTCCCAATTTCGAGTGGTTGGACAACACAGGTGTCGCACCCTCTTTTTCTAAGGCGAAATCGGGTTCACGACATTTGGAAGGACAACTTGTTCCCTCTTGGGAATTTGTTTTTTTGGGTTGAAGAGTCGCCGCCTAATGATTAAAGCGCATTAGGACACTAAAGAAGAGTTCGAGTTGGAAAACCAGAGTTCAGGTAAGGGCTAGAAATTATCTCGAGGGGAAGGTGTTAGGCACCCCCCAAGATCCACTAGTGTGGTTCCCGGCCATGTTACAATTGTGACTTTAACTAACAAGTAAGCAAACAAAGGTCTCAAATAGAAGGGGATTTACACATAATGTTTCCAGTGAATTGAAAGTTTGAAGAAAGATAATGAAAACAGAAATCTTAAGCAAATAGTTTGATATAAAATAAACAAATAAAGGAAAGGGGGTCCTAGGTTTACAAATAATATGGATCACATCAATGCAATACCTGGTAATCACTCCTCAAAAGAAGGGCTACACGTGGTATTGGCGCACCGGTCATCATATCCATATCTACCCTTTCCTACCCCGTTAAGGTACTAAATGCGGAATAATGTCGTTACTTATTGCATGCTATTACCCGTCCTGATCCTATCAGTCTCGGAGGCATTTGGGACTACTAGTCCTAAATGTAGGGAGGTTGGGGCTTTTTAGAGTTTTAAAAGGACAAAATTCTAATGCGGCAAACAAAAAACATAAGCAAGTAGAGGGAAACAAATAGCAGTTTAAGGGCTCAAATAGGCCTCCTCACTTAAAGGAGCAAATTATCTAGCATGACTTCAAATACTGGTAATAGTCTGAATTAAACTTAAAGCATTAGGACATGTTGCTTCATCACATATTTCTCAGATGAGGAGTCCGAATTAGGCCTTGTCTGGTTGCAGTTTATTAAAACTAGCACAGTTAAACAATTACCTACTGCTTGCGTAGGTGGAAGCATACTGATTTTAAAGAAGGGTTACTGATTTTAGAACCAATTAAATTCTGCAGATATTAAACAAACATTACTATTGATTTTAGACTTATAGATAAAATAGACGAATCAGATTCAGACGGCTACTCCTATAGGCATGATTTCTAAGCGTTATTGATTTTAAAACGATTATGTAAGTGCAGGAGCCCTATAGGCATAGTATCTAGAATGAAGTTGATTATTATTAAATCTATGATTTTTTGCTTAACGACAGATGAATATGCAAAAATGCAGAAACAAAACTATAGTCATGATTTCTATATGCAGAAACTTATTGGCATGGTTTCTAATGCATAATGAAACAACTTATAGGAAAGATTTCTACGTGTAATGCATAACTTGTAGGAAGGATTTCTAAACGCATAAGTGCAGAAACTTATACATGATTTCTATATGCAGAAACTTATAGGCATGATTTCTAATGTAATAATGAGACGACTTATAGGCAGGAGTACTATATGATATGCATAAATGTAGAATTTTTAAATAGTAATCCCTATGAGCATGCTGTCTACCCATATGCATACATAAATAACCCTCCCCTTTTTCACTAGAACCCCATAATTATTACAAATTATTACAGACCCGAATGAATCAAAAAGAAATACATCAGAACTTCCAACTACAACCAAACAGCCTAATTCAGACTCAACGTCTTAGCAATATGAGATAAACCAACTTCCAGGATCCGTTTTCCAAAAGCCTTTCTCTTATTTGGGATTTGTCAAAGTTCCCAAGAGTCTCAAGGGGACTCAGGGCAGTGCTTACACCCCAAACACATTGTAGAATTATATTATAGTGCAATGTGGAAGAGTCAGCCCTAAAATGTCCAAGTTCAGAGGGAACTCAGGGTCCCAAAGCATGGCTCATAAGAGGGGGATAGAACTTAGAATCTAAGAGTAAGTGTATGTGCATAGAGGGGAATTACGGAAGGCCATGGTAGGCTGGTGGTCATGCCCAGCCATTTAAAAGTGTTGGCACACCCCTGACCAGCCTGTTAGCCAAAATTGGGAGTTAGGATCCATTGAGGATCAGGTTTGGACCTGGGCAGTAATTTGGATACTGTCAGGCCATGAACCTTAACTCAAACACATAGAAGGGAATCGGGGTAGGGATTCATAACAGAAAATAGATGCAAGGAAAAAACACACATAGTTAACATTAATTATGAACAACAAAGTAAACAGGATTGCAGAAAAATGTAAATAAACACACAGGGGTGAGGCAGGAAAGCTAAATTAGAACATACCAGTTTCAGGGAAAACAAACAAGTAAAAATAGTCTTGAAAAAGCCAAGTTGCAAGCAAAAGTTCCAAAATATCCAAGAAAAGATCAGAATATTGTAAGAGTATTGAACTCAAAACAATAAAGTGTGTAAGTAAGTTGAAAGTATTGATCTAAAAGTTCGAGGTATTGAACTCGAAGTGGTCCTAAAAGTGCAGAAGGGGAGTCCCTTTTATAGTGCAGAGAAACAAGTAAGAAAGGCAAGGAAATATCATTGAAATCAATCTCCCTTTGGTTAAAGGATTCTAATTCCAATAGGTAAAAAGCCAGTTAAGGAAATAAATTTTAATTAAAACCTTTCAAAGTAGCACAAAAGGGGTAAATACATAGAAGTTATTTAAGGAAAACCATCAATGGTACACAGTTTGTGCCAAATATGGCAAAGGAATCAATCAAACAACCATGAAACCAAAATCACAAGTTCAATTCGAATGAACCAAGTCAAGAAAGGTAAAGGAGGTTCAATCGAAGAAAAATCAATGACAATTCGTCAGCCTTATTAAAAGGATTTCATAATCAATCAATTAGTTGGTCAAAACCTTTTGAAAGAGAAATTTCACATATATAAAGAATACCAATCAAACGAAAGGAATCGTCAGGTTCCTCAGAAAAATAGTCTAACATTGAAAGCCTTAGAGTCACAAACAAAAGGGAATCGAGTTCAGTTACAGACTCATAGTGAGTCTGAAAGCCTAGGGTCCCAAAGTGGAACCCATATATCACTTGCCAAAGAAACCCCCAAATCTTAGGGTTTCGAATTAAGTCAGACATAGAGGTGAGAGAGCAGGTCATTGAAAGAGGCTCAGAAGTCTCTTCCAAAGACTTTATGAGAAACAAACATACATGATAGAAAGAACTGATTCAAGGTCATGAGAACTTGTTTGAGAAAACTCGGAGTTTAAACAAGTTCAGAAGAAAGAGATGATACGAGCTTAAATAAAAGCAAGTGAAATATGCTTAGCAAGAACACAAACAAAGCTAAATAAAGTGAAAAAATCAAAGAACTCACAGTAAACACATATAGTAGAAGAGTAAGGAAAACATAACACAGATTAACATGTGAGTACATGAGTAACGGGTATAGTAGAAAAAGGAAGTAGAAGAACAGTACATGCGTAGTAAAATAAGTCATAGGAGCATAACATAGACAAACACACATAAAGAAAGAATAAAAAGAATAAGAAAGATGCTTTTGAAAAACCTTTCAGAAACCCTAAATCGAAATTAAACGATTTTGAAAAGAGAATTTGGGGAAAACCTTTAAAAAGTTCAATACAACACAGACATTTTCCAGATCTAAGAAAATAAGCAAGTAAAGAACCTTGGACAGCTTAGTGTTTCAGAGAAAACCCTAGAAATGAGAAAGGTCTTGAGGAAAGTCAGATCCTGAGTCGAAAAGGCTCATAGTGCTTGAATATGCCCGAGTAATGGCCGGAGAAGCCATAGACCTACAGATCTGAGAAGGATCTGAAGGAGAACCATCGAGGTCAGGTCTCGAAGCTTCGAACAACTATGGTTTACTGATGGAGGGGAGTGAGCACCAACCATCCATGGCCTGAGAAGCCATGGATTCCGGTGGAGTGGTGGTTGAAGAGGGGTAGAAGGAGGCTAGGGTTTCGGAGAATTTGAGAGACGAGAGGTTTCAAAGTCGGCTGAGAGATGGGAAATGAGGGATCAGGGTAGTTGTTTGGGGTTAAAAAAGGTAAGGGTGGTTTATGGCCGTTGATCAAAATGATCAACGACCTGGATCAATAGTAGGAACCGGGAGGGTCATTTGGAATTGGGTCGTGGGTTGGGTCCAAATGGAATTGGGCTAGTTTAATTGAGTCAAATTAAGGGCTACAATTGAAATGTAATGGGGCTGTTATTGAAATAAAAATGGGGCTAAATATTAAATAGCCAATTTCAATTTTAATTTTATAAAAAAAGTGAAGATGATTTTAAAAAGAAAATGAAAAGTAACGAAACAATTAATAGTATATAAATATTGATTTAAAAATATTGGACCCAATTTTACAATTATAAAGTGCTATTAATCTTAAAGTAGGCTATAATTGCAATTATATGCAATTTAGTCTTTTAAATACCAAATAAATTTGTAAAAATATACAAAAATCACCTTAACTATATTTTAGTGTAAATAAGGGAATAAAATAAATTATTCACCAAAATTGATGATTTTAGAAGTAATTATTGGTCTTTATACTGCTAAAATAGACAATAAATTGATTTTATTTTTTTTAAAATTAGGAAAAATACCAAAACACTTGGGCATGCTTATATATGCATATACATGTTATTTTGAAAGAACTTTGTGCATAAAAATATATAGTGAAAAATTAGGTATCAACAACTGCCCCTCTTTACCTGGGAAGGATGAAAGAGTTGTCTAGTAAAGATAAGATGACCAATTTTGACCGAATGAAATGATTTTGAAGAGTTTTGACCGAGCTCTGGTTTCTGAGCTGCCTACATATCCCTGGTATTACAGGAATCAGGCCATATGTAGTTCGGGATCCATCGGCGGAGTATGTCGATGGAGATTTTCAAAAAGCGGACGCGATGTTCAGGTTGAGAAAGGATGGTCAGAGTCTGATAGGCTGCGGGAACTGGAGCGGGATCGCTCCTGCTGAGACGGTCGTTGCTAGCCGGTGTCCCTGCGAATGAACAATACCAGCATATACATATTGTGCATAAATTTAAACGCGATGCAAGTTCCCGTTGGACCGTGAATGCTGTCTTTGGACGGTTAGGATGACGTCCTCGGACCATGATGTCCTGGGCCATGAAGCGTATGATAAAGGATTCGTAGGCTATGAAATGATGTTCTCGGGCTATGAGGATGATGCCTCCGAACCATGATGCCTTTGAATAATGATATACAAAAGATAAAATAGGGTCCTCATGCCATGGCATGGCGTCCTCAGGCCATAGCATGGCGTTCTCGGGCTATGAAAATGGTGCCTCCGAACAATGACGCCTTTGGATAATTTGGCGATCTTTCAGCCCATGAAAATGTAGAAGGTGGCAATCTTTCAGCCGATGCAAGATGTAAATAAAGGGTGGCGGTATTTCAGCCATGCAAGAGAAATAAGATGGCGGTATTTCAGTCATGCAAGAGAAATAGAGTGGCGATATTTCAGCCATGCAAGAGAAATAAGGTGGCAGTATTTCAGCCATGCAGATGAAGGTATAGCTTAACCTCAGAAGGCAGAAAGGTAGCCTTATGCAATGTAGGAGATAGAAATAGAGGTAGAGCTTAACCTCGGAAGGCAAAAAGGTAGCCTTATGCAATGCAGAAAATGCAGATGGAGACAGAGCTTAGTCTCGGAGGGCAGAAAGGTAGCCTTATGCAATGCAGCAGATGCAGATGGAGGTAGAGCTTAACCTCGGAAGGCAGAAAGGTAGCCTTATGCAATGTAGAAAATTTAGATGGAGACAAAGATTAGTCTCGGAAGGCAGAAAGGTAGCCTTATGCAATGCAGAGAAATACAAATGGAGGCAGAGCTTAACCTCGGAAGGCAGAAAGGTAGCCTTATGCAATGCAGAGAAATGCAGATGGAGATAGAACTTAGTCTCGGAAGGTAGAAAGGTAGCCTTATGCAATGCAGAAAATGCAGATGGAGGTAGAGCTTAACCTCGGAAGGCAGAAAGGTAGCCTCATGCAATGCAGAAAATAAAAGGCGAATAGTAATGAAATCTCTTAGATGATAGATGATAGATGATAGCTGATTGCTATATTGTGGCTGCTGTGGATGTCGTGTACGGGTAGCAACTGTAAATAAGTTATGATTCCTAGGAAGTATGAGTGTATAGATATATCTGATGATTTTATAACTTGAGCGCCTGCATCCAAAGAAAAATTGTGAGTTTTGTAAGGGGGGAAGGTTAGTTCGTTTCCCCATGAGCTTCGCTTGTCCTGCTTGGCGTTGTGTATCATTGAGGTAGCGTTGCCAAACAAAGCAATTTTGATACCAGACATGCATGATTTAGAAAAATGTAGCATAAATACATATTTTAAAATAGTTTTCTTTAGATGAACCGACGAATGCGACACGGTTCAAGATATTGCAACCTCTCTCGCTCCTGAATTTTTAGGGTCCTCCTTAAAATTATGCCCCAGTTTACTAAGCTGGTGCTTCTGACGGCTGCATGCGATAAATGGCTGAAATCAACTTCGGAATTTTGAGGGTCCTCCTCAAAATTCTGCCCCAGTTTACTAGGCTGGTGCTTCTGACGGATGCATGCGATAAATGGCTGAAATCAACTTTGGAATTTTGAGGGTCCTACTCAAAATTCTGCCCCAGTTTCCAATAGCGGGGAAAATGAAAATTTTATTACATTGTGACCGAACCCATAGGGCTGCCTACGTATTCCCTCTTGAACAGGAATCAGGTCGAGCGTAGTTCAAATACATTATATAGGAAATCATAAGAGTTACACATAGTATCGCTTCACTACATCTGAATTGATCGGCTTCGGCCAAACTTCACCGTCCATTTCTGCAAGTATGAGGTCTCCTCCGGTTAGAATCCGGTGAACCATATATGGACCCTGCTAGTTGGGAGAGAACTTCTCTTTGGATTCATCTTGATGCGGGAAAATCTTTTGTAACACCAGCTGCCCCGATATAAACTATATCGGCTTGACTCTTTTGTTGAAGGCTCTGGACATTCTGTTCTGATAAAGTTGACCATAAAGTTGACCATGGCAAACTGCATTCATTCTTTCCCCATCTATAAGAGCTAACTACTCGTAGGGACTCCTTACCCATTCTGCATCATCAAGTTTTGCTTCTTGTATGATTCTCAAATAGGAAATTTCTACCTCGGCGGGAATGACTGCTTCTATACCATAAACCAACATATAGGGAGTTGCCCCGGTTGATGTGCGAACTATGGTGCGATATCCCAATAAAGCAAATGATAACTTCTCATGCCACTGCTTATGTTTCTCTATCATCTTCCTTAGTATCTTCTTGATATTCTTATTGGCTGCTTCTACAACTCCGTTTATCTGAGGTCTGTAAGCCGTAAAATTCTTGTGTTTGATCTTGAAGGTTTCACACAGGGCTTTCATCAAGTCGCTGTTGAGATTGGAACCATTATTAGTAATGATTGACTCCGAAATTCCGAACTGACAAACAATACGGTTGTAGACAAAATCTGCTACCATTTTCTTCGTCACTGCTTTGTATGATGCTGCTTCAACCTATTTGGTGAAATAATCAACTGCCACTAGAATGAACATGTGCCCGTTTGATGCGGCAGGCTCGATAGGTCTGATAACATCCATTCCTCAAGCGGCGAACGTTCATGGCGAGCTTGTTGCAGTAATCTCGTTTGGAGGCACCTTTATCATATCTGCATGTAGTTGACAGCAATGGCATTTTGGAACATACTAGATGCAGTCCGTTTCCATAGTCATCCAAAAATAACCAGCTCGGAGTATTTTTTTGGCTAAGACAATGTCGTTCATATGTGGACCACAAGTCCCTGCATAAATTTGCTCCAATAGCCTGGATGCTTCCTTTACGTCGACACACCTTAGTAATCCCAAATCAGGAGTCCTCCTATACATGATTCCTCCGCTATGAAAGAAGTTGTTAGATAATCTCCGAAGTGTGCGCTTCTGAGTAGGCTTTTCGAGTTCTGGATATTCTCCCTTTGTCAAATATTCCTTGATATCATGAAACCAAGGTTTTCCTTTTGCTTCTTCTTCTACATGAGCACAGTAAGCTGGCTGATCATAGATCTTTACCGAAATAGGATCAATGAAGTTCTTGTCTGGGTGCTGTATCATGGACAATAGGGTAGCCAATGCATCAGCAAACTCATTCTGAACTCTGGGAACATGTTGGAACTCTGTCTTTGTGAACCTCTTCCTCAACTCCTATACATGATGTATATAAGGGAGTATCTTGGAGTTCTTGGTTTCCCATTCTTCTCGGACCTGATGTATAAGCAGGTCTGAATCTCCAATCACTAGCAATTCCTGATTGTTCATGTCAATGGCCCCTTGAGCCCTAAGATGCAGGCTTTGTACTCGGCCATGTTGTTGGTGCACGGGAACCTGAGCTTGGCAGACACCGAATAATGCTAGCCGATTTCTGATACTAGGACCGCTCCTATGCCAACTCCTTTGAAGTTTGCTGCTCCATCGAAAAATATTCTCCAACCATCATAGGATTTTGCAATATCTTCCCCTATGAAAGGTACCTCTTCATCAGGAAAATACGTCTTTAGAGGCTCGTATTATCCATCCACGGGATTTTCAGCAAGATGATCTGCCAGTGCTTGTCCTTTGATTGCCTTCTGAGTCACGTAAACAATGTCGAATTCACTCAGCAGGATTTGCCACTTGGCTAGCTTACCAGTGGGCATGGGCTTCTGAAAGATGTACTTCAAAGGATCCATTCTTAATATGAGATAAGTATTATAGGCACAGAAATAGTGGCTCAACTTCTGAGCTACCCAAGCACAACAGGTGCGTTCCAATAGAGAATACCGAGCCTCGTACGGGGTGAACTTCTTACTGAGATAATAGTTGGCCTTTTCCTTTCTTCCCGTTTCATCATGCCGCCCTAGAACACAACCGAAAGCTACATCCAATACTACAAGGTAAATTAATAGAGGTGTACCTGGCTCGGGCGGGACCAAAACTGGCGGCGTTGACAGGTATTCCTTGATTCTGCCAAAAGCTTTCTGAAAATCATCAGTCCATTTGCTAGCGGCGTCCTTCTTCAGCATCTTAAAGATTGGCTCACAAATGACAGTGGATTGAGCTATGAACCGGCTGATGTAGTTAAGTCTTCCCAAGAAACTCATAACCTCTTTCTTGTTCTTCGGTGATGGCAATTTTTGGATGGCTTTGACCTTTGATGGATCCAGTTCTATTCCTCGGCGACTAACAATATGTTACACCCCGCAATATTACGTCAATATCATATCCCATAGTACTACATTACGACGATGTTTCACCCTGTAGTGTTGTACGTTGAATTTCTCATAAGGTAACTGACATCAGTCCAAGGAAAAGATTATTTGGACATTATAAGGATTATTCTAGTTCAAACAAGTAATAAGTAAATTCGTAAATGTGAAAAGAGGAAGCAAGTCAAAAAAATGAGTTTCGTTGAAAATGGACAATTTGGAATAAAATACGGCCTGAGCTCAAATACCCGTTATTTATGGACTAGCACTATACAAGGTACCACATGGCCATGATATTAAGGTATATAAGGTATATTAAAAGTGGGTATTATTTTAAGTACGTGAAGATAGGTCTTAATTGTGTGGTTAATTGTTGGGTAATTGAACATTACCTAGTAAATTAATAATTGTGGTTGATTTATTAAAGTATTTTGATAAGTACCTAATGACCTAATGTGGAAGCCATGCCTTGAAGGAAGGGTGACTATTTTGTTCTTGAAATTAGGTGGCAATACTAGATTAAGACTAAAATATGTGGCCATTTACATCACCATATGAACGAGCAGGCCACCAAACGAAAAAGGGCTAATTCGTTATAGTTTCCTTTTCGTTGTTGCGTCTGGTAAAGTCTGTGAGACAATTTTCACCTTATCCTACCATTCTTTCAAGAATTTTATGTTTCCTTCTTTCATGTTTATTTGCTATTTTGTTCCTTTTAGACAAGAAAATAGTATTACGTCAAAGTCTTGCACACAAGACATTGCTATTCAAAACAATTAAAGCAGAAGCGAGATTAAGTTTAAAAAGAAAGCTTCATAGATCAAAAGCAGTATTTCGTTCATATTTCGCAGAAGCAGAAGCTTCATTTCGTTCAATAATTCAAGGAACAAGTATGTTAAGGCCATCCCTTCTTTCTTTTGGCATGATCCATACGATATGAACAAAACGTGCAAATGCACAAACTCTATAAGTGACTCTACTCATAGAATTAATAGAAATATCTATGTTCTTTAATTCCCATGTGTCATAATATTTTATCATCTGTTCATGGGTCTCAGAAAAATACGAAAGTTAAAAAGATGTTACTTTATGATATTGCTCAAGAGGCAAAGTGGTCTTATGACCTTCCGAATGCTTTTATTGACGTACTTTTCATGGATTGCATTCATGTGAATTGACCCATGACCACATGGCGTTATATACACGTTATATATGTAAATATATGTATATGGAATGGGAAAAGGTTACGGCGTTATATACGCACCACCACCTGATCAGCTGGTATATGATGATGATGTTGCCCACAGTGGCCGAAATATGATTCAAACGGCGTTATATACGCATATATATGTAAGTATGATGTTATATACGCATATATATGTAAATATGATTCAAACGGCGTTATATACGCGTATATATGTATGTATATATGTATATGGGATATGGGAAAGGTTATGGCGTTATATACTCACCACCACCTAATTAGCTGGTATACGATGATGATTTTTCCCGTAGTGGCCGATATGATATGATGGGATACCCTCAAAGGCTGATGATGTTATGAAACATGTACCTATGCACAACATGACATTCATACGCATATGCATGACGCTAAAATAATTTATGATTTACAAAGTTATTCAGACTTACAGGTTGAGTCATATACTCTATATGTCTTCCATGTCTCTTATGTATTTATTTATGTGCCTTACATACTCAGTACATTATTCGTAATGACATCCCTTTTGCTTGGGGACGCTGCGTTTCATGACCGCAGGTCCCGATAGACAGGTCCAGAGCCCTCCATGTAGGTTATCAACCCAGCAAAAGATGTTGGTGCGCTCCATTTGCTTCGGAGTTGCTTGTTTGGTAAGTATGAGTAAGACATAAATTGTTTGGTATGGCGGGACAATGTCTCGACCTTTATGATATTTGTGTATTCTTAAGGCTTGTAGACATATGTCGTGTACGTGAAAGATTGTACGACCTTGTCGACCTATGTTTTGAGCTTATAAATGATTATGTTGGCCTATTAGGCCCGTATGTCACGTGTATATGATGATGTAATAAGAAAGATGTGTTACGTTAGTATTCAGTTGAGTAAGGTACTAGGTGCCCATCGTGGACCCATCGGTTTGGGTCGTGACAAAAGTGGTATCAGAGCAGTTCTGTCCTAGGAAGTCTACAAGCCGTGTCTCGTAGAGTCTTGTTTATGGGTGTGTCGTGCACCACACTTATAACCAAGAGGCTACAGGGCATTTAGGATTGTCACTCTTTCTTCTTACTCTAGATCGTGTGGTAGAGCTCACTTATAAGAATTCGAATTCCGAAAATCTATTTTATTCATAATAAGACGATGCCTACATCCGGAAAGAAGGTTGGAAAGAGAGATAGTTTTGGAAAAGCTGAGTCAGAGGAGTCGGATTTTTGTATGATGCCTACGATAAGTAAATGAGGTCTTTAGCAGATCATTGGTGTAATGAAAGGTGTAAGCTTCTTGATAAGAAGCCTTAAGGCAAGAATGCCTATCCATCTTTATGGTAAAGGACAATGAGAGATTAAGAAGATAAGTACAAGTTTCAGCAAGTAAAAGGAGCAAGGTGAAAAGAGGGTACGAAATGCCCAGTTGATGAAGGTTAACAACGCTTATAATTGAGGCAGAGGGACATAAGCTTTTTGAGTTATATTCAATAGTAATAGAGGTATATATAATTGGTCACACCCCTTTCAGATATGCCCTATGGGGGTTAACAAAAGTAGTATAAGAAGATATGATGGATGAATTGATTGCGTAAGTTGACATTTCCGAAGGATATTGGAAATGTGCTAATAAATTTCTTTATGAGACACCTAGATAGTACACTCTAAGATAGTGCAGCCAGATATGTGTACTACAAAGACATGCACTATAAGCCTTGAAGGGATACATATTACCTTAGTGTTGCTCGCATCGCTAGTAAAGAGAAAACGTTAAGCAACTTGAAGAGCCACTGGATGGATTAAAGGAAGGCTAAAAGCAAAAGAATGTCTTGTTCGAGTTTTCATAATAAAGTGATAGGCATAAATGTTAGCGAGAAATAAGAAAAAAGTTAATGAAGCATTATGAGTAAGATGCGGTACATAGATGACACCGGTAGATCAAAAGATGACAATATTACAAAATCTATAGTCAAGTGAAGGAAGAGACGAGGGGTGGTAGGCCTTAGGACAACAAAAGAGTATAGGCCATACAATCATGTCCTCATTTTGAGAAATAAGTTCGCAACTCTAGCGCGATTACCAAGAGGAAACGTTAGACGCAGAGTAATAGAAATCAATATGGGCTGGTGAATAAGATAAACTAAATATGAATTAGGGACTGAGTAATTTGGTAATAGTCGGCATCATGAGAATTTTAGATCGCATTTCGGCAATAATAGGACGGACAATAGAAGAAGGTTCATGAGAAATTCAGAGAATGGTCATTCAGGAAGACGCTTCCCTAAAGCAAGCAATGTTAGCAAAGTTAAGCTTAAGGGACTGTATGTACCAGTTACATTAAGTGTCACCCTCACGAGTAAGGGAATTTGTCAAGGCGAGTAAGGATCATTGATGTTGAGAAACGACGCCAAAGATGAAGAGGTAAAACATCTATAGGTAGATCCTCGTAGCTTCAGCTCTTAATACACCCCTAAAGGGGGGAATAGGGAGTGATGTGGCATTAAGTCAGAATTAAGTGGTTCTAGTGAATATAGAATGGTAAAGGAAGAATGCGATAAATGAAAGAGGAATGAGATGGAACTTATCAAAATCTTACGGATACATTATGATTCAATAATATTGTGCAAGCACGGCGTCTTGGAGACGAAGTAAAGGTTCTTGCCTGAGCTGTTATTAATAAATAAGGAGCCAGTATGAGACGTAAGTTAAAACAAAGTAAATAATCCAAGAAAGATTACGAAGAATATTCATACGAGAATGATCCAACGTAGTTAGTAATTGGACAGGAAGATCTCAGTTATGGCTAAACAGGAGATTACAGATGAGTCATCAGATCGTGTAAAATAAACATAGTAGAACCCAACATGGAGAATTCATCCTCGGAGAATATCATTATAATACTTAAGATATATTCAAACAAGAGTCGGGATATTTAAAAGTACCATATGAGTGTTACGGGGATAAAAGAAAGTGTCACTGGGAAGGCAGTCAAAATATCAGTTCAGAAGCAACCATACAAGAACAAGGGCATGGAAATAAGCAACTACGGATGATTATAGGCAAGTAAGAATATCAAAAAGGTGTGTAATAAGCCCACAACTTTACGAGAGTCAAGGGTTCTCCCTAAGTACTACAACGAAAGACTAGCTGAGGAAGTAAGGAAAAAGGCTTCAATCTAAGCATAATGACCTAGAGAGGAAATGGTCTTGTAACAACAAGTTTCACAACAATATTGTACATCCTCCATAAGAAAGAGGAATCTACCGTGACTAGTGATCAGAAAGTAAGAATTAAAAGTAATATTCAAGATCATATGAGTTGTATGAAAACTCTGGCAAGTATGGGCACTAAGATAAGCTAAGATGGAATGAAAGAATTATTTGATCAATGATCCAGAGTTAGTACATTATGGATACACTCAAGATTTTGGAACATTATCCAGGCAGCATATTTGTTGACAATCATACAGCCATAGAAGACTCTGGTATAAGTTAAAAGAAATAATTGAGCTCTGGGCATAGACAAAAGATTGTATCATAGATATTCCATAACGCCCATGAAAAGCTAAGGTAATAACTGATACCATGAGCCACAGATGTGAAGACAACTTAAGCCTACATAAAAGTTGATTAGAAGGAAGAGGAAACTAAAGAATTACATCACCCAAGTAAATCAGGAGTCTGATTATTGGACCCAGAAAAATTATAGAAGTTTTGCTTGAGAACATGATAAAATCACTCTTAATATCAGATGTTCAAGAGAAATAACACAACAACCATAATCTATAATGGCTCTACAAGGAAGCTAGTTAGAAGAAGTACTAGCCTCATAAGAAGTCAGTACGAAGCTTCCACCGGATTGTGTATGCTCCAGAGGTGCGAGTATTATAATAGAGCTTCAAGTTATGGATGTGAATTACACCAAGGTGGAAGGGAGGTCAGGAAAAGGATAGAAGATATGATGCGAGATTTTAAGATAAGTAAGGTAAATGTACACAACGTACGAGATAGTCAAAGGCAGAAGATCGTGAATAGTCCTTACTTCGGATTGAAGGCTATCAACACGGGGATCCAGTAACCGAAAATGATAACAGCATCGTCAAAAGCATGTCTTCCAACCTATGGTTTCTAAGTACTGAGAGATCTAGTTAAGAGAATAGAGAAGAGTTGGAGACGGTGTGATGTATCGCTTGACATTCCAGATAATATAAGGAAATATATGGTGTAAGCAAGTTGAAGGAAAGTTGCGAGTATTATAAATGGATATTTATAGGTCGCAAACTAAAGTATGGTAGAGCGACAAAGTTTTAAGAAAATATGAGTAAGAATGAGGAAAGACAAGTGAAAAGGCGACGAGAATGGATAAGTCCTCAGGATTAAGTCCATGAAAACAAAAGGGATAATGGTTTCTCTAAGTTATTAAAAGTCCAGTATAGCCTGAATGAACTCAAAGGAATCTAAGATTTATAGCATTCAGAAAATGGAATGCTACCCTATTAATAGAATGAGGGGTAATTATTATATACAAAAAATGACATTTGGGCCTTCAACTAAGTAATGATCTGATGGATAAAAGAAAGGGATCTCATGAATTGGGCATGACTAAAATACCCACGCAAGGTGAATCACATTGGGATGTCGTGAGATACAGTTCTGAAAGCAAGGAATCGCCCAAGTGGGTCAATCTAATCATTTCAGATGTACCCCGATAAAATGTGAATCCTAGATGCAATATTACATAAAAGGTTAAGTTATCAGGGGTGGATTATGGATCAAAATTGAAGTGAATCAACAATGGATGGATAAAATTACAAAGTATGAGAGGAGATTAGGTTGTCATTCTTAAAGATGAACAGTAATGTGGAGGCATTAGAGGACATATATTTATACGTACAACATGAGCAATGAAAGTAACCTGAGATTTTGTAGCAGACTTCAGTAACGAGAAATCGAGGTAAGTGTTATGGTATAATATGACCTATGTAGATGCAGTAAAGTCATACAAATGGATAACCAGGTCTATAAAATAAGATATAGCAGTATTCGTAAGTTCAACAAAATACTAAGCGAAGAACTTCAAGATTGGCTAAAAGTTGGAGGAAAAAGGAGAAGAGAGTCGCATAGGCACACTTACAAGGTCAGTGTCGTAGAAACTGCATAATGGAAGGTAGCAGCAGTTACGAGATTGGAAAGATTTTCGAATACAAGTCATGATATGACAAAGAGGCCTAAAGGGGGGAATGCCCTAGCTTTTGGGATTCATTCACAGAACAGTCGCCTAGATGGCAAGAGGATAACTAAAGTATTCACGAGAGCTATGGGTTATAAGCATGATAAGAGCATCAGTCAACATTCGAGGATGAATATTCCAAAGGGGGAATGATGTTACACCTCGCAATATTACGTCAATATCACGTCCCACAGTACTACATTACGATGATGTTGCACCCTGTAGTGTTGTACATTGAATTTCTCATAAGGTAACTGACATCAGTCCAAGAAAAAGATTATTTGGAGATTATAAGGATTATTCTAGTTCAAATAAGTAATAAGTAAATTCGTAAAGGTGAAAAGAGGAAGCAAGTCAAAAAAATGAGTTTCTTTGAAAATGAAAAATTTGGAATAAAATACGGCCTGAGCTCAAATTCCCATTATTTATGGACTAGTACTATACAAGGTACTACATGGCCAGGATATTAAGGTATATAAGGTATATTAAAGTGGGTATTATTTTAAGTAAGTGAAGATAGGTCTTAATTGTGTGGTTAATTATTGGGTAGTGGAACATTACCTAGTAAATTAATAATTGTGGTTGATTTATTAAAGTATTTTGATAAGTACCTAATGACCTAACGTGGCAGCCATGCCTTGAAGGAAGGGTGACTATTTTGGTCTTGAAATTAGGTGGCAATAATAGATTAAGACTAAAATATGTGGCCATTTACATCACCATATGAACGAGCAAGCCACCAAACGAAAAAAGGGCTAATTCGTTATAGTTTCCTTTTCGTTGTTGCGTCTGGTAAAGTCTGTGAGACAATTTTCACCTTATCCTACCATTCTTTCAAGAACTTTATGTTTCCTTCTTTCATGTTTATTTGCTATTTTGTTCCTTTTAGACAAGAAAATAGTATTACGTCAAAGTCTTGCACACAAGACATTGCTATTCAAAACAATTAAAGCAGAAGCGAGATTAAGTTTAAAAAGAAAGCTTCAAAGATCAAAAGCAGTATTTCGTTCATATTTCGCAGAAGCAGAAGCTTCATTTCGTTCAATAATTCAAGGAACAAGTATGTTAAGGCCATCCCTTCTTTCTTTTGGCATGATCCATACGATATGAACAAAACATGCAAATGCACAAACTCTATAAGTGACTCTACTCATAGAATTAATAGAAATATCTATGTTCTTTAATTCCCATGTGTCATAATATTTTATCATCTGTTCATGGGTCTCAGAAAAATACGAAAGTTAAAAAGATGTTACTTTATGATATTGCTCAAGAGGCAAAGTGGTCTTATGACCTTCCGAATGCTTTTATTGACGTACTTTTCATGGATTGCATTCATGTGCATTGACCCATGACCAGATGGCGTTATATACGCGTATATATGTAAATATATGTATATGGAATATGAGAAAAGGTTACGGCGTTATATACGCACCACCACATGATCAATCGGTATATGATAATGATGTTGCCCACAGTGGCCGAAATATGATTCAAACGGCGTTATATACGCATATATATGTAAATATGATTCAAACGGCGTTATATACGCGTATATATGTATGTATATATGTATATGGGATATGGGAAAGGTTATGGCGTTATATACTCACCACCACCTGATTAGCTGGTATACGATGATGATTTTGCCCGTAGTGGCCGATATGATATGATGGGATGCCCTTAGAGGCTGATGATGTTATGAAACATGTACCTATGCACGACATGACATTCATATGTATATGCATGACGCTAAAATAATTTATGATTTACAAAGTTATTCAGACTTACAGGTTGAGTCATATACTCTATATGTCTTCCATGTCTCTTATGTATTTATTTATGTGCCTTACATACTCAGTACATTATTTGTACTGACATCCCTTTTGCCTGCGGACGCTGTATTTCATGCCCGCAGGTCCCAATAGACAGGTCTAGAGCCCTCCATGTAGGTTATCAACCCAGCGAAAGATGTTGGTGCGCTCCATTTGCTTCGGAGTTGCTTGTTTGGTAAGTATGAGTTAGACGTAAATTATTTGGTATGGCGGGACTCTGTCTCGACCTTTATGATATTTGTGTATTCTTAAGGCTTGTAGACATATGTCGTGTACGTGAAAGATTGTACGGCCTTCTCGGCCTATGTTTTGAGTTTATAAATGATTATGTTGGCCTATTAGGCCCATATGTCACATGTATATGATGATGTAATAAGAAAGATGTGTTACGTTGGTATTCAGTTGAGTAAGGTACCAGGTGCCCGTCACGGACCTATCGGTTTGGGTCGTAACACAATGAACCCAAGTAGTTTTCCGGCAGGAACCCCGAATGCACACTTGGTGGGATTCAACTTCAAGTTGTACCTTCTTAGTCTGTTGAAGAACTTCCTCGGATCTTCCATATGGTCAATGGCTCTCTTGGATTTGATGATGACGTTGTCTACATACACCTCGATCTCCTTGTGTATCATGTCATGGAAAATAGTATCCATGGCCCTCATGTAGGTGGCCCCAACATTCTTTAACTCAAACGACATCATCTTGTAACAATACATCTCCCACGAAGTAATGAAAGCTGTTTTCTCCACGTCTTCCTCATCCATCCATATTTGATGATACCCAGCAAACCAATAAACGAATGACTGTAGTTCATGCTTGGTGTAGTTGTCAATTAGAATGTGTATGTTCGGCAAGGGGAAGTCGTCTTTTGGACTGGCCCGGTTGCGATCCCGGTAGTTGACACAGACTCTAACCTTCCCGTCCTTCTTTGGCACTGGCACAATATTGGCTAACCATGTTGGATACTCTACTACCCTAAGAACCTTGGCTTTGATTTGCTTGGTGACTTCTTCCTTGATTTTCAAACTCATGTCGGGTTTGAACTTCCTGAGCTTCTGTTTTACTGGTGGACATGTCGGATCGGTTGGCAGTTTGTGAGCTACAATAGATGTACTGAGACCAGTCATGTCATCACAAGACCAGGCGAATATGTCCTCATACTCCCTTAGAAATTCCGTGTACTCTTTCTTTTCTGATGGTGACAGATGAACAATGATGCACATTTCTTTGACATTTTCTGCATCTCCCAGGTTGACAACCTCAGTTTCGTCCAAGTTAGACTTAGGTATGTTCTCAAAATCCTCAACCTCTTTAATAACCTCTTCTGGTATATCATCTTCTTCTGAGTCTATATCCGTTTGTTGGGTTATCTCGTTGCATGTCACAATCATCGGTTCATCAAGATAAGTAATAGTAATGTTGTGTAAATGACAAAAAGTAATAAGAGCAGGATTTATAAGAAATCGAAATGCTTTGATAAATTTCATAATTGTTTTGAACATTGGAGCTCTTATTTCAATATTAAAAATGCGAAAAGAAAGTAAACTAGCAAAAAATAAAGATAATGCATAGTGCTTTGTTCAGCCTTGCTACCCCGAAGCTTTCCAGGTCCTGGTGGTTCTGATGGACCAATTATTGAGGCGTGCTCCTTGGCTCACAGCTTGTATAGAAGGGCCTTCCTCCCCCTCCTCCCCGAAAATGACACAACAGTCCATATTATCATCTTCCATAAACAAATTCCTCATCGCCGCCAGTGCTTCCTCTTCTTCTGACCCATATATGACATCGGCTAGCTGGAAGGTCTACTCTAAGCGAGGTATCATATGCTCCAACGGGTAGTAGGGACTGCACCATGGTGGTGACCAGTGGTTGAACTCCTACCAAGTGTATTCATATCCCAAACCGAAAGTGGTACCGTGTTTCTTCAACTTGATAGGCTTAGCGATTCCTTGGAGATTCTTGCCAAGTCCCTTGCCAGGTTCGTATCCACACCAATTCAGTATACTTTAAATTTTGTTATCCCACCATTTATCCTTGTCCATGGCGTTGACTCACTCAATGTGATGGTAGGTTTCTCTGCCTATCTTCCTTCTTCCTCCGATTGCTGGGATGGTCTGGCAACTATATATGGGATTGCTACCATCGCCAAGAATAATTACCTCTTGGTAATTCCACTCGAATTTCACTGCTTGACATAGGGTTGATGCTACATCCCCAGAGGCATGGATCCAAAGCCGTCCCAATAGCAAGTTGTAAGATGCTGGGACATCTATCACTTGAAAATCAATGTTGAACCAAGTCGGTCCCATTTGCAGACACAAACTGATTTCCCCAATAGTGGACCTTTGGGATCCATCGAAATCTTTGATAGTGATGGCTCTATCCTTGATCTCATGCAGGCTCTTTCCCAATGTTCTGAGAGTCACCAATGGACAAATATTGAGGCTGGACCCTCCGTCGATCAGGATTCTGGTGATGAAATAATCCTCGCACTACATAGTGATATGCAATGCCTTGTTGTGGCTTAGCCCTTCAGGTGGCAGCTCATCTTTGTGGAAAGTGATTTTGTGACTCTCCAATACTTTCCCTACCATGTTTGCCATTTCTCCTCCAGTTATGTTGCTGGGCACATATGCCTTGCTCAGCACCTTCAATAAGGCATTCTTATGTGCGTCAGAGCTTTGTAGCAGAGCCAAGATAGAGATCTGGGCTGGTGTTTTGTTCAACTGATCAATGACCGAATACTCTTTGGCTTGTATCTTCCTCCAGAGATCATTAGGCCCAGTTTCAGTGATGGTTGGTCGTCCAGAGGCTTGCTTACTGGACTCAGCTAGATGTTCTGGAGTATAAACCCTGCCGGTTCTTGTCATACCCTGTGCTGCAATTGCTTCTCCAGATTTGGTTTTCCCTTTCCTTCTCGCCTCGGCCATGTAATCCCACGGTATGGCCTTTTGGTGGAATGGTGTTACGGCTATCATAGCCACCGGAATGGGCACCCTTGATTTGGGAGTTAATACAACAACCTCAAATGGTACAGGTGCCTTTGGGGACCCAAACTCGACCTCTATAGGCCCTGGTGTCTTTGCAGAAGAAGGTTCTTAGAACTCAAGTGGTATGGACATGTTCACTTCGACGTCTCTAGAAGGTTGCATCTGGACCACAATCGGGTTATGGGTGACTGTTGGTTTCTTTGGCTCGTCACCTTCAGCGATCAATCCAATCGACCCTTTGGGGTCCCAATCGTCTTCTATCTCAATAATGTGAACACCTCCACCCTTATGGTTTGGTAGAGGGTTGTTACGGACATTCGGAGTAGGCTCATTTACCACAATGATCTTGTTGTCAATTAAAGCTTGGATCTTATCCTTCAGAGAGCGGCACTCATCAATGGTATGCCCCTTCATGCCGGAATGGTATGCACAGGTTTTATTTGGGTTGATCCATTGGGAGGGGTTTTCGGGGTTTATGGCAGGGATAGGGGTGACGTAACCAGCAGCTTTGAGCCTTTCATATAGCTGGTCGATAGGTTCAGCAATGGCGGTATACTGTTTGGGGGAGGGGGGGTCTGCGGGTCAAAATTTGGTCGGGGTGTAGGGAAACTTTAGCGAGGGGGAGGTGATTGATAGTGGGCTTGTTGGGTGTTGTAAGCTTGGAAGACAGATGCGGGTTGAGAGTATCTGGGCAAAGTGGGCTGATATATGGGAGGTGGAGATGATTGGTAAGTAGGCGGTAGAGCTTGGTAAGAGGGCAAGGGTGCTTGGTAATTTGGAGTAGGCTGATATGTGAGTGGAGGTAATGGGTAGGTTTGGTATTTGATTGGGGACTTTGTTCTCTATGCAACCATCACGGCACTCACATCCCTTTTTTTAGACGTGCCACAAGACTGTAGAGCCTTGTTAGTGGCCTGTAATTCTTCAATGTTTGTGACCATACCACTTTTAATACCTTCCTCGATCCTTTCCCCTAGCTTAATGATGTCGGAAAATTTCTGGCCTTCAATCAACATCAACCTCTCATAATATTGTGGGTCTTAAGCCCGGACGAAAAACCTATTCATTTATTCTTTTTCTAAAGCCGGTCTGACCTTAACAACTTCTGATCTCCAACGAGTAGCATCTGGCGCGGAATGTCTCCATATGTTTCTTCTTTAAGTTCTGGATGTAGAACACATCTGGCGCATTCTCCATGTTGAATCTGAATCTGTCCATAAAATCGGATGTCATACTTACCCAATTCGACCATTTCTTTGGGTCTTGGCTAATGTACCAAGATAGAGCATCCCTTTTCAGGCTTCTCATAAAGAGCTTCATGCGAATATTTTCATCCTTCTCTACTCCAACCAGCTTGTCGCAGTATGTCCTCAAATGGAATCTAGGATCCCCTGTGCCATCAAACATCTCGAACTTAGGACGTTTGTACCCCTCGGGTAGTTCGACATCTGGCTGAATGCAAAAGTCTTCGTAATTCAATCCCTCGATCCCCTTGCTTTCTTCAACACCCTGAACTCGGCTAGTCAGCTTCTTGAGTTCTACAGCCAGATTCTTGATAATAGAGTTTTTGTCATCAGACTCAGGTGTGCTTGAAATAGGTTGAGTATACTGTGGTATGGTTTCCACATAGATGGGGGTGTTGTGGAGTTTAGTGGTTCAGGGATGAGCAGTGGGGTGTTGTTTGAAGTGTGGCATGTGTTACAGTGGTGATGGGGAACGAGTTGGTTTTGTGGTTTCGGGATGTTTTGTGGAGGTGTGGGGTTTCGAGTATTGGGAAAGTTGACATCTGGGGTGGTGAGGGAAAACGACAAGCTTGCCAAGTTCCGAACTTGGTCCAGTTCTTCCTGAAATTTCAACAACTTTTGCTCGAGTTGGTAGGCACTCTCCTTGGAAACTTGAATACCCTGAGGAACCTCTACCCTTTCAACTGAGTTCTTCCATTTTACCCTTGTTCTTGTTTCTGATAGAACTCGGAGGAGCAGGAGGCGGAGGGCCTTTAGATCTTGTGGAGTATGATGATGATGCCAGAGTGTACGAACTAACCTTTGGGGAGGGGAATAAAATAAAAAAAATAAAAACAAAGGTAGCAAGTTGGTGCGTGTTGTATGAAAAGAAGTTGCGATATTTAAACACATAGTGCGAGAATATAATTCGTGTCCTAATTTAGGAGCCTCGTTGTGCCCGAAGTAGGCCCAGCAACAAGTTGATTTGGAGAACTTATAATGCTAAATGCCTCATTTTATTAATAAAAATAAGACGAATCCCAAAATGACACTAAAAATAGCAGAAAATAAAATGTCACTAATGGACATTGGCCTTATTACATTCTTAAAGCAAAAGAAAAGACTCCTAGCTACTTGGTCACAGAAGGACCTTCTTCAGGTTGAATGTTTTCATTGATCAGATCCTCAAGCTCGCGCATATTTTCTAGTGAAGATGCCTTCGCCAGGTGTTCTCATTTGCCTTCCTCGGCGTTTTGACAGTCGGTGACTCTTTTCCTCACTTTCCCTTCCAACTCCAGCAGACTGCATTCCAGATATTCCAGCTTCTCACTAGCCCCGGTGACTCTCTCTTTTCATTCGTTGATTTGGTTACTTGATGAGAGGTTCCTCCACCAGGTTAGCAAGAGTGAGGTATGTTGACCATAACAAAGTTGGGAAGTTTGTCATTCATTTCTGCAAAACAAAAGGGTGAGGCCATACTTCTGACAGATTCGGCTATTAAATATCAACAATTAGCATGAGCAGCATTTAGTTCTCCAAATAAATGCACAGACATGGTAGCATCTGTTTGGGTTTCAAGGAAACCTAGTGGACTTTGGACAAGGCTATCTTAAAGAGTCATTATGCGGACAGCATAACTGACTTGACTAGGTTTGACAGTGATGCATGCACAATTGAACAGAGTAAGGTTTCTATGGGTATTAGACCGATACCCTTGAGCGGACAACTCAAGAGGGAAAGGCACAGAACCGTCGACTGCACTGTTGATCGACTGGTTTTATCGCAAATACGCCTTTACCAAATTTAGGGGGTGATAATATTGGAAGGGTGCAACCACTCATTATAAGCGTTGCTATGGTATTTAGTTTGGCACGAGTGGAATATGATATTGAATATGCAATTACAAGAATGAAACAAGCTGTCATGTATTTGCACGTTCATAAAGTAATGATTACAATAATTGCTCATAATTACAACGACATTGAAGGAAAGCAGTAAAAGAAAGCATTAAAGAAAAAAAACAAAGAGCCAAGTCAGTTTCATAGCAGAAAAGAGGTAAAGACATTAAATAAAGGTAATAAAGAAGCAGTGAAGTCACAAGTAACATGAGATGGTAAAAGCCTAAAGAATTTCCCAGCAGAGTCGCCATGCTATCGCGCCCTCTTTTTCTAAGGCGAAATCGGGTTCATGACATTTGGGAGGACAACTCGTTCCCTCTTGGGAATTGGGTTTTTTGGGTTGAAGAGTCGCCACCTAATGAATAAAGTGCATTAGGACACTAAAGAAGAGTTCGAGTTGGAAAACCAGAGTTCGGGTAAGGGCTAGAAATTATCTCGAGGGGAAGGTGTTAGGCACCCCCGAAGATCCACTAGTGTGGTTTTCGGCCATGTTACAATTGTGACTTTAACTAACAAGTAAGCAAACAAAGGTCTCAAATAGAAGGGGATTTACACATAATCTTGCAAGTGAATTGAAAGTTTGAAGAAAGATAAAGAAAACAAAAATCTTAAGTAAATAGTTTGAGAATAAAATAAACAAATAAAGGAAAGGGGGTCCTAGGTTTACAAATACGATGGATCACATCAATGCAATACCCGGTAATCACTCCTCAAAAGAGGGGCTACACGTGGTATTGGCGCACCGGTCATCATATCCATATCTACCCTTTCCCACCCCGTTAAGGTACTAAACGCGGAATGAATAGTGTCGTTACTTATTGCATGCTATTACCCATCCCGATCCTATCAGTACCGGAGGCATTTGGGACTACTAGTCCTAAAGGGAGGGAGGTTGGGGCTTTTCAGAGATTTAAAAGGACAAAATTCTAATGCGTCAAACAAAACACATAAACAAGTAGAGGGAAACAAATAGCAGTATAAGGGCTCAAACAAGCCTCCTCACTTAAAGGAGCAAATTATGTAGCATGACTTCAAATACTGGTTATAGTTTGAATTAAACTTAAAGCGTTAGGACATGCTGCTTCATAACATATTTCTCAAATGAGGAGTCCGAATTAGGCCTTGTCTGGTTGCAGTTTATTAAAATTGGCACAGTTAAACAATTACCTACTGCTTGCCCAGGTGGAAGCAAACTGATTTTAAAGAAGGGTTACTAATTTTAGAACTAATTAAATTTTGCAGATATTAAACAAACATTACTACTGATTTTAGACTTATAGATAAAATAGACGAATCAGATTCAGACGGCTGCTCCTATAGGCATGATTTCTAAGCATTATTGATTTTAAAACGATTATGTAAGTGCATGAGCCCTATAGGCATGGTATCAAGAATGAAGTTTATTATTATTAAACCTATGATTGTTTGCCTAACGACATATGAATATGCATAAATGCAGAAACAAAACTATAGTCATGATTTCTATATGCAGAAACTTATTGGCATGGTTTCTAATGCAGTAATGAAACAACTTATAGGCAAGATTTCTATGTGTAATGCATAACTTATAGGCAGGATTTCTAAATGCATAAGTGCAGAAACTTATACATGATTTGTATATGCAGAAACTTATAGGCATGTTTCTAATGTAATAATGAAACGACTTATAGGCAGAAGTACTATATGATATGCATAAATGCAGAATTTGTAAATAGTAATCCTTATGAGCATGCTATCTACCCATATGCATACATAAATGACTCTCCTCTTTTTTACTAGAACCCCATAATTATTACAAGTTATTACAATCCGAATGAATCAAAAAGAAATACATTAGAACTTCCAGTTGCAACCAAACAGCCTGATTCAGACTCGAGGTCTAGCAATATGAGATAAACCAACTTCCAGGATCCGTTTTCCAAAAGCCTTTCTCTTATTAGGGATGTGTCAAAGTTCCCAAATGTCTCAAGGGGAATCAGGGCAATGCTAACACCCCAAACACAATGCAGAATTAGATTATAGTGTAGTGTGAAAGAGTCAGCCATCAAATGTCTAAGTTCAGAGGGAACTCAAGGTCCCAAAACATGGCTAATAAGAGAGGGACAGAACTTAGAATCTAAGAGTAAGTGTATATGCATAGAGGGGAATTAGGGAAGGCCATGGCAGGTTGGTGGTCATGCCCAGCAATTTAAAAGTGCTGGCACACCCCTGACCAACCTGTCAGCCAAAATTGGGAGTTAGGATCCATTGAGGATCAGGTTTGGACTTAAGCAGTAATTTGGATACTGCCAGGCCATGAACCTTAACTCAAACACAAAGAAGGGAATAGGGGTAGGGATTCATAACAGAAAATAGATGCAAGAAAAGAACACACATAGTTAACATTAATCATGAACAACAAAGTAAATAGGATTGCAGAAAATTGTAAATAAACACATAGGGGTGAGGCAGGAAAGCTAAATTAGAACATACCAGTTTCAGGGAAAACAAACAAGTAAAAGTAGTCTTGAAAAAGCCAAGTTGCAAGCAAAAGTTCCAAAAGATCCCAAAAAAAAACAGAATGTTGTAAGAGTATTGAACTCAAAGCAATAAAGTGTGAAAGTAAGTTGAAAGTATTGATCTAAACGTTCGAGGTATTGAACTCGAAGTGGTCCTAAAAGTGCATAAGGGTAGTCCATTTTATAGTGCAGAGAAACAAGTAAGAAAGACAAGGAAATATCATAGAAATCGATCTCCCTTTGGTTAAGGGATTCTGATTTCAACGGGTAAAAGCCAGTTAAGGAAATAAATTTTAATTAAAACCTTTCAAAGTAGCACAAAAGGGGTAAATACATAGAAGTTATTTAAGGAAAACCATCAATGGTACACGGTTTGTGCCAAATATGGCAAAGGAATCAATCAAACAGCCATGAAACCAAAATTACAGGTTCAATTCGAATGAACCAAGTCAAGAAAGGTAAAGGAGGTTCAATCGAAGAAAAATTAGTGACAATTCGTCAGCCTTATTAAAAGGATTTCATAATCAATCAATCAGTTGGTAAAAACCTTTTGAAAGAGAAATTTCACATATATAAAGCATATCAATCAAACGAAAGGAATCGTCAGGTTCCTCAGAAAAAGAGTCTTACATTGAAAGCCTTAGAGTCACAAACAAAAGGGAATCGAGTTCAGTTACAAACTCATAGTGAGTCTGAAAGCCTAGGGTCCCAAAGTGGAACCCTAATATCACTTGCCAAAGAAACCCCCAAATCCTAGGGTTTCGAATTGAGTCAGACATAGAGGTGAGAGAGCAGGTCATTGAAAGAGGCTCAGAAGTCTCTTCCAAAGACTTTATGAGAAACAAACATACATGATAGAAAGAACTGATTCAAGGTCATGAGAACATGTTTGAGAAAACTCGGAGTTTAAACAAGTTCAGAAGAAAGAGATGATACGATCTTAAACAAAAGCAGGTGAAATATGATTAGCAAGAACGCAAACAGAGCTAAATAAAGTGAACAAAATCAAAGATCTCACAGTAAACACATATAGTAGAAGAGTAAGGAAAACATAACACGGATTAACATGTGAGTACAAGAGTAACGTGTATAGTAGAAAAAGGAAGTAGAAGAACAGTACATGCATAGTAAAAGAAGTCATACGAGCATAACACAGAGAAACACACATAAATAAAGAACAAAAAGAATCAGAAAGATGCTTTTGAAAAACCTTTCAGAAACCCTAAATCGAAATTAAACGATTTTGAAAAGAGAATTTGGGGAAAACCTTTACAAAGTTCAATAGAACACAGACATTTTCCAGATCTAATAAAATAAGCAAGTAAAGAACCTCGGATAGCTTAGGGTTTCCGAGAAAACCCTAGAAATGAGAAAGGTCTTGAGGAAAGTCTGATCCTGAGTCGAAAAGGCTCATAGTGCATGAATATGCCCGAGTAATGGCCGGAGAAGCCATATATCTGCAGATCTGAGAAGGATCTGAAGGAGAACCAACCATCCATGGCCTGAGAAGCCATGGATTCCGGTTGAGTGGTGGTTGAAGAGGGGTAGAAGGAGGCTAGGGTTTCAGATAGTTTGAGAGATGAGAGGTTTCAAAGGCGGTTGAGAGATGGGAAATGAGGGATCAGGGTAGTTGTTTGGGGTTAAAAAAGGTAAGGGTGGTTTATGGCCATTGATCAAAATGATCAACGGTCTGGATCAATAGTAGGAACCGGGCGGGTCATTTGGAATTGGATTGTGGGTTGGGTCCAAATGGAATTGGGCTGGTTTAATTGAGTCAAATTAAGGGCTACAATTGAAATGTAATGGGGTTGTTATTGAAATAAAAATGGGGATAAATATTAAATAGCCAATTTCACTTTTTATTTTATAAAAAAAAGTGAAGATGATTTTTAAAAAGCAAATGAAAAGTACTGAAACAATTAATAGTATATACATATTGATTTAAAAATACTGGACCTAATTTTATAATTATAAAATGCTATTAATCTTAAAGTAGGCTATAATTGCAATTATATGCAATTTAGTCTTTTAAGTACCAAATATAATTTAGTATAAATATGGAAATAAAATAAATTATTCACCAAAATTGATGATTTTGGAAGTAATTATTTGTCTTTATACTGCTAAAATAGATAATAAATTGATAAATTGATTTTAAAAATCATTAAAAATTAGGAAAAAATACCAAAACACTTGGGCATGCTTATATATGCATATACATGTCATTTTGAAAGCATTTTGTGCATAAAAATACATAGGAAAAATTTGGGTATCAACAACAAGCCTTTACCCGAAGCCTAAAAGAAGCATGCCCAACGACCCCAGGACATTTCAAGCGAAGCCAGATCATATACCTAGTCGAGGACTAGTTAGATGACCACACCCGGTATCACCAAGGATTAGAACCGTAGGGAACCGTGCGGGAACCTCATCGAGCTCGGTATATCCCAGCAGGTTCCCGGCATAGAAACTGATGCAAAGCAAATGGAGGTATCATCCATGCGCAGCGAAAGAAAGGAACAACTTGAAGTGCAACCTATCTCGCAACAATAAGGTGATGGCCTGAGGGCAGCATCCTCGAGGAACCTCCAATGGAATCAAATTCAACAAGGCACAACTGGTAAGGAAACCCCGCCCAGCCGGGCGTGATTTCAGTATCACTACACCAAACATAGTGATCACCATAAGCGAAGCCAGGGATGCCGGGCGGGCCAGACCCATTCGACCAAGACCCTTGCAAATGAAATATGGCTCAGCGCAGGAACCACAAGGCGCACGAGGTCGCTAGCTCGAAAGAACGACAACCGTGCTATTCGAAGGAGATCGCCACCAAGTATCATCGAGTGGTCAAGAGACCAGGAAAATAAAGCCGACAAGCCATAGCATATTGCCACGATGGTAAAAGGGCGGTGGCACCCTTCAAAGGTCCGTAAAATACAAAAAGAAAGTATTCACCGCCAGGGAAAGATGGGTCTGGGAAATATGCCTAGAGGACACCATTGCATCCAGGAAAAGGGACACCGAGACTTCGCTCGGCCTCGTGTCCACGCGTTGGTAACCTCCTCCCTCATTTAACCTATTTCGAATAAAGCATGTGTCCATGAGTGCAGGTGGTTCGATCGGCCAAACCGATAGCGTCGGGACAAAGCCAATAGGGTAGTTCGTACCAACGAACCAAATCACTCCCACACTTCAAACCATTAATGGACTCCAGATGCCGGTCGCCACAACAATCAGGAAAGCCGCTCCCTCTATACAGCTGGCTTGAGCTCGGACTATAGCACCGAGGCCCCGAAGTGCGGACGTTTTATTCAAATAGCAGCGGGTACACCACCCACGGGAAATTGCAACCCCACTCCGCCAAAGGGATGGGATTCCCCGACAAAGGTAGGAACTAAGGCATTCGACAAAAAGCTACATGCAACAGGAGAAAGTCCTTCACCATATGGCCAGCCGCCGGAATCAACTACTACGCCCTCTAAAGGATCCAAGGGTAAGCGGAGCCGCATATTCGACTAAGCCTAGTTGAACGCGACAAAAGGTTGCATTAGAGCTCGCACTTCGGAACGGCAGGAACGGACTACTTCGTTCCTCTATTGTGTATTTCCTTTTTGCTAACCTATATGCAGGTAACCGACCAGGGCATTCAGAAATTCTTAACTACATTCGGAGATCCGAGATCTCTACAGGTCCCGCCAGCAAGGTTATTAGCAGAGCAGCATACCCTCCAGAAGAGGACCCGACGATATCACTAGCCTTCCATCTATAGTCAGGCAACGTACGATGGTTTTCTCTTAAAGGGCACCGCCCCCTAAGAGGGCCCAATACATGGCAGGTTAGATCTCGAAACGAAACCATATAAGTAGATCAGATAATCGGAGGAGCCAAACCCGTGTAAGTAGAACTCGCAGCAACAAGACAATATGTATTCACGACCTATATCCAAGCAATAAAAAATATTTTTTCGGCATTTCATATTTCTAGAAATATTATTTCGACATATTCTTGGCAAATGCTTCTCCATCAGATGGGTCTGATATACTCGGAGACTTAATATGAGCAACTCGACAACTAGCACGACCCCAGGGTCGGAACTCTTGGTTCATCTAGCCCCTGGAAGGCATCTCTGAGCTCACAATAAGCTGGCTTCAAGATTAAACAAACTCGATGACTCGGAGACTGCTATCAATCGCCATATAATTGGAAAAATCCAAAACTATAAGACCCTAACGGGCACCCTCGGCATAACTAGATATATTCTACAAACTGTAAAACTTCAACAGGCATGACAAACTATAAGACCTCAATAGGCATGACAAACTGTAAGACCTCAACAGGCATGACAAACTATAAGACTTCAACAGGCTTGACACAACTGTAAGACCTCAACATGCACGAAAATCCTGATATTTAGGCTATACGTCGCATTTGTAAGAATCCCTAAAGGGCATACCCTCGATGTAGATGCCTACACTATCGCTAGGGATCAAACATTGCTACGGCCAAACGCATATGACTATGGTCGAAATGGGTGATACAGCCCAAATAACACGACTCGGAGACGCCCGACTGTTGCTAAAAAATTGCAGGCCATTACTCCGATATACTTCAGAAAGAACCAGTTAAAATAGGCTTCCCTCCACATGCAAAAACGAGCTCCGACAATGTCGATTCCCAAAAATACAAGAGCATCGATCTACTCGACCTACGAGCTATGAACCTTACGAGGTGCTCGAAACATCGTGGACAACGACTTGAAATCGAGGTTCCTTTGGAACGGACGACAGGTCAGGCAAAATACTACAAAAAGACCTTAATGAGCGGATATAAAGAATACACAAAGCCCATGGGCAAAAAACAGTGTAAGAGCCATTGTCGCCAGCTAAGCAAGCTTACGGGCCACATATTAAAAGGTCTATATGACCAAACAGTGTAAGAGCCATTGTCGCCAGCTAAAAAATCTTGACAACTTGAGGATTAAAATGAGCTCGAATCGTAAACCGATTCGGAGACTGGATCCAAAATAGTTAACTATGCAAGCCTACGGGCCACATATTAAAAGGTCTCTATGACCAAACGGCATAAGTGCCACCGTCACTTGAAATTCAATAAAATCTAAGGGTCGATTACAGCTCGAATTGCAATGCAACTCGGAGACTGGACCCGAAAAAGTGCAACATGCCTAAGGGCACAACATAAGCGCCATTATCGCCGCCCGGAAACTCAATGAAATTTAAGGGTCGATTATAGCTCAAATTGCAATGCGACTCGGTGACTGGACCCAAAAAGTGCAACGTGCCTAAGGGCATAGCATAAGCGCCATTGTCGCCACCCAGATGAAATTTAAGAGCCGATTGCAGCCCGAGTCGCAAAGCGACTCGGAGACTGAACTCGAAGATTGCAATACGCCTAAAGGCATGGCTCGGATGTTACCGTCACCAGCCGATTAAAATCTCCAGGCCACACGCCTGCAAGATCACTTCAACCCAAAGCAGTGGGAATAGCATATGCCCAAGGGCACAAGATAAAAACAACTACCATCTGCCCGCATGAGCACGAAAAATCTGAAGGCGGGAAGGCTCGAGCCGGAACCTGAATCAGAAACCAAGCCTAAACAGCCAGGCCGAGCATGGAGGCCCCAACACCTACTCCCGCCAAGGATCACACTTAAGGGTCCCCAGACCGTCCGATCAGTTCCGTATCGAAAAGGACCTCGCCAAGCGCCAAGGTCAGCCTGCCTGATTGAAAGCAACAACAACAAAAAAGGTACAAAAGAAATAAAACTTCAAATTTTTTCCTTATATATATCATATGCGCAAGAAAAAACGTATTCTCCATATACATGCATGCCCTACATATATCCGGAGCAAAGCAACAAAATGGCAAAATCTGCACTCTACACTAAAAGGACTACAGCTTGCCAAAAATGCCCTCCACAACATCGACGAGAAGAAACCGAGCATCGCGCTCAGCCGCCCGTGCTCGAGCCAATTCATCCGAGAGAATGAAGCCCCTTGCACCGATCTCTTCGAACACCTCTCTCCGGGATTTACAGCGAACATATTCCTCGATCCTCCGCTCCCGGCCAAGGGTTTGCTTCAGCTCAGCTTGGGCATCAGCAACATCCTTCACACAAATTGCCATCTCCCGATCGGCCTTGGGTTGGTTTAGTGCCGCCTCTGCCCGAGCATAAATTATCTCCGCTCTGACCTTAGAGAGATCAGATTGAAGTTTCCCAATCATATCCGCTTGAACTTTGGCGTTGTCGTGAGTCAAGCGAAGTTGGACCTCGAGAGCAGGGACCTTGGCCGAGGCACTCATCTCCTCCAAAGCTCGAGCCTGCGCTTGAGCCGTTAGCTCCCTGCAAGCAATTTTGACGAGGTTGACATCGCCTTTGATGTATTCCAGAGCCTTCAACTTTTTCCGCAACTGATACAGCAAAAAAGGAATCAGCCTTAAGGTTAGAGAGGAGCGAAGCACACACTACAAGAAATTACCTGCTCCATCAAATAGCTCTCATAGTTTGAGCTCCGGTGCACCTCATATCGCCAATGTTGTAGCTCGACTTCCTTCTCCTCGCTAAGAAGCCTATGGGACTCGCCCTCATCCCGAATTTTCTGAAGCTTGGCCCCTTGACGGAGCAGCTCAGACCTAAGCCTATCACAGGACTACAGAAAGAAGGATCAATAGAGGGAGGAGGACACGGGATACATGTGAACTGTGCATAAACTCACCACAAAATGAAGCCGACGAACTTCCTCGAAGTCAAAACACACTCCTGTTGATTTTTCCCCTGCGGCCCTAGAAGACCCAATCTCAGGCACGGCATGCTCACTCAAAGGAATCGCCGGTGGGGAATCGGGCACTCCGGGAGCAGTAGACTCGGGTAGAACCCTCTCTTTAGAAATGTGAACCTGGCCATCACCACTGAAAACTCTATCACGCCGCAAGTTCTGATCCCACTCATTGCCATCATCCCTCAGACCAGAGGCCAACGGCTCCTTCCCCTTTTCAGTGCAACATTGCCTCGTCCCAAAGAACTGCCCGATATCTACAAACGGTGAATCCAGCACAAATGGAAGGGGAAAGTGTTACCCCAGGTATACAAAGGCAGAGCAAAGGCAGCGTATGCACACACCTCGATGTTGTGTCCCCCATCCGGTACAAAGCACAGCTCACCACCTGCGTTCATCACAGGATGAATGGGTCACCAGCTTCCGGACCCAGCCGGGAAGATCATGAATTTCACCCAGTGTCCATGAAGTTGCTGCAATAGAAGAAACAACATTGTTACTCAGCTGATTTTTGCCTATAGACGAGATCTGAAAAAGCACCAAACGCCTCACTCACGTGCGTGATTCCACCCTTCAGGAAATGGCAGGAACTCTGCGGGGATAATATCAGTCGTCCGAGCCCGGAAAAACCAACTGGCCCACTCTCGATCCCCGCCTTCCTCGTCGTCAATAACAAAGGGCGTAGACGAGCGACACCTCAAAGTTAACAGGCGTCGATGATGAAAGGGCCAGTATAGCCTAACAAGGAGATCAAGCGTTAATTAAAGCCCGTCCTTCTCCGTGAAGAACTTCATCATCAACATCGGTCACCAAAACGACGGATGTGCCAGGGTGACCCGATACTTTAGACAAAATTCGAGCACAATCCTATCAGGAGGGCCAAATTGAAAGGATTTTATTACACATTCAGGAATCCATCAGTATAATCCGCAATACCCTCGTCCGGGGAAAGCCCTGTAGGATTATCCCTTCAATCCACCCGCAGTATCTCCTCGCCATCCCTAGATGTTCTCCCCTTAGCAAAGATGTCGTCTACAGAACAAACTCCCTTGCCTCTGCACCAAGAGCAGTACCCTCGTCCCCTTGTCAGATCGGCCCCGAAGCGGTTGGCTATGGTGAAACTTACAGGCCAAAGCAAAGGTGCGCACCAATACTTTCACGCCTTGAAAGATGCAGTACCGTGTGCCAAAACAGAAAGGCGGCTACTTTTAGCAATGTTTGGCGAAGAATCCGAAACCGCTCCATATATATGCAAGAAGCAGCAACGATTCACCTACCCGAGGCAACCCCTGGGAAGCCAATAGCCTCGATACAGATCGACGGGTCAATGTTCGATCCCGAAAGCATTCTCCAACAAGGGGTCATAGCTCGAAGAGTCGCTCGTAGTATCTCCATGCTCGAGGCAGCATTCTACATCAAGAAACCCCGGCCCAAAGAAGTCAGGCCTCGATGAGCTCTCAATGCCGGCACTCAACGCAAGGCAAGAACCGATCTCACGATTCACCCTTTCTAAGAAGGAAGAGTAAACGCAGGAAGCTCCGATCGCGAAATCTACACAAAAGTCCAAGTAGGCGCCCAGATACATGAAAGCTCCTCCATAGAAGTCAATCTTATACAGCTTGAAGGGGCCGTCTGCATCAAGACTAGTAGGGACCCCCGGGTACCAAAGATGACCTATATCTGAAACAGCGCCCCCGGAGGCCCCGAAACTCAACTCATGATCTCCGAACAACTCGGGGAACATTGATAGCCCTAGCCCATCAGATCGATCCAGAGTTGTTCCAAAATACGACGATGGGATCGAAAAAGACCCATGCCAATTAGCAAATGATTGAAATAAACACTTGCGTCCAAGCTAGATATCGGAGATCAATAACACAAAAGGAGACATTCGAAAAACCTCGAAGGGCTTGAAAGCATATAGAAACAAAGCAAATTCGAAAGCAGAAATCAACGAAGTTCATCTCTTATTCATAAAAATTTTTGTACAAGCATCCCTCGATGGGTCGTTACATACAATTACAAAGGTCTACGGAGGGTTTCTACACCTAAAAGAGGAGGCAAAGGGATGCACGCGCAAGGTGAAAACCCGGAGGCTGAGCCACCTCAGAAAGTCCATAGTAGGCCCCTGCACGCACGCCTCATCGGAAGTTTCATCCTAACCTTCCACACTGATATCCCCAAAGGGACAAAACGAGTGACAAGAAGGGATGAAAAATGTCATAGCTCTCCGAAGCCCGAGGAACTTCTTTGGCCAAAGAAGCCTCGGAGAGACAGCGGATCGAACAGTCCTTGGTCCCGCTTGCACAGCTACTTTGGATCCACTTCTTGGAATGTCTAGTCGTGCAAGCCCCCAACTCCAAGCAAAGCACCACGTTGAGTCGGGGTATGAAGGTGAGCGCGGTGTATAGTTTGAGCCCCCTTTTGTGCAGTGGTGCATAGTTCAAGCAACTATCTACATAAGGGAGGAACCGACTCTCCGTCCACCATCATCTCGGCCCAGCAGAAGCAACAAGGGCCAACATACCAACGACTGCGGCAATAGCAAGATGGCACATCTATGATTGACGAAGGGAGGCCCCAGCGTAAAGCCACAACAAAGTCCAAGGAAGCTCATCCAAACGGATTTAAAATCATAAGCCCTAGGCATGATGTTCAGGGGGCGAGAAAGGGAGATAAGAAAAGAGAAGGCAAGCAAGCCAACGAAAACATTGAGATGGTTAAAACCAAGACAAGGCACCCCCCATTTATAGGGGATAATGACATGGTTATCCAAACTTTGGAAGACTGACCGACGGGCGCAGTTAATGCATATACGAAAAATGAAACGGCGGCAGTACCTTTACCTTGAAGAACGAGAATCACGAGCGCAATGAATGACATCGAAAAGCATGAACCGGGGGTCGCATCATCAACATGGCGTCACCAAAAGAAGCTCAAGGAGTCAAGTGTCAAAATTGTTTCCATCTCTTCGATATGGGAAACGCGGAGACTATCTGTACGCGGTGAAATCAGAAGACTTGATTTCCCGCTGTCACGACATTCCAGAAGCATGCCTCGAGACTTCGAGGGAAGGAGGTCGCTACCGAGTCCTCGACCTCGGAACTCCCCGAGACTCGATTCAGGGAGAACGAAGAACGATGTCAGGAAAAGAAGGGGAAGCCCTCTAGGCTCATGGCTACGTCTGACAAACACGGTCTATCCAGGGCCTACGCTGAAGCATCATGTCAATCCATCCCATCACCGTACTTTGTATTCAGTCCCCATATACTTGTAGCCGAGACTCCCCTGCAATATAAAGGGGGCTCGCTCCACCTTGTAAAAGGCTGATGTTGCTCCATTTCTTTACAAGTGCAATAATCTCTCTCTATCTCTATATCTCTCTTTTCTTCTAAGTTATTTGTTCTCATTGGCCCAAGGCCATTCCGCATTTATTACTTTCATACTTGTTCTTTGCCCATCTAACTACGCAATGGCCATAAAGAGCCTCACTTGATCGTATTTTTACGTGTTACCCCTTCCCTGACTACCTCCGATAGCTCGATCTCGACTCAAGCCTCGGCCCCGAGGCCTTCATCGGTCCGCTCCGCGCTCGGGCAACAGGCCCCTTCGGTTTGATTATTGCTTCATCTTAGCTCGCGTCTTATCTTTACACTTAGCATTCTTAATATCAACAGCCTTAAAAACTAGCTCGAGAATAGATATTTTTAGAATCTCATTTACAAATTTAATTGTTGTTACCATTTTTATGGTAAACAGCTATTCATAACAAGCGATAAAGAAGTGTCATGAAGGATAAAGGGTACACGAATTAAAGAAAACGAGTTTCGTTGAAAGTGGCCAATTTGGGATAAAATACGGGTTGAGCAATAATACCCGATAATTATGAACTAGTACCATGCAAGGTACCATATGACCATGATAGTTTAATGTATAAAGTATATATAAAGTATATTAAAAATGTGACACCTCCTTTTTTCACCCCGAAAGGTATAAGGGAGTTTTTCCAATTAAAGTGACATTATTCGAAATGGGATTATTTTAGTTATCAGAGTCGCCACTTGGGATAGTTTATTTGGTGTCCCAAGTCACCAGTTTATTTTAAAATATCAAGTCGAGAAAATTTGACTTTATTTAAAACTCTACGAAACCAGAAATTCTAGATAAGGAATTCTTTTAACCCGGAAGAAGGTGTTAGGCATTTCCGGGTTCCGTGGTTCGAGCACGGTCGCTTAAACTATTAAAATTGGCCTAATTATCTGATTAATTACATGTTTTATCCTATTGTGCATTTTAGCTTTATAACCGCTTTAATTATTTTAAATTCCTTTTAGGAAGATCCAATGTTATTTAAAACACGCCATAAATGACGCTACATGAAATGCACCCGCTGTTTGCGATATGTTCTATTTAACATTGTTCAGAAATTGAAATTGGGCCACATGAAATGTACACTCGAATTTGGTAATTAAAAATCACAACTACATCACGGGAACCGTACCTGTAGCTATGATTGAATTATTTAAAGAACGCGCCTAAAGCAATTACGAAAGTTCAAGGCAATTCCTATACTAATTTTATATTTACGTGAGGGCCATAGATTATAGGATTTATTTGCGTATGACACACCTCAAATTATTTTTAAAAGATTTGTATTTCACTAAAGCAACTACGATATTCGGGCGCAATATACTCAAAAATAACAGTGCCTACGGATTTGTTTATTGGATACTTTGAATAGATATCACTCATTCAGTCCTAAATGAATAAACTAGAAACTGTCTACACTCTAAATCCACAATTCAAGCTCAAAGAGATTCCTAAAACAAGATAAACGAAAAAAAACAAAATAGTGACGATAACCAGTTGCAAACGGTCAGAAAAATGGACATACAAACTAGAAGAATAGAAGTTACAGGTAGAATAGTAAAGCATTGGGTGGGAAGCACATGCTCCATGATTCTGAATAGTAAAGCATTGGGTGAAAGATAAAACTCATAGAAAGAAGGGAATGTCTTCTGCAGTTTAGTTTAATCTGATAGAAAAAAAAAATTACTCTATCAGCGAACACTGAATAGAAATATGCTCTTTTCGTGATAAACGTGCCAAAACATTAAACGCCAATGGTAATAAGGATTGACAATATTACCTTTGATTATTATTGTTGGACACAAAAATCATGTAGACTACATATATTGTTGTGTTTTTATCAGTCACGAGAAAAAATCTAAGGGCTCGTTGGTCACCGGGAGTTATATGAAAATCTGAATTTAAATTCGATCAGACCATGACATAACAGAATCAATTACTGGAAACTAATAAACTAAAAAAAACAGAGCATATATTTCTATGCCACAATCCTCTTTAGTTCATTTATGGAATAATTCATTAAATAATGAGAGCAATCAACATATATTGTTATGCTAGCATGAGGATGCACAAATCCGACAAAAGAATCATACAAAATAAGTAATGAAATCACGATTTATCCAGAGTTCAATTCCTCTTAACTTAAACAGAATGAGTTCATGAACAAGTGAAATTCAGTAGGAACCATACACAATTAAATTTAACTGTGTATAAAATTGTGCTAACCTTTCTTCAAAGAACAACTAAACATGATTCATAAAGCGAGTTTCCCATAAATCTTTATGCACTTTGAAGTAAGAACAACAAGCAAATTGGACCGAAAGCCAAATAAATGCAAGATGCTTCAAATTAGAGCCCAGTATAGCAAGAAAATAAATCCTTTAGCAGCAGTGACAGTACTGCGATCCACGGCTCAAAATGATTCTCAGAAACCTCAAGAAGAAGGAAGTCGAACTCCATTTTTAAGAGTCAAAATCAAGGAGGAAGGAGCTGGAATTTTGCATTCTAGCGAGTGAAGGAGTGGATAATAGGGAAAGTTGCGCTCGAAAAAAAGGGGGAGGGGATCTTTTGATTCTTTGATGTTAAAGAGAGAGAGCGAGAGACGCGCTATTCTTTTTTATTTTGCAGAGCTCCCCTCTATTGAAGGTGAGTGCCATTTTTTGCGTGTCTAAAAGAGAGAGGGGTCCGATCTTTTAGGGTTAAGTAAAAAGGGGATCTTTAAAGAGGGGATTGGGCCGGTTCGGGTCGTGTAATGATTTGGGCTAGTTTTGGAAATGGTAACAACCCAATTTCAATTAAAGGCCCCTTTTTCAATTACCTCTTTTTTTATTCCTATTTTCCTTTTCCTCTCTTTTTTCTTTTTTTTAGTTAAAAATCCTAAATTTAAAATACTAAATTAATCTAAATTGCAAAATTAAACTAATTACCTAATTACAATAATTATAAAAAATTAATTAATCCTACATTAAAAGAGAAAGATCACTAATCTAAGCATTATAAGGTAAAAAATATAAAATGAGCTATTTTTGTGATTTTCATTTTTAATACAACAATTAATTAACTAATTGATCCTAAAAAGTATAAAACCAAAACTCTAAATGCAATGCATGGTATTTTGGTATTTTTCATGATTTTAACAAGAATTGAACATGCACAAAAATGTAAACAATTAATGAAAATCCTATAAAATGGCAAATAATTAAAAAAATCTATTTTCTTTGATTTTTATAGGAGCAGTTCATATAGGGCAAAAATCAGGTGCTCACAGCTGCCCCTCTTTGCTCGAAGACATGAAGGGTTTTCGGGCAAAGATAAAATGAGCAATTACGAGGGATTTTAGCCCATTCAAAACTCCATGAGAAGCATCTTTAGAAAAAGCCTGACCGAACCTTGCTTCGGAGGTTGCTTACATATCCTTGGCTATAAAGGAATCATGTCAGTGTAGTTCTAGAAGTTTTGGTAGCTGGGACTACCAGGAAACTGTGATTTCACTATTATTGATGTTGTTTCTGCTTGTTGAGCTCCTTATTACACCAAGATGAAATATGAAAAGCTAAAACTAGATAATCCTAGCAACTATGAGTTACAAGATTCCTATCTATAAACCTTCTAAGCTTGATCTTGAGTCTTGGCTGGTTCTTCTTGCAGACTCTTATCTGAATCTTGATGCTCGTTATCTACAGTTGCCAATTCATTTTTCTTCAGCATTTTGGATCAAGGCGGGACATGAAAAACTTGTGACTTCAATCAAATTTTGATCAGTCCGCATCTTTTCTCCGCTTCTGCACCTTGAGTTCAACTTATTTTTTCTTGTTTATTCTTTTTTTTTATTTGGGTTGAGACTTCTTCTTTTGATTATCTCAAACCTTGTGCCTCACGATGAAAACCTGTTTAGGCTCCAAAGCAAACAAACAAACAAAAAAATTTTGCCCTAGTTTTCACTAGGAAAATTTCGTGAGTCATTGTAACAAAGACTATTTCATTATTTGAAAGAGATAAAATAAGGATTGTGTATCCTTGGGAAAAAGAGATTAGGAGTGGAGCCTTATATCTAAAATAAAATCAACTAGGGAGCGGAGACCCTATGTTGGAAAAGTGAATAGGGAGTGGAGACCCTATGTCTAAAAAGAAACTCAATTAAGGAGATGAGACCCCAGGTTGGAAAAGCGACTAGGGAGTGAAGACCCTATGTCTAAAATAAACTCAACTAAGGAGTGGAGACCCTATGTTGTCAAAGGCGACTAGGGAGTAGAGACCCTATGTCTAAAGATAAACTCAACTAGGGAGTGGAGACCCTATGTTGGCAAAGGAGACTAGGGAGTGAAGACCCTATGTCTAAAGATAAACTCAACTAGGGAGTGGAGACCCTATGTTGGAAAGACAACTAGGGAGTAGAGACCCTATGTCTAAAAATAAACTCACTTAGGAGTGGAGACCCTATGTTGGAAAGCGACTAGGGAGTGGAGACCCTATATCTAAAAATAAACTTAATTAGGGAGTGAAGACCCTATGTTGGAAACTCAACTAGGGAGTGGAGACCATATGTTGGAAAAACGACTAGGGAGTAGAGACCCTATGTCTAAAATAAACTCAATTAGAGAGTAGAGTCCCTATGTTGAAAAGGCGACTAGGGAGTGGAGACCCTATGTCTAAAATAAACTCAATTAGGGAGTGGAGACCCTATGTTGGAAAGGCGACTAGGGAGTGGAGACCCTATGTTGGAAAGGCGACTAGGGAGTGGAGACCCTATGTCTAAAAATAAACTCAACTAGGGAGTGGAGACCCTATGTTGGAAAGGCGACTAGGGAGTGGAGACCCTATGTCTAAAAATAAACTCAACTAGGGAGTGGAGACCCTATTTTGAAAATAAACTCAACTAGGGAGTGGAAACCCTATGTTGGAAAGGCGACTAGGGAGTGGATACCCTATGTCTAAAATAAACTCAACTAGGGAGTGGAGACCATATGTTGGAAAGGCAACTAGGGAGTGGAGACCCTATTTTGGAAAGGCGACTAGGGAGTGGAGACCCTATGTCTAAAAATAAACTCAACTACGGAGTGGAGACCCTATGTCTAAAAATAAACTCAACTAGGGAGTGGAGACCCTATGTTGGAAAAACGTAGCTAGAGATTGGAGACCCTAGGCTACCATGATTTTTTTGAATTTTTCTTCTTCTTTTTCATTTCATTTTTTGAACAATGAGTAAAAATGTAGGAAAGAATTCGGATGAGACTTACCTTTGGGATTGATTATTGCTGCAAAAGTTGTTTCTAGCCCTTACGTAGTTTCTTTTTGGTTACACCTGCTTCTTGCAAGGTTGCCTTGGATTGTACCTGTTTTATGTTTTCAAACAAAGAAAAATTGTTAGTTTGAAATGGTGGTTGGTTTCGTGGCCTTGATTGTTTCAATCACTTGATCTCGACTCGACTTCTTTGATGGAGAACTCAACTGCAACTGCTTGTTCCCTGAGGATCGATTTCATTTCTGACCCTGGAGAACCTCTAGCTTTTCCAGACTTTGCCATAACAGTTGGTCACGGGGGACTTAAGCTTTCAACTTGTTTCGCCTTTGTGGGCCTTTCCTTTTTGACTTCCTTTTCTTCTTCTTTTTTTTTTCTTTTTTTTAACTTCATAGTATTGGGGAATTTTTGGCTCCTCTAACTTGGTCGCAATGGCTAGTCGCGTGGGACTTATCCTTTTCCAATTTTATTCAGCCTTTATAGGCCTTTCATTTCTGGCTTTTTCTTCCAGCTTCAGTTTCAGAGCATTTGGGGTACCTTGGATTTTCAAAACTTTGCCGAGACGGTTAGCCTCGTAGGACTCAACCCTTTCAACTTTCAAGAGTTTTCAATTTCAAAACATCAGCCACCTTGGACGGTCCAAGTCGACTTGATGCCCCTAACGAGGCTGGGTGCCTTTTTGCATTTTGGCTTGTATGAAATGAGACCCCTGTAAATCAGTCTTACTATCCTTTCTTTGTCTTAGTTTCGGAATAGAGTTAGACCGAAAGGGATTCAAAGAAAACAAACAATGGAATGGAGAATGAGTTTAAAACAAGAAGTGTCCCTTTCGGGGAAAGGAAAAAATGGACTTATCTGGAGTACACGCAGACTTTAATGAGCATGACATGCCTTTTGGACTGGATGTCTGATCTATGTAAACCATCCGACTCTCAGAAATTCATCACAACCTTTGCCTCAAAATCGAGAAACCTTGCCAGGACTCTGTCGATACCGATGGCTGTGAGGAACTTCTTTTCGATCAGTGGCGCCCTTTGCGGGGTTTCACTAGTTGTCCACTCTCTTTCTCTTCTCACCATCACCTTATAGTTCTCTTTGTAAGTTTTCACTAACAAGGCTTTCTCATTTCTAGTTTTTCTGCTTACTGTCGCCTCACGGTGTCAATGTGGGTTTTCACCAATAAGACTCTCTCATTTTATTTCTCTGCTTACCATCGTCTTACGGTGCTCGTGTGGGTTTTCACCAATAAGACTCTCTCATTTCATTTCTCTGATTTTGCTGTATCAGATCCAAGTAGTTGCATTCTCCGATCCTGGGACATTCTTGCCGATTGATCGGAAGGACTTGAAAGGATTTGGGTAAAGTAATTTGGACTAAATTACAATTTTGGAACCATTCAGGCGGGATCATCGCCGAACCATTGTAAATTATGCCCCACTTTCAACTTTTGGGGAATTTAGATTTTTGTTATGGTGTGACTGAACCCCAGAAAGAGGTTGCCTACGTATCCTTTCGGAATCAAGTCGAACGTGGTTCAGGAAACTTTATTTTTTTTTATTTTCGTATATTTTTATTTTCTTTCTGTTTTATTTTCTTTTCTTTTTCTTTTCTACGTATCCCCCTTTTATTTTCATTTCAATTTTTTTTTAATTTTTTTTTAATAACACTTTCAGGTTCCAAAGAGGGTAGTCAAAGAAGAGTAACCGGCTCAAAGGGTTTGCAAAGGGTGGATAGTGTTTGGATAACGAGAATGAAAGCCTTCTTCATCCCAACCAGAGAACATTACTGTTATATAGAGGATCCAACATAGTACCTTTTGGCTGCATTTGCATTGACAGTTGTTTCAGGGACATTTCCTTCTATGTGTCCCAAATACAACGCACTCTTTTGGCAGTACTCTTGTTGTAATGTATGAACCTTCCCAATCTGGAACAAATTTTTCTTCAGCTGTTCCAACTCTTTGTTTTATTTACTTAAACTTATCTTCACTGTGATTCTAATTCTTGATTCATTATTTCGAGTTTTGATCGCATTTTAGGATCTAGGAATGAAGTCCGCAAGCATGACATGTTATTGAAATCTGCATTTAACAGAACTAAAAAGAGAATAAGAAAAATGACAAGATTAAGAAAAGAGATGTTCCTGGACAATGAAATATTGATTTCATTTGATTTTTTTTGATTTTTTTTTAAATTTTTTGAGGATAGAAGGGTTTACATCAGAAAGTAAGACAATAAGGTAAAACATCCGGATCATACCCTGAGATAATCGGGACGAAGAAAGGATAGCAAGACTGGCTACTAAGACTCCCGTCTGATGGGGAACTTTCCTGCTTGGCAACAATGTTTTTGGCTTTTCTTCTGTCTCGACAATGGCTGCAATGGCCTACAGTGCCAGATGAAATTCCTCATCTTCACAAATCGTTCCGACTATTGGCCCACTGTTGTGTGCAGGCAACAGATTGTTCATCATATCAAGGGCTTCTTCATCCTTAAAACCAATTCTTTCAGCTTCAATCAAATCTTTAACTACCCTTTTGAGGGTCCAACAGTCCTTTGTATTGTGTCCCACTACTACCGAGTGGTATTCACATCTAGCATCAGCTGGGTACGCTGGGGACTCGGGGTTCAGCCGGTTCGGGGCCATTGACTACAATAGATCTAGCCTGATTAGCTTTTGGAACAAGCTTGAATACGATTCACCAATATGGGTGAACTGATTCTTTCTGAAAGGCTCTCTTGGTAGAGGACTGTATTGGGGATCATTTGATTGAGGATTATATGGAGCTTGGTAAGGATGGGCATTTTTGGTGGGTGGAGCTCGGTTTTGTGCATAATGTTGTGGTCGCGAGTAAGGTTGCACGTTCATCACTGCACAGGGAGGCGGTGCCACGGCATAAACAATATCTTGAAAGGGATAATAGTGTAGTGGGACCATAGGAGGCACATATACTTGGTTGAATAACCTTCGGGACCCCCTCAAGCTGGAAGCCATCATGGCTCCTTCTTCTCTCCCATTTCCATTTATCAAACCCTTCGAACCATTTTGAACATCTGATGATGTGGCTTCAAAAGCAGCATGACTCAAGATTCGGCCCGTTTTTAAACTGTTTTCAACCATTTCCCCAATTTTGATAGCCTCAGCGAACGACTTTCCCACAGCAGACATCATGTTCTGGAAGTAGTTAACATCTTGGGCCTGCAGAAAGACCGTGACCATTTCAATTTCGTCTATTGGAGGCTTTACCCTGACAGCTTGCTCATGCCATTTGAAAGCATATTCGCGGAAGCTTTCCGCGGTTTTCTTTTTCAAATTGGACAAGGATTTTCTGTTGGGAGCGATGTCCACATTATATTGGAACTGGCGGACAAAATCTCAAGCCATATTGTCCCACACATGCCAATGAGTAATTTCTTGATCCGTATACCACTCAGAAGCAAATCCGGAGAGGCTTTCCGCAAAATAGGCCATTAGCAGCTCCTCTTTTCCACCAACACCCCAAGATGGTTACAATATCGTTTCAGATGAGCGACTGGGACTCCGTACCCATCGTACTTTTCAAATTTTGGCATCTTGAAGCCAGCTGACAAGTGGACATGGGGAAACATACAGAGGTCAGAGTATGAGACACTCTTTTGGCCACTTAGACCTTGCATGTTTTACAAGATTTGTTCCAGGGTCTTCATCTTCCGAGCCATTTCCTCTTTCTCGGGATTTTTAACAACCTTTTCTTTCTCCACTGAGAGATCATATTGTGGAGGTTGAGTGAAAGAGTACGGGGTCACATATGTATTTCTGGTTGAAGCTACGGACCCTGAAAGATGAACATTGGAGGCAGTGCTCTTGAAGCCAGTGCTTGGGGGAGAACCACAGAAGGCATGCCAAGATCATTGGAGGGCATTGGAGGGCGCCCGCATGGGATGAGCGAGTTGGGCACAGGGGCATTGGTAACCTCACCTGACCTGGGAATCAATTCAGGGAACCCAGGGATTGCACTTGGCGGTTCCCTACCACTAGACCAGACGTCCCATATTTCCAATATGCAGAGATGCAACATCTTATTCTCTTCAGCAGTTGCTGATTATAGCTGCAGAATAGCCGATGTCGGGCTATCCTCAGGACCGATGATTGGTAGATTGCTTGTAGAGGCCATCTGCGCCTTTGGATCTTGTGAAGGAGGGGAGGCTAGACTACTAACAAAACCAACCACCAAAACTTGGCTAATTTGCACACGCAACAACCTTGTTAGTTTTGAGACATTTAACATATTGGAAATCGCACGTTGGGATGCAATGCACCTAACAGTTAAACGCTTCTACCATGTGTTTGAATGGTTGCATGTTTCATCCCGACCTTAACTAACTCTTCAGTATGTACCTCTTTTCTTTTATTTCTGGCTCTATTTAATCACTCTTGATTTTCTCATTTTGTTTTTGCCGCTCTTTTATTTTGGCACTCTCTTTTCTTTTTTGTTTATTTCACTCTTTTATTTCTTGTCGCTCTCTCTTTTTTTCCTTTTTTTCACTCTTTTTTTTTCACTCAATTTTTCTTTCTCTTTTTTTTTCAATTTATTTTCACTCAATTAATTTTAAGGCTATGATCGAATCCGATGGGGATTGCCTACGTATTATGACGCCGCATGAATCAGATTTTGCGTAGTTCGGGAAGATGAGGAACAAGGTAAATGAGGTAACACTTTTTTTTTGACTTTTCGAAAGAAATGCTTTAAAATAAGAAAGAAAATATTTTTTTTTGGATTTTTGATTTTGATTTTTCTTTTATTTTTTTTTGAAAGATAGACTTCTAAAAATTTCTTATCTTTTGATTTGAATTTTGGGAATTTTAAACATAAAAAAAAATATTTTTTTTTTGAATTTTTATTTATTTTCTAGAAGAACAGAAGTTACAGGTAGAATAGTAAAGTATTGGGTGGGAAGCACATGCTCCAAGCTTCTGAATAGTAAAGCATTGGATGAAAGATAAAACTCATAGAAAGAAGGGAATGTCTTCTGCAGTTTAGTGTTTTGAGAAAATGCCATCATGTTTTCCAAAACCCTTCCTTTTTTATTCTTTTTTTTCTTTTTATTTCATTCATTTCTTTATAATTTCCCACATAGTAATCTGAGTCTTTCATTGCACTCATATATAGAAAGTGTATACACTACTACTACTAACTAGTACTATATTATAACCCTATATGTATATAGACTAATTATATGTCATTACGTTATTTCACTGGTAATTTTATATACATGTCACTTTAATCTGATAGAAAAAAAATATTACTCTATCAGCTAACACTGAACAGAAATATGCTCTTTTCGTGATAAACGTGCCAAAACATTAAACGCCAATGGTAATAGGGATTGATAGGATTACCTTTGATTATTATTGTTGGACACAAAAATCATGTGAACTACATATATTGTTGAGTTTTTATTAGTCACGAGAAAAAATCTAAGGGCTCGTTGGTCACCGGGAGTTATATGAAAATTTGAATTTAAATTCGATCAGACCATAACATAATGGGATCAATTACTGGAAACTAACAAACTAAAAAAAATATAGCATATGATGCCACAATCCTCTTTAGTTCATTTATCCAATACTCATCAAATAATGAGAGCAATCAACATATATTGTTATGCTAGCATGAGGATGGACAAATCCGACAGAAGAATCATATAAAATGAGTAATGAAGTCACGATTTATCCGGAGTTCAATTCCTCTTAACTTAAACAGAATAAGTTCATGAACAAGCGAAATCCAGTAGGAATCATACGCAATTAAATTCAATTGTGTATAAAATTGTGCTAACCTTTCTTCAAAGCACAACTAAACATGATTCACAAAGCGAGTTTCCCATAAATCTTTATGCACTGTTTTGAAGTAAGAACAACAAGCAAACTGGACCGAAAGCCAAATAAATGCAAGATGCTTCAAATTAGAGCCAAGCACAGCAAGAAAATAGATCCTTTAGCAGCAATGACAGTACGGCGATCCACGGCTCAAAACCATTTTCAGAAACCTCAAGAAGAAGGAAGTCGAACTCCATTTTTAAGAATCAAAATCAAAGAAGAAGGAGATGGAATTTTGCATTCTAGGAGTGAAGGAGTGGATAATAGGGAAAGTTGCGCTCGAAAAAAAGGGGGGAGGGGATATTTTGATTCTTTGATGTTAAAGAGAGAGAGTGAGAGACGTTATTCTTTTTCTGGAGAGCTCCCCTCTGTTGAAGGTGAGCGACATTTCTGTATGTCTAAGAGAGAGGTTCGATCTTTTAGGGCTAAGGGAAAGGGGGTCTTTAAAGAAGGGATTGGGCCGGTTCGGGTCGGGTCACGATTTGGGCGCTGGTTTTGGATATGAAAACAACCAAATTTCAATTAAAGGCCCCTTTTTCAATTACATCTTTTTTTATTCCTATTTTCCTTTCCTCTCTTTTTTATTTTCTTTTTAATTAAAAATCCTAAATTTAAAATCCTAAATTAATTTAAATTGAAAAATTTAACTAATTACCTAATTACAATAATCATAAAAAATTACTTAATCATACATTAAAAGAGAAAGATCACTAATCTAAACATCAAAAGGTAAAAAATGTAAAATGAGCTATTTTTATGATTTTAATTTTTAATATAACAATTAGTTAACTAATTGATCCTAAAAAAGTATAAAAACAAAAATCTAAATGGAATGCATGGTATTTTTGTATTTTTCGTGACTTTAATAAGAATTAAACGTGCATAAAAATGTATACAATTAATAAAAATTCTATAAATGGCAAATAATTAAAAAAATCTATTTTCTTTGATTTTTATCGGAGCAATTCATAAAGGGAAAAACTCACGTGCTCACAAAAATAAGTAAAATTTTAAGTAATATGAGATAATTTTTAAATTATGCGGGTAATTGGTTAATTACCGGGTAACGGAACATTACCCAGTTAACTAATAAGTGGATATAAATTAACAAAATAACACCCCAAAAGAAATGTAGCAGCCAACCACTTTCCAAACAATGACTCATGGTCACGTTTGGAGTAGGTGGCTACCTAGGGGTTAATTGTCATTTAATGAGTAGCTTACTACTTCCTTTTTGACAAGAGACAATAGATGTTCTTAATTAAAAAGTAAAAAATATTTTCCTAGTTCAAAACAATTCAAGGAAGAGAAGTCTAAATTAGTTCAAATAATTCAAAGTAGAGAAGTCCAAAATCCGTTCAAAACTATTCGGGGAGTAGAAGCTCATTTCGATAAAGAAAAATCCAAAGAAACAGAAGCTTATTTCGTTCAAAATACTTCAGCGTAATTCATCAAAGTTTTGCGGTGACAAGAATACGGTGAAATCTTCACCAAGAATATTCTACGGAGTTTTTCCTACTCCAAGTATGTTAAGGCTATCCCTTCTTTCTTTTGGCATGGTCCAAATTATATAGAAGAAATGAGAAAATGCACAGTTTCCATAAATTACTCTATTCATAGAAATACTAGGGGTGTCTATATTCTTGATTCCCCATGAGAATTATTATTATCTTCTGTTCATGGGTCTTAAAATAGTACGTTGTTGAAAACGTTTATCCGGAAGGAATATTGAGATTATTACATATTTTTCATGCATTTCACCCATTTATACATGTGCATTGACCCATGATCGGATGGCGTTATATACGCGTATATGTGTAAATATATGTATATGAGATATGGGAAAAGGTTACGGCATTATATGCGCACCACCACCTGATCAGTTGGTATATATTGATTATGTTGCCCACACTGGCCGAGATGATATGATGGCATGCCCTCAATGGCTTGATGATTCAGATTTACAGATGGATTTCTTTATTCCATGTTTCATCTGTCTTTTATGCACTAATTTTCAGAATTTACAAAGTTATTCAGATTTACATATGGATTTCTTTATTCCATGTTTCATCTATGTCTTTTATGTACTAATTTTCATGCCTTACATACTCAGTACATTTTTCGTACTGACACCCTATTTTACGGGGCCTGCGTTTCATGCCTGCAGGTGCAGGTAGGCAAGCTGACAGTCCCCCTTCTTAGGATCCCTGATCAGCGAGAGTTGGCGTGCTCCACTTGATCCGGAGTTGCTTTTGATATTGGTACGATATGTTGTGTGTGTGTATATATATATATATATGGGTATGACATGGCTCAGTCTCGTCTTTGTATAGTTATATTTCTATTAGATGCCTGTAGACAGTATGTCTAGTTGGATAGTATGTGGCCTTGCCGGCTTCCAGTTCTGAGTTATATAATTGTCTATAGAAGCCTTGTCGGCTCGCCCTACGTATGTTGTACATATATGTGTATGTATGCCTTTTTGGGTAGATTTCCTTAATTTACATTATTCTCGTAATTCAGCAAATGTTATTCAGGTTTACATCTAAGACGTGTGCTTAAGGGTGTTTGAAAGGTAGGACTCGGACACCCCTCGCGGCCCATCAGTCTGGGTCGTGACACTTTCAGCCAGCCAAGAATGATAGGTTCAGCAAGACCTCAATACTTATCAAAATAACACATAGGCAGCCACATATTGAAAACATTAGGGGAGAATCAAGTTTGCAGGATTGACAAAGATTATCGTACAAGGGTACATAATACCAAACAAGCTTAATAGGGCACTAACTTAAGAAGTTTGAAGCTTAAAGGTCAAAATCATGCCAGGGATTCATCAATAATATCATAAAACAAAACAGTTCAAATATGGTAGGGAAACACAAGTTGAGATAATTGTTCTAAAATCTTAGGTAATTACTAAGGGGATATGGAACCCAGTGATTCAAAGACATGCTGAGTGACACACAGGTTATAATACATTACAAATGTGAGGTATTCATATTACAAATTTAGGACAGAGCAGTAAAGCAAGTTCATGTCAAATAGCAAGTGTAGACATTCAAACATCAACATAGTAGACTGATACGAACTTAAGAGAGTCTAAATCATTCAGGTGAAGCATGTTCAAATAACATATATTAGAATTGGCAGCTATTAGGTAAAATTAAACACTAAAGAGATTCAAAACAGGTGTGAAACTAACAAGGCCACACACATGTCACGACCCCAGTTCGCCCACTGTGAACCAACGTGACGACACCTAGTCTCTACAACTAGGTAAGCCTAACAAGTACGCAAAATAAATAGAAAACTTGCAGAAAAGTAAATAAAAGCCAAGATTACCCAAAAGAAAATGATATATAAAATGTCGCTCGGCATATACATCTCAATATATCAATAATCCTACAACACTATCCCAAAATCCGGAAACTCACGGGAACACAAGCTAGAAGAAATACAGTAAAGTGCTCTAATCCCCAGAATGTCTGCATCAATAGTAAGATAGAAAGGCTAACACTACAGGATACAACAAAGATAGAGACTCCTTGGTCTGCGGACGCGGCAGATGTACCTCGAAGTCTCCGAAAGATCCCCCTTCCTCAAGGGTGATAAGACTAGGTAGAGGTACCTGGATCTGCACATGAAAAACATGCGCAGAAAGGGCATGAGTACACCACAGTGGTACTCAGTAAGTGCCAAGCCTAACCTCGGTCGGGTAGTGACGAGGAAGGTTAGGGCCCTACTGAGATAAGTAATAATAAAAATGACAGGTTAAGATAATCAGTATAATTGAGAATCTACAGTAAGAGTCTATACAGGATGATAAGAGTACAATAACGGAAACAGAAATAAATGCAAAACACAAGGAAACACCGTTCACAACAAGGATGATAACCGGGGATCTCTTGGTATCCCGAGGATCTCTTGGTATCCTCAATATATACACTAGGGATCTCTTGGTATCCTGAGGATCTCTTGGTATCCTCAATATAAGCCAGGGATCTCTTGGTATCCTGAGGATCTCTCGGTATCCTCAACACACTTGCCAGGGATCTCTTGGTATGCTGCACCTCAGTCCAGATCATAAATACGTGTAGGGGATCTCCTGAGAGGTCCTCCCGTAGTCCCAAATTAAAACACACACAACAGCAACTCAAAAACATTAAAATAAATGCTAAGTCGTAATAAGTAAACAGTTAATTCTAGCCTAACATGCTTCACGTAATGCAATTAAGGCAATTTAAGCAAATAGACAATTAAATCAACTAAGCATGCTTTCCTAAACTAACACAGGCTAAGTTTGCAAGTAGAATAAAAACATGTAAGAAAGCAACTCAGTGTGAATACTTAAAGTAAAACCGGATTTTTCAACAATTAGCTCAAGTACGCACTCGTCACTTCACATACAAGGCATTTCAATTATCAAATATCATATCCTAAGGGGAAGGTCCCCCACACAAGGTTAGACAAGCCACTTACCTCGAACCGGCTCAAAAATCAACTCGAAACCACGCCTTTGCCACGAGTATCCGACTCCAAATGGCCCAAATCTATTAAATTCAATTGCATATTGTAAATAACACCTCATGTAACCGATTCTACAATTAAATTCTAAGCTAATACGCGAAATTAGGTAAAATAACCAAAACGCCCCTCGGGCCCACATCTCGGAATCGAGTAAAATTTATATTTTCAGAATCCTCTCACTCTCACGAGTCTAACCATTCAAAATTATCCCAATTCGATGTCAAATACCCAATCCAAACTCCATCTCTTGGTCTAAGAACTTTTCCCCCAATTTTTACCAAAATTCCGAAATTAAAGGATGGATTCAAGTGTAGATTCATGGAAATTAGTCTAAATCGAGTAAGAATCACTTACCCAAGTCGCCCAGGTGAAAATCCCTTCAAAAATCGTGATCTCCCAAGATCCCAAGTCCAAAATATGAATTATGGTCTAAACCCTCGATTTTGGGTTTTTAAATTCTTCCCAGGGATTTCCTTAATCGCGATCGCGTAAGGCCAGTCCCGATCACGAAAAGCAAAATTCACGCACCTCAGATTACTCTATGCGAACGTGGAACCCCGTCCGTGAACGCGATGCTCTAACTCCCTCAACCTACGCGATCGTGGTTGACTCCACGCGACCGCGCAGAGAAATGATTGACCAAACCTCTGCCGCCTTATTTCTTCTTCAGGAACGCGACCTAGCCCACGCGTTCGCTATTTAACCTTCCTCATATCTACGTATTCGCATCCACTTTCAAGAGAACGCGAAGGGCAAAATTCCCTCAGCCTCTCCTAAGCCTTCGCGATTGCGATACTCTCCTCGCGATCGCGATGAAGAAATGTCTGCGACAGCTGAACCTGCAATTCTGCAATTTTTTAACAACTCAAAATGATCCGTTGAGCATCTGAAACACACCCGAGGCCTCCGGGACCTCAACCAAAACTGCCAACCTACCTTAAAACATCATTCAAACTTGTTCCAACCCTCAGAGCGCTTCAAACAACATCAAAACACCTACTTTTCATCGAATTCAAGATTAAAATTTTTCAAAAACTCTACAAACATATTTTTGATCAAAAAATCTACCAACCCTCGTCCGAATGAACTGAAACTTTGCACACACATCCCAAATGACATAACGGAACTACTGCAACTCTCGGAATTCCATTCCGACCCTCGGATAAATATCTCACTAACGAACTGGAAACTTCCAAAATTTCAACTTTCGGCATTTCAAGCCTAAATTAGCTACGGACCTCCAAAATACAATCCGAACATGCTCCTAACCCCAAAATCACCCAACAAAGCTAATAGAACCATCAGATTTCCATTCTGAGGCCTTCTTCACACTATTCCGACTACGGTCAACTTTCCAACACTTAAGCTCTCATGTAGGGACTAAGTGTCCCAAAAACTCTCCGAAACTCAAAATTGAACATCCCGACAAATCAAATTAGCAGAATTAAACTTGGGGAAAGCAGTTAATTGGGGATCGGGGCGTTAATTCTTAAGACAACCGGCCGGGTCATCACATCCTCCTACAATTAAACATTTTTTCGTGCTCGAACGAGCATAGAGACATACCTAAAGTAGTGAAAAGATGAGGGTAACGGCTGCCCATATCCTGCTCGGTCTCCCAGGTCGCCTCCTCGACCAGCTGACCCCGCCACTTGACCTTCACTAATGCAATGTTCTTTGACCTCAACTTTTTAACCTGCCTATACAATATTGCCACTGGCTCCTCAACATAGGATAAATCCTTGTACAACTAGACTGAACTGAAATCCAACACGTGCGACGGATCCCCGTGATACCTACGGAGCATCGAAATATGAAATAACGAATGAACTCCTACCAAGCTAGGAGGTAAGGCAAGCTCATAAGCAACATCCCCAACACGCCTCAATATCTCAAAAGGGCCAATAAACCTCGGACTCAACTTCCCTTTCTTCCCAAATCTCATAACGCCCTTCATAGACAAAACCTGAAGCAGAACCCGCTCTCCAACCATATAGGAAATATCATTAACCTTCCGGTCCGCATAGCTCTTTTGTCTGGACTAGGCTGTACGGAGTCTATCGTGAGTCACCTTAACCTTCTCTAAGGCATCCTGAACCAAATCTGTGCCTAATAGTCTAGCCTCACTCGGCTCAAACCAACCCACCAGAGATCTGCACTGCCTACCATATAAAGCCTCATATGGTGCCATCTGAATGCTGGACTGATAGATGTTGTTGTAAGAAAACTCTGCCAATGGCATGAACTGATCCCAAGACCCTCCAAACACAATCACACACGCACAGAGCATATCCTTAAGAATCTGAATAGTGCGCTCAAACTGTCCGTCTGTCTGAGGGTGAAATGTTGTACTCAACTCTACCCGAGTGCCCAACTCCCGCTGAACGACTCTCCAAAATCGTGATGTAAACTGAGTACCTCTATATGAAATAATGGAGACTGGAATACCATGCAGATGAACAATCTCTTGAATATAAATCTCCGCCAACCGCTCCGAAGAATAAGTAGTACACATAGGAATGAAATGAGCGAACTTGGTCAGCCGATACACAATCACCCAAATAGCATCACACTTCTTCAAAGTTCGTGGGAGTCCAACTAAAAAGTCCATGGTGATCCGCTCCCACTTCCTCTCTGGAATCTCTATCTGCTGAAGTAACCCACCCGGTCTCTGGTGCTCATACTTCACCTGTTGACAGTTGAGGCACCTAGCTACAAATCCAACTATATCTTTCTTCATCCGCCTCCACTGATAGTGCTGCCTCAAATCCAGATACATCTTTGCGCACCCGGGTGGATGGAATACCGTGAACTATGGGCCTCCTCTAGAATCAACTCTCGCAGCCCATCAACATTGGGCATACAAATCTGACCCTGCATCCTCAATACCCCATAATCCCTAATGGTCACATCTCTGGCATCACCGTGCTGAACCTTGTCCTTAAAGACCAACAAATGAGGGTTATCATACTGCCACTCCCTGATACGATCAAATAAGGAAGACCAAGAAACCATTCAAGCTAGAACTCGACTGGGCTCCGAAAGATCCAATCTCACAAATTGGCTGGCTAAGGCCTGAACATCCATCGCCATAGGCCTCTCTGATGCTGGTAAATATGCCAAACTACCCAAACTCTCCGCACAGTGACTCAAGGCATTAGCCACTACATTGGCCTTGCCCAGGTGATACAAAATAGTGATGTCATAATCCTTCAGCAACTCCAACCACCTCCTCTGGTGCAAATTTAGATCCTTTTGCTTGAACAAATACTGCAAGCTCTGATGGTTAGTATAAATCTCATAGGGAACCCCATATAAATAATGGCGCCAAATCTTTAGGGCGTGAACAATGGCAGCTAACTCAAGGTCGCGAACAGGGTAATTCTTCTCTTGTATCTTCAACTGTCTGGACGCGTAAACAATCACCCTACCGTCCTGCATCAACATCGCTCTAAGGCCAATCATCGAAGCATCATAATAAACCGTATAAGATCCTAAACCTGAAGGTAATACCAAAATTGGGGCTATAGTCAATGCTGTCTTGAGCTTCTGAAAGCTCGCCTCACACTCTTCCGTCCACTGAAATGAAGCACCCTTTTGGGTCAATCTGGTCATAGGGGCTACAATTGATGAAAACCCCTCCACAAAACGACGGTAGTAACCCGCCAAACCAAGGAAGTTGCAGATCTCTGTAGCTGAGGATGGCCTGGGCCAACTCTATATGGCCTCTATCTTTTTCGGATCCACCTGAATACCCTCACTCGATACCACGTGGCCTAAGAATGCCACTGAATCCAACAAAAACTCACATTTTGAGAACTTAACATATAACTTCTTCTCTCTCACTGTCTGAAGCTGAGTCCTCAGGTGCTGCTCATGATCTTCCAAACTCGGGGAATACACCAGAATGTTATCAAAAAAGACAATGATAAAAAAGTCAAGATATGGCCGGAATACACTATGCATCAAATGCATAAAAGCTGCTGGGGCATTGGTCAGCCCAAATGACATGATAAGGAACTCGTAATGACCATACCGAGAGTCCTGAAAGCAGTCTTCGGGATATCTGGTTCCCGAATCTTCAACTGATGGTAACCTGAGCGTAAATCAATCTTAGAAAACACCCGTGAACCCTGAAGCTGGACAAACAGATCATCAATACTAGGCAAAGGATAACGGTTTTTCATGGTAACCTTGTTCAACTGGCGATAATCAATACACATACGCATAGAACCATCCTTTTTCTTCACAAACAAGAGAGGATCACCCCAAGGTGAAACATTGGGCCAAATAAAACCCTTATTAAGAAATTATTGCAACTGATCCTTTAACTCCTTCAACTCAGGAGGAGCCATACGATACAGAGGGATAGAAATGGGCTGAGTGCCCGGCAACAGATCAATGACAAAATCGATATCTCTATCAGGCGGCATGCCTGGAAGATCAGCTGGAACCACATCGGGATAATCACGTACTACTGGGATTAAATCAACATAAGGGATATCAATACTGACATCTCTCATATAAGCTAGGTAACTGCCACACCCCTTCTCAACCATACGCTAAGCCTTAAGGAAAGAAATAACTTTACTGGGAGTGTGATCTAAGGTACCTCTCCACTCAACACGTGGCACACCTAGCATAGCCAGCATCACGGTTTTGGGGTGACAATCAAGAATAGCATAATGGGGTGACAACCAGTTCATGCCCAAGATAATGTCAAAATCAACTATAATGAGTAACAATAGATCGGCTCTAGTCTCAAAACCACTAAGAGCAACCAAACACGACCGATAAACGCGGTCTACAACAAGAGGATCTCCCACAAGAGTAGAAACATAAATAGGGGAACTCAAAGAATCTCGGGATACACCCAAATACGGAGCAAAATAAGAAGATACATAAGAGTAAGTGGAGCCTCGATCGAATAGAACCGATGCATCTCTGTGACAAACCAGTATAATACTTGTGATGACAAAATCGGAGGCAACAACCTCGGTACAGGCAGGAAGAGCATAGTATCTGGCCTGGCCTCCCCCTCGAGGGTGACCTGTACCTCCCCGACTTCCACCTCTAGCTGGCTGAGCAGGTGGGGTAGCAGCTGGAGCTGTAATCAAAGCTTGAGAACTTTGCAGGGCACGCCGTGGCTGAGAAGTATGTGGAGGTGCAATCCTCCCAAGTCTAAGGCAATCCCTCACCACGGGGCGTGTGTCACTATCACACCTCCTTTTTACACACTCGAAGGTAGCATAAGGGTGTTTTTCCAATTTAAGTGACATTATTCGAAATGGGATTAATTATTCATTATTGTTCAGAGTCGCCACTTGGGATGGTTTGTTTTCTAGTATCCCAAGTCACCGGTTTATTTTTAAATCCCAAATCGAGGAAGATTTCGAATTTCCTTTTGAAGTCTGCAAACCAGAAATTCTGAGTAAGGAATTATGTTAACCCGAGGGAAGGTGCTAGGCACCCCCAAATTCCATGGTTCTAGCACGGTCGCTTAAATTATCATAATTAGCCTATTATCTGATTTTAAAACATGTTTTAGCTTACAGTAAAATTTTAAATTATTAACCACTTTTAATTAACTTTTAGAAAGATTCAATGTTATCTAAAACACGTCTTTGAACCACGCTACATGAAATGCACTCGCGGTCCACGACACTTTTTATTTAACGTTGTTGATATTTAGATTTGGGTCACATGAAATGCACACCCGAGTTTAAGGAAATTAATTTAAATAGCGCGCCTAAAGCAATTACGCACTTTCAAGTTTGCGAGGGCCATGGATGATTTAATTTATTTATGGCAGACCTCAAACCTTTTTCTTTAAGTGTTAGTTCCTGAATCCAATCTTATGAGGGCCATGGATTATAAAATTTGTTTAGAATGACACGCCTCAAATTATTTCAAAGGGTTTTATTATTCGAAGTTATTATAATCGGATCACATGAAATGCACCCCCGAATTATGGAATTAGGCATCGTAGCTATGTCACGCGAACCATACCCATAGTCACAATGGTTTATTAATCGCGCCTAAAGCAAGCTATGATGTTCATGAATTAATTCTTAAACTATTTTTTTTGAGATTATTGTGGGGCCATTAATTATGGACTAGATTTGTGGAGAACAATTTTAGCACAATCCTAACCGAAACTACTAACGTAAAGTAAAAGAAAACTATAATCTTATTAATTTTATTTCTAATCGTATGGAATGGCTCAAGCATTTAAGAACAGGATATGAAACCAAATTTCTAGCATAAGCTTCTAAACATGATAAGAAAAGATCACTCTATCTAAACTTGAATGGATCGAACCTATCCAAACAAATCTACTCACATTATAAAAATATATACTCCATTCAAACACAGTTACATAAGTAGTATCAATACCAGTTCGTGGTTCACTTGATCTAAAGTCCATGAATGAAATTGTTATGCTAACAAGTCACTAACGATCATCTCCTTTGTGACAACAAATTGTTAAGAACATTTAGCTTAGCATCACACATCTTAAAAATAATTAGTCCCACTTATACATTTATTGCTCTTTACTTGACTGTTTCCCTACATAACCTGATGTGAGCTCTTCACTAAACAATTCCTGATCTATTTTCTCATTATTCCATAAACTATCTTAATTATCAAACAAATCAGCAGGCATTAGAAGAATCTTATTAAAACTCAACTAGACCTACTGGATAATTTTCGTGATAGCAGTAACCTCAAACAACAGGTAACACAACTTTAGGTCTAGTTGAATACCTGACTGTGCAGGAATTAACTTGGAAAATCAAATAAAGTTTGGAAAAAGTCATTGGAGCTCAACAGAAGCAGAATCAGCAGAGAATAACGGCAATCCATAACAAATTTGATCCTCGGCATCTTTGTAACCCATGGAAGAAGATCGAAATTTTGAAACTCTAACTTGTTGAACCTTTTGTATTTCCTAGAATTCCTAAAGCTTTCAGATCTTGATTTTAAAATCTCTGAAATTGAATTCTGTTCTTTTTAGCTCTTTTTGTATGTGTGATTTTGTGAAGGGAGCTAAAAATCAGAGAGGAGGCTGCTCATTTTTGGTGGTTGTTTGGAATTGTTTCATTTGCAATTTGAAGCATGATTTTTGGGGTGTTTCGAAGAAGAAAAATGGAAAAAAAATGGAGATGAAGCAACCGAATTCCAGATGCGACGTTCATCGTGAAAGATAAAAAAATGGCATGTTTATTCTTAGGTGTGTGTGTATTGAAGAATCTGAAGAACGCGAAAAGGGGGAAGATATTTTTAGGTCCGCCGTTTTATTTTGGAGTTGGAGTCTAGGTCTAGGAATTGGAAACTTATGGTAGGGTTTCTATAATTGGGTATTTTATATGGAAGTGGGAAAGGATGATGGCCATTGGATTAGAAGGAAATAGAAGGTTAGGATTAAATATTGCACTTAAATGGGCTAATGTGTTGGGAAGAATGGGCCAAGGGTAATTGGGTTGGACCATGTCTTTTTTTTGTGTTTCAGTTTTGGGCTAAGAAGACTCCAAAAATTGTTAATTAAAACCATAGCTAAATTCTCTTAATATGAGATAACTATACTACATGATGCAAAAAATAAATTCTAATTAATTAAACTATGCTATAATAAAACATGAAACTATTACATATTCTTTTTTGTATTTTTTAAGATTATATAAAGATAAAATTAAGGTACTATTTTTGTATTTATTTTTTTATATTTGTTTTAAGAATTATGAAAGATACATACTAAAGTATTTTTTGTAAATTTCCATTTTTATGACGAAAATAAAGTAAAGAAGTCAAAAATAGTTGAAATAGCTATATTAGGCCTAAATTAAATATTTACGTGCTAAAATATGAAAAATATTGGGGAGGGTCAAAAATCATATGTCTACAGTTGCCCCTCTTTGACTGGAAATACAAAGTATTTTCAGACAAAGAACGACTAGATAGGTTTTTTGACCCGACCCTTACTTAGAGAGACCTAAAACTAAGAAAAAGGGGAATGTGACCGAGCCCTGGTATCTGAGCTGCCTACATATCCTTGGCTATAATGGAATCAGGCCACGTGTAGTTCAGAGATGAGTAAGATGATGGAGTATGCCAAGGTGGAGAGCCGGTCGAGGTGCCGTTCCGCCGAGGTTCCGGTCCGCGGTCCTGTTATTACATCAAAAATCAAAAGATGAAAAGACTAGCTAATCCTATCAACTACGAGTTACAAGATTCCTATCTATAAGTCTTCTGAAGCTTGATCTTGAGAGTCTTGAATGGTTATCATGCAGACTTTGGATTTGAACCTTAACGCTTGCTAGTTGCAGGTGCTGGCTCGTTCTTCTTCAGATTTTCGGATCAAGACCGGACATGTAGTGCTTGTGACCTCAACCATGTATTGAGAAGCTCTCATCTTCCATAAACTTCTGCATTTGGATTAACTTCTTGCCCTTCTCCTTTTTCTTTATTGTGACTAACTTCTGTTGATCACCTCGGACTGTTGACTCACATTTTTTCCGCGAGCTTCTTTTGTTGCTGACTTGAGTTGTAATCTGAGATGCTTTCCCTTTCTCTAGGTGGATGCCTGACTGTATGAACTTGAACTGTATTCCCGTGCTCTCCAGGTGGGCGCCTGATTACTGAAACTTTCTTTATTCCATTGATCTCCAAGTGGGTGCCTGATTACCAAAACTTGAAATGTATTCCCTTGTTCTCCAGATGGGCGCCTGATTACCAAAACTTGAAATGTATTCCCTTGTTCTCTAGGTGGGTGCCTAATTGCTGAACTTGAAATGTATTCCCTTGTTCTCCAGGTGGGCGCCTGATTGCTGAATTTGAATGTATTCCTTTGTTCTTCAGGTGGGCGCCTGATTACCGAAACTTGAAATGTATTCCCTTGTTCTTCAGGTGGGCGCTTGATTATCGCAACTTGAAATGTATTCCCTTATTCTCCAAGTGGGCGCCTGTTTGCTGAACTTGAAAATGTATTCCCTTGTTCTCCAGGTGGGCGCCTGATTTCCATAAAATAGACAAAAAAAAGAAAACTTCTGCCCCAGTTTGGTGCTAGGCGCATCTGTGAGTGTTAATTGAATCATGTTACCAGAAAATCTCAAAGAATTTTAAAAGCTAGATCCCATTATCCACGAGGGTCCTGAAAACTCCTAGTTATATGACAGTTTTTAAATCTAAGTTATATTTTCTAAAGGTACGACTTCCACTAAATCTTGTTATCTATGAAGACCTTAAAACTAAATCCCATTATCCAGGAGGGTCCTGAAATTTAAAATCAAATCTCATCTTAAGGGTGAAAATTTCAGAGCTAAATTCAACTTTCTAACAGTGAAACTTATGCTAAATCTTAGCATCTAAGGGAGGTATTAAACTAAGTCCCATTATTCAGGAGGGTCCTTCAAATTTCAAATTGAATCATATCCTAAGCATGAAAACATCAAAGCCAAACTTATATTTCCTTAAGGTAGAGCCTAGCTAGATCTTGTTACTCATGAATGTTTTGAATTTTAACTAAGTCTCATTGTCCAGGAGGGTCCTGAGAATTTTTAAGATTAATCCCATTATCCAGGAGGGCCCTGGAATTTTTAAAATTAAATCTCATTATCCAGGAGGGTCCTGAAAATTTAAAACTAAATCTCATTATCCAGGAGGGTCCTGAGAACTTTTAAAATTAAATCCCATTATCCAGGAGGGTCCTGAAAATTTTAAAATTAAATACCATTATCCAGGAGGGTCCTGAAAACTTAAAAACTAAATCCCATTATCCAGGAGGGTCCTGAGAACTTTTAAAATTAAATCTCATTATCCAGGAGGGTCCTGAAAACTTAAAAAACTAAATCTCATTATCCAGGAGGGTCCTGAAAATTTTAAATTAAATTTGTTTGGTGCTTGCCTTTCCCTAGCGGAGGATTTCTCCGGAACAACCGAAATTTTCTGCCCCTGTTTCAAATCAAAGAAAAATCTTGTCAGGTTAAAATATGGTGGTTGGTTTGTGGCCTTGACTTTGAGGGAGGTTGCTCCTTCACTTCTCATAATAACTGATTTCCACCCGAAGACCTTGCTTGTTCCTTGACTAATCACTTTCTCTGCCATCCTTATCACAGAAAATACCTCTTCTCCGTTCAGACCCAATACCCTCTATATGTTGCATTACTTATGAATTGATATTTACCAACCTTTGTGTCTCACATGAATCCCAAAGCACGTCAATTACCGTCCTCTCAATGTGCATGCTGTTCTTTCCTGGCTTAACCCACCGACATTGGCCTTGAGGTCTATTGCTCCTTCACTTGCCATGATAACTTTGATTTCTGCTTGAAAGACCTTGTTTGTCACTGGTTAACCACTTTCTTTGTTAATCTTATCACAGAAAATACCTTTGATCCGTTCACCCTACACCCTCCATCTGTTGCATTGTTCATGAATTGATATATACCAAACCTTTGTGTTTCACCAAAAATACCTTTGATTCGTTCACCTAACACCCTCCATCTTGTTGCATTATTCTTGAATTGATATGTACCAAACCTTTGTATTTCATAAGTATCCCAAAGCATGTTGATTATTACCAGCTCAATGCGCTTGTTGTTCTTTTTTTACTTATGACATTTGATGTGTTAGCCAGACCCCGTTTTGTGCAATTGGATAGCTGGTGGCAAATTTTGAAGTCATTTCTCACTTATTCTAACCACATAAACTCAGGAAGAGGAAGTAAATAAGACAAAAAGGAACGGAGTAAAAGACAATGAAAAGAGATGATTCCTAACAAGAAAACTACAAAGTAGAAATCCATCAGATGTGGACACCAACTCTAAAGACTATGACATGCACCTATGGCCTATTCTATCAAGCAGGTCTGATGTTCAACTCCTATTATACCACAAACCATGAAAATGGGCTTCCATGCTCCAATTATCCAATCTAATTCACAATCCTTATTCGACATGTAGTGCCCGAGGGGTTTTCACCCTTAAGCCTCTCTCGTTTTGTTCTTTTTCTCAACTTACAGTTGCCTCAAGCTGCCCGTGAAAGTTTTCACCAATAAAACTCTCTCATTTTTTATTTCTCTCTGCTTTCATCGCCTTACAGTGCCCGTGAAGGTTTTAACGAATAAGACTCTCTCATTTTGACTTCTCTCAGCTCCTGTCGCCTTACGGTGCCTAGGAGGGTTTTCACCGATAAGACTCTCTCATTTTTATTATTTTTCCTGCTTGGACCAGAGTGTTGCCCCTAATATGAATCGCCTCTATTTGCTCGACCTGGCATATCTCTAAGACTGATTAGAAGGTCTTTCTTTGGACCGTAACGTGGGCTTTTGGACGAGATTAGAAAGAAAAGGTATAAAAGGCTCAAAACAATTCAAATGGATTCAAAATTACAACTTTCAGAATCAGATTTCCTACAGAAACCACAACTTCTACCCCAGTTTCTTGCTTGGAGAGTATTGGATTTTTATTTCGATGAGACCGAACCGTGAGGCTGCCTACGTATCCTTAAAAGGAATCAGGTCGAACGTAGTTCATGACGTAGAAATTGCTTTGTTGTTGTGATTTTCTTTTCTGTTTTTCCTCTTTCTCATCTTTCCTTTCTTTCTTCCTTATTTATTTTTGTTGTTTTGTTGTTTTGTTGTGGTTGTTTTTTTTCCTTCTCTTTTTTTCTTATTTCTTCTTTCTTTTTTTTCTTTTTTTTCTCTTTTCTTTTCTTTTTCTTCTCTCTTTTTCCTTTACTCATCTTTCACGCTTGCGTTTCTGATCTTTGCTACTGATTTCGAAAGAGGGGTATGAAAGAAAATAGATAAGGCTCAAAGGGGTAATGAAGGATAAAGTGTTTAGATAGTAGAACAAAATGCCTGCGTCATTCCAATCTCCAAAACATGCGAAGTGCAAACTACACAATTAAACAAACTAAGGAAAATCTTTGTAACATATTTTGATTGCACTATACTTGATAATCATTTCCATGGATTCGCCTTCTACATCTGTTAGTTACCAAGCCCCATTGGACAACACCCTCACTCTCATTACCACGAACGCCCCCCTACAAATTTGGGGCAAACTTGCCATTATCTTCACCTGATGCAGCATGATGCATTTAAATAGTTTATTTTTATGTTCTACCTGCCCCAGTTTAACATAATTCGGGCTTGAAGTGATCTCAAAATGCCTTTACTTATTTCCCTCAAATGTCCTTACATCTTCAACATTGTTTCATTGCTTCGTGATTAAACTGACTTTTAAAACCAGGCTGAGAGTTACGCGTGCATGTCATGTCACTAGAGTCAATAGGAAAAGAACTATAAAAAGAAAAGAGAAATAAAAGAAAATGACTAGAATTAACAGAAAACATAAAATTGCATTAGATAGATGGTGAAATGGTTTGGACAACAAAAAAAATAAACAAAACTGGGGTTACAAAACTAGACAACACTAAACGGGCTACTATGACTAAACAAACTAAGCAAAATAAAAGGATAGAAGGGTTTGAGTCACAAGACAATATCCGGATTACAACCATGAAATAACCTGGAGAGCAGAAATGACAACAAAATAAACCACCAAAACTCCTCCCTGGAAAACCAAGAAAAGAGCATCTTTCCAATCATCAAACTCAACATATTAGCCACTGACTTCTGCATCAACAATGTTAGGACCTTCACAAGCCTCCATCACATTGCTCTGAACCGATTGTCTTTGGGTTCCCTTTGCCTGCTCATTCTTAGGATCAACCTCTGATAGCGCTGAAAGCTTCGTAGCACGTAGACCTCCAAGGATCCCAGAAGAATTCTCACATTCCTTTTCAAAATAAATCATACCCACCATATGCATCTCATTATGCACAGGTGACAGACTTTGGCTAGTGTCTGCTGCATCTGGATTTTACACGACAATGTCGCCTGCATCAATAAGCTTCTGAATTGTGTTCTTCAGATTCCAACACTTCTCTATGTCATGCCCTGGGGCATCCGAGCAATATGCGCACCTTTGAGAAAAATCAAACTTCTTTGGAAGAGGGTCTGGCATTTTTATCTGGGTCGGCTTCAACATGTCCAATATCCTTAGCCTCTGGAATAGACTAGCATATGACTCTCCCAATGGAGTAAAGGTCTTCTTCTTCCATAACCTCTCATTCTTAAAGGCTTGATTGGGCCGGAAACCTAATCCAATGGGGTTTCGGTAGGCTCATGGGGGTAGATAGGCATTTTGTGGAGCTAGGTACTGGGAGAGTTATGTACGACTTTGGGAGTTCTGTGAAGAGAAATGGGATTGGGGAGGATCATCTGGTGCATAAGGATATCCACTAGGATGATGTCGAGGCTGGAAGTATTTATCAGGAAAGCTCATTGGATCATCTTCTCTATTTCTCTTTCTTCCACCTAAGCTTACTAGGATGTTCTGAATGTTTTTCGAACAACTCATGATTTTGCTTGACTTGATTCCCTCTTCTATTAGCTCCCCCATTCTCAACACATCATTGAAATGCTTCCCTAGTGTCGGTATCAAATGACTGAAGTAGGTGGGCCCCTGGGCTTGTAAGAAAAGCTCAACCATTTATTCTTCACCAATCGGGGTATTGACTCGAGCAGCTTGCTCCCTCCATCTAAGCCCAAACTCTCTAAAGCTTTCCTCCGGCTTCTTTCCTATCCTAAATATGGAGGAGCAGTCTGGGGTAACGCTTGATTTGTATTGAAAGTATTGAAAAAAATCATGAGCCATGTCACCCAATGTAGGCCACTTACCAACATCTTGACGAGCATGCCAGTCCAAAGCTGCCCCAGTCAGGCTCTCACTGAAATACGCCATCATCAAGTCATCTTTCTCTCCAACACCTCTCATTTCACTGCAATAAACCTTCAGGTGAGTCACCGGATCCCCACACCCATCATACAAGTTAAATTTTGGCACTTTAAACCCCGCGGGCAGGCGAACGTCAGGGGACACAGACAAATCCTTGTAAGCCATGCTTCCCTGGTCTCCCATTCCTTGCTTGTTCTTTAAGGTCTGTTCTATGCCTTTCATCCTCTTGGGTTCCCCATCTTTCCCTTTTCTTCCTGTGAACCTTTCATTTTCAATATGAGGCTCATCCCTTGGGCCCTGTTTGTATGAGTAGGGAACCTTGTGGGCAACCTTTGAGGGGTAATATTGGGCATCATGAGCTTGGAGATAAGCAGGTGGATCTGGAGAGTATGGAGGATCATCTGGCATTGTGTCCGGAGTTTGGGTAAGGGCAGCATCTAGGAAGCTAGGTGGTGGCGGGGGTGGCGCCTTCCCAGTCATCCAAGCCTAATAAATGTCAACCATGTGTTGTTTTAACATCTTTACCTCTTCAACCAACCCATTGTCCTGTTCAACCAACTGTTTTCGAGCGCTGGTATCAACCAACTCAGTTCTGTTGTTGTCTGTCATTGCCTTTGACTTTATGTTGTAGAGAAGAGTTACCACTGTAAAACCACAAACCAACCACCCTTCTTTTATGAATATAACAAAATGAAGACATCATGTTAGCATTAGAGCATTTAACATAAGATAATCTCACTTTATGTGCAATGCACCTAGCCGCAGTTATCTGTTCTAAAATGACTTCGAGGATACAAAGGTCAGTTGGCATCATCCTAATTTGTTTATTTCAACCTCTCTTTTCTTTGCTTTTCTAGAATTTGTTGGCTTGCCCATTTTCCTTCATTTCTCTTTTTTTAAACATCACCCTTTCTTTCTCTCATATCTCACATCCCGCAATTCTACCTCTTTTTTTCTCTTTTTTTCCTTTTTTTAATAAAACAAATGATTCGATCGAACTCTATATAGGTTACCTACGTATCATGACCCCACATGAATCAGATCTTTGCGTAGTTCTGGCAAAGAGAATAAAGGAAACAAACTAACATTCTCTTTTTTTTTCTTTTTTTTTTACCTTAATGACTAATCCGATGACAAAAGAGAAATAAAAGAAGCAAAATCCTTTTTTTTTGAATTTTCTAGACTTAATGTTCTATAACCTATTCTAAACTCAAGCTTAACGGATTTCTTTCTTTTTCTTTTCTTTTTGGAAACAAATACTGTATTGAGGAAAAATCGTAGAAAAGAAAGATATATTTTTTTTGACTCCTTTTTTTTCTGAATTTTCATTTGATATCCCTGAAGAAAAACTTCGTAACGAGAAATGAAAAAGATAAACACTGTTTTTTGGATTTCAATTTTTAATTACCTAAAAGAGATATTTTAAAAATAAACAGAAGATAAGGTATATTATTTCTTCTATGTACGATGTCCTAATGTTCTTGTAAAAAAATAAAAAAGAAAATTTTCTATTTTTCATTAATTCCCCAAAGAAGAACCTCAAAAGAAAATCTTTTTTTGGATTTTTGGAATTAATACCTTAAAGAAAACTTTTTAAAGAGGTACTAAAAGAAAATTCTCTTCTTTTTTGGATTTTTAGTCTTAATATACTAAGAGAAATATAAAAATAATTATTTTAAGTTCTAGGTATTAATTGTCTAAAGGAAAAGCCACCTCAACTGATTTTTTTTTCAATTTCTAGGAGTAGTGTTTTTAGAGAAAATTCTAACGGAAATATAAAAACGCAAAATATATTTTTTGGATTTTGATTCATAATACATTTTCAAAGACAAAAAGGGAAATAATAACAAAATACTGACAAACTTAACTAGACTATGACAGACTCAAGAAAATCAACTAAATGACTGAATACTACTATACAGGACTAGAAAGTAAAACATGAACAATAGACTCAAAAATATAAAATGGCTCCTCGAGCAGCTCCTGATCCTAGGGTATCTGCCATGCTCAAACTCTGGTAAGTAAATCCCCACCTATATAAGAAAACTTAAACCAACACTATGTGAGACAATAACATTCCCTACTAGACACATGCAAGACCTGATTTAGGCTATTTTTGCAAAATGGCTTATTTGGCCAAAAGATGGCTAGAAGTGCAAAATTTGGCTAAGACCCCGCAAAGCCAAGAACCTAAGATTTACTAGGAAGACCGGACCCTCTGTGGGTTGCTTGTGTATCACGCCCCGAAAAACGAGAATCAAATATGTGTAGTTTGAGCAGATTGGATACGGGCGAGAATTAAAAAAATAACTAATTTAGAGAAAACATATTTTTTGTCTTTTAAAAAATGATGAGACATGTAACTTTTTTTTGGATTTTTATTCTTTTTGTTTTATTTTCTGATTTACGAAAAATGATGAAAAAGTGCAAAATCTCTTTTTTGAATTTTCAAGCTCTTTTTTTTAGCAAGAATGTGACAGAAAACATAATTGGGCCCCACTCGCTTTATCTTCACACTTCAACCTCTTTTTCTTTTTCTTTTTCATTTTCCCTCAACTGTCATTGGTCCGCCAAATGACCCTTTTACCCTTGAAGAAATGCAACATGTAGCACATAAGATGTATCAGGATGGTCTGTTATTTTGGGTACACCTGTCCTAGACGGATCCAACCCCTGTGTTGAGTCCCCTAAGTCAAGTGCACATGATGCAAACAAGCGTTCCTACTAGGGATACGGCATGAAGCTGAGTATTTCTAGGTTCAAAACCTGGGCATTTGTTCTAGACTTGTGTACCCGAGCGGACAACTCGAGCCGAGGGGGGAGCAGCGTATCGGGAATACAGAAGCTTCACCAGCTTTGCAACTTGTCCGAACCTCATTCTAAATTTGGGATATGACTCTACCAGAAAAGAAGTCACGCGAAGTGCACACTTCTTCATGATTTAGAAGACTCAAAGATAAGAGGCATTTCGCAACAGTTTATATACAGTTCACAGAATATCAAAGCGGTAAAAGCAATCAATTAGCACATTAGGCCCAAATCATGTAACAAAATCAGATAATGGATAAAGCCAACTATAACAATTATTCTAGGCCCGAATTCTTGAACCCTGAACCAGAGATTCTGGGTTCTTTGTCCCCACCAGAGTCGCCAGAGCTGTCACACCTCCTTTTTACACACCCGAAGGTAGTATAAGGGAGTTCTTCCAATTTAAGTGACATTATTCGAAATAGGATTAATTATTCATTTTTTGTTCAGAGTCTCCACTTGAGATGGTTTGTTTTCTGGTGTTCCAAGTCACCGGTTTATTTTTAAATCCCAAATCGAGGAAGATTTCGACTTTCCTTTTGAAGTCTGCGAACCAGAAATTCTGAGTAAGGAATTCTATTAACCCGAGGGAAGGTGTTAGGCACCCCCGGATCCCGTGGTTCTAGCACGGTCGCTTAAACTATCATAATTGGCCTATTATCTGATTTTAAAACATGTTTTAGCCTACAGTATAATTTTAAATTATTAACCACTTTTAATTAATTTTTAGAAAAATTCAACGTTATCTAAACCACGTCTTTGAACCACGCCACATGAAATGCACCTGTGGTCCACGACACTTTTTATTTAACGTTGTTGAGATTTGGATTTGGGTCACATGAAATGCACACCTGAGTTTAAGGAAATTAATTTAAATAGTGCGCCTAAAGCAATTACGCACTTTCATGTTTGCGAGGGCCGTGGATGATTTAATTTATTTATGGCACACCTCAAACCTTTTGCTTTAAGTGTTAGTTCCTGAATCTAATCTTATGAGGGCCATGGATTGTAAATTGTGTTTGGAATGGCACGCCTCAAATTATTTCAAAGGGTTTTATTATTCGAAGTTGTTATAATCGGATCACATGAAATGCACCCCCGAATTTTGGAATTAGGCATCGTAGCTATGTTACGGGAACCGTACCCATAGTCACAATGGTTTATTAATCGCGCCTAAAGCAAGCTACGATGTTCATGAATTAATTCTTAAACTATTTTTTTTTGAGATTATTGTGGGTCCATTAATTATGGACAAGATTTGTGGGGAACAAATTTAGCATAATCCTAACTGAAACTATTATCGTAAAGTACAAGAAAATTATAATCTTATTAATTTTATTTATAATCATATGGAATTGCTCAAGCATTTAAGAACAGGATATGAAACCAAATTTCTAGCATAAGCATCAAAACATGATAAGAAAAGATCACTCTATTTAAACTGGAATGGATCGAACCTATCCAAACAAATCTACTCACATTTTAAAAATATATACTCCATTCAAACACAGTTACATAAGCAGTATCAATACCAGTTCATGGTTCACTTGATCTAAACTCCAGGAATGAAATTGTTATGCTAACAAGTCACTAACGATCATTTCCTTTGTGATAACAAATTGTTAAGAACATTTAGCTTAGCATCACACATCTTAAAAATAATTAGTCCCACTTATACATTTATTGCTCTTTACTTGACCGTTTTCCTACATAACCTGATGCGAGCTCTTCATTAAACAATTCCAGATCTATTTTCTCATTATTCCATGAACGATCTTAATTATCAAACAAATCAGCAGGCATCAAAAGCATCTTATTAAAACTCAATTTAGAACTACTGGATAATTTTCGTGATAGCAGTAACCTCAAACGACAGGTTACACGACTTTAACCCATCAACAATTGAGTCATCTTATTTAAACAGAGTTATCATAAGGCCAAGACAAGCAGACAAATCGAAACCAACAGGCTAACAAATGCAACTACGATTTCATTACAAAAAAAACAAATTCGAACTTATAGGTCTAGTTGAATACCTGACTGTGCAGGAATTAACTTGGAAAACCAAATAAAGGTTGGAAAAAGTCATTGAAGCTCAACAGAAGCATAATCAGCAGAGAATAACGGCAATCCATAACAAATTTGATCCTCGGCATCTTTGTCACCCATGGAAGAAGATCGAAATTTTGAAACTCTAACTTGTTGAACCTTTTGTATTTCCTAGAATTCCCAAAGCTTTCAGATCTTGATTTTAAATTCTCCGAAATTGAATTCTGTTCTTTTTAGTTCTTTTTGTGTGTTTGATTTAGTGAGGGGAGCTAAAAATCTGAGAGGAGGCTGCTCATTTTTTGTGGTTGTTTGAAATTTTTTCAGTTGCAATTTGAAGCATGATTTTTGGGGTGTTTCGAAGAAGAAAAATGGAAAAAAATGGAGATGAAGCAACCGAATTCCAGATGTGCCGTTCATCGTGAAAGAGAAAAAAATGGTTTGTTTATTCTCAGATGTGTGTGTATTGAAGAAGCTGAAGAACGCGAAAAGGGGGAAGATCTTTTTAGGTCCGCCGTTTTATTTTGGAGTTGGAGTCTAGGTCTAGGAATTGGAAACTTATGGTAGGGTTTCTATAATTGGGTATTTTATATGGAAATGGGAAAGGATAATGGCCATTGGATTAGAAGAAAATAGAAGGCTAGGATTAAATCTTGCACTTAGATGGGCTAATAGGTAATTGGGTTGGACCATATTTTTTTTTTGTTTCAATTTTGGGCTAAAAAGACTCCAAAAATTATTAATTAAAACCATAGCTAAATTCCCTTAATATGAGATAACTATACTACATGATGCAAAAAATAAATTCTAATTAATTAAACTATACTATATTAAAATATTAAACTATTACATATTTTTTTTTTCAAGATTATATAAAGAAAAAATTAAGGTACTATTTTTGTATTTATTTTTTATATTTTTTTAAGAATTATGAAAGATACATACTAAAGTATTTTTTGTAATTTTCATTTTTATGACGAAAATAAAGTAAAGAAGTCAAAAAAAGTTGAAATAGCTATATTAGGTCTAATTTAAATATTTACGTGCTAAAATATGAAAAATCTTGGGGAGGGTCAAAAATCACATGTCTACTGTCACCACACTCAAATCAAGCTTTGGGATGACGTGGTGGTTGTGACTGGCTGAGGCCAGGTCTGTTGGACTGACCTCTGAAAGCACCCCGCGCAGGAAGCGCGCTAGAAACCGGAGGTGCATAATAAGGCTCCTGAGATCTAGAAGGAGTTGGAGCACTACTAGCTACTGGAAGAGCTGAATGAACTGGGCGACTCATATAACCCTTACCATGACGACCTACAGCTAGGGTACATGCAGTAGAATAATGGCCCGACTCTCGAGACCTCTTGGCCTCCCTCTCCTCTCTCTCCCTAGCATGCATACCCTCAATCCTCCTAGCAATCCTCACCACCTGCTGATAATAAATATCCATCTCCAACTCACGAGCCTTGCTAGATCTGATGTTGGGAATAAGGCCCTCAATAAATCGGCGAACCTTCTCACGGACAGTACAAACCAAGGCTGGTGCATGTTTAGACAAACTGGTGTAATGGACAGCATACTCTGAAACAGTCATAGCACCCTGGCACAAATGCACGAACTCTGCGCGCCATGCGTCCCTGAGGCTCTGGGGAACATACTCCCTCAGGAACAGATCTGAAAACTGAGCCTAAGTTAGTGAAGTAGCCTCATCTGGACTGTCTAACTCATAGGTGCGCCACCACTCATAGGCGGCTCCTCAAAGCTGGAAGGTAGTTAAAGAAACCCCACTCGATCCTTAGAAACCCATGGTACGGAGAATGCGGTAACACTCATCAAGAAATCCCAGAGCATCCTCCGATGCTAAATCACTGAATACAGGAGGCTTGTACTTCTTGAACCTCTCAAGCCTCAGCTGCTCATCCTCGGAAGCTGCTGCCCTATCCTCGGGATGAACTGGCACTGCAGGCGACATAGGAATAATCTCAGGGACCTTCTCAACATGCACTCACTGCTCAGGAGTGTGGGCGGAGGGAGTCTATGCTCCTCCCCCGGCCTAGGATGTGATTGCAGCAAGGGGAAGCAACCCTGCCTGAGCCAAAGTGGTGTACATGCTCATGAACTGTGTCAGAGTCTCTTGAAGGGCTGGAGTAGTAGTAGCAGTAGGCATGTCAGGTGCCTGGACTCCGGCTGGATCCACTGGTGGTACCTCGGCGGTAGCTCGTGCAGGTGCTATGGCTGCACCACGTGCGGGTCCTCGGCCTCTACCCCGTCCCCAGCCTCTAACGGCTACAGTAGGGGGTGCGGGTCCCTGATCATCTCGAGTAGCACGTGTCCTCACCAACTGTGAGAGAATATAAGATAGAAGTTTAGAATTGTGATGTCAAAATATCGCACGACAAGGAAATCAATTGAAGTGGAAATTTTCCTAACAGTTATATAGCCTCTCGTCGATAAGTACAAACGTCTCTGTACCGATCAGCGAGACTCTAAGAAACCATCCTATATTCCGTGACTCCTATGAACCTAGACCTCTGATACCAACTTGTCACGACCCCAGTTCGCCCTCCGTGAACCGTCGTGATGGCACCTAGTCTCTCCAACTAGGTAAGCCTAACAAGCGCGGAAAATAAATAGAAAACTTGCAAAAAATGTAGATAAAAGCCAAGATAACCAAAGAAAAACGATATATAAAATGATGCTCGGCATATACATCTCAATATCTCAAACTTCTACAACACTATCCCAAAACCCAAAAACTCACGGGAATACAAGCTAGAAGAAATACAGTAAAGTGCTCTAATCTCCAGAATGTCTACATCAACAGTAAGATAGAAAGGCTAACACTACAGGATAGAACAAAAATAGAGACTTCTTGGTCTGCGGACGCGGCAGATGTACTTCTAAGTCTCCGAAAGATCTCCCTGCCTCAAGGGTGATAAGCCTAGGTAGAGGTACCTGGATCTGCACATGAAAAACATGCGTAGAAAGGGCATGAGTACACCACAACGGTACACAGTAAGTGCCAAGCCTAACCTCGGTCGGGTAGTGACGAGGAAGGTCAGGGCCCTACTGAGATAAATAATAATAAAAATGACAAGTTAAGATAATCAGTATAATTGAGAATCTACTGTAAGAGTATATATAGGATGATAAGAGTACAATAACGAAAACATAAATAAAGGTAAAACACAAGGAAGCACCGCTCACAACAAGGATGATAACCGGGGATCTCTTGGTATCCCGAGGATCTATTGGTATCCTCAGTATATGTCAGGGATCTCTTGGTATCCCGCACCTCATACCAGATCATAAACACGTGCAGTGGATCTTCCGGGATGCCATCCTGTAGTCCCAAATTAATACACACAGCAGCAGCTTATGAATATTAAAATAAATGCTAAGTTCATAATAAGTAAACAGTTAATTCTAGCCTAACATGCTTCACGTAATGCAATTAAGGCAGTTTAAGCAAATAGACAATTAAATCAACTAAGCATGTTTTTCTAAACTAACACAGGCTAAGTTTGCAAGTAGAATAAAAACAGGTAAGAAAGGAACTCAGTGTGAATACTTAAAGTAAAACTGGATTTTTCAACCATTAGCTCAAGTACGCACTCGTCACCTCACGTACAAGGCATTTCAATTATCAAATATCATATCCTAAGGGGAAGGTCCCCCACACAAGGTTAGACAAGCCACTTACCTCGAACCAGCTCAAAGATCACCTCGAAACCATGTTTTTGCCACGAGTATCCGACTCCAAATGGCCCAAATCTATTCAATTCAATTGCATATTGTAAATAACACCTCAAGTAACTGATTCTATAATTAAATTCTAAGCTAATACGCAAAATTACGTAAAATAACCAAAACGCCCCTCGGAACCACCTCTCAAAATCGGGTAAAATTTATATTTTCAAAATCCTCTCACTCTCACGAGTCTAACCATATTAAAATTATCCCAATCCAATGTCAAATACCCAATCAAAACCCCATCTCTTGGTCTAAGAACTTTTTCCCCAATTTCTACCAAAATTCCGAAATTAAAGGATAGATTCAAGTGTAGATTCATGATCTACAATCATGATCTTCCGAGCTCCCAAGTTCGAAATATGAATTATGGTCTAAACCCTTGGTTTTGGGTTTTTAAATTCTGCCAGGAGATTTCCTTAATCGCAATCGCGTAAGGCCAGTCGCGATCGCAAAGAGCAAAAATTCACTCACCTCAGATTACTCTATGTGAACGCAGAACCCCGTCCGCGAACGAGATGCTCTAAATCCCTCAACCTACGCGAACGCGGTTGACTCCACACGACCGTGTAGAGAAATTATTGACCAAACCTCTGCTGCCTTATTTCTTCTTCGCGAATGCGGCCTAGCCCACGCATTCACGATTCAACCTTCCTCATATCTACGCGTTCGCATCCCCTTTCACACGAACGGGAAGGGCAAAGTTCCCTCAGCCTCGCCTAAGACTTCGCGATCGGGATACTCTCCAAGCGATCGCGATGAAGAAAAGTCTGCAACAGCTAAACCTGCAATTCTGTAACTTTTTAACAACTCAAAATGATCCGTTGAGCATCCGAAACACAGCCGAGGCCCCCGAGACCTCAACCAAAACTGCCAACCAATCCTAAAACATCATTCAAGCTTGTTCCAACCCTTGCAGCGCTTCAAACAACATCAAAACACCTACTTTTCATCGAATTCAAGCTTAAAAATTTTCAAAAACTCTAAAAAACATTTTTGATCAAAAACGTTTACCAACCCTCGTCTGAATGACCTGAAACTTTTCACGCACATCCCGAATGACATAATGGAACTACTGCAAATCTTGTAATTCCATTCCAGACCTCGGATCAAAATCTCACTATCAAACCGGAAACTTCAAAAATTTCAACTTTCGGCATTTCAAGCATAAATTAGCTACGAACCTCCAAAACACAATCCGAACACGCTCCTAACCCCGAAATCACCAAACGAAGCTAATAGAACCATCAGATTTCCATTCTGAGGTTGTCTTCACATTGTTCTGACTACGGTCAACTTTCTAATACTTAAGCTCTCATAGGGACTAAGTGTCCGAAAAACTCTCCGAAACTCAAAATCGAACATCCCGGAAAATCAAATTAGTAGAATTAAACTCGGGCAAAGCAGTTAATAGGGGATCGGGCCGTTAATTCTTAAGACGACCGTCCGGGTCGTCACAACACAGCAGTGACACACTGGCTAAACGGACTTAATAGAGTCAAAATTGTTCAAATTAGGCATAATCATATTTCAGAACTGGTAATATTAGGCAATATTTAATTATAAGAGGTACAACAAGTGCAAAATTAATCAAAGTTGCACACAAAAGTAGCCCAAAACACATTAAGCCATGAATTTAAGAAATGAGAATACATGCAAATTAGAGACATATAAAAAAATGAAATTGCAAAAGTCAAGTGACTTACCAGTTAAATGGACAATAAGAAAGAACAAAAATTCCACAAGAACCCCGAATCTTAATGCGTCAAAGTTTCCAAGAGCTTCAAAGGAACCCCGGGCAATGCTCGCACCAAGAAAAGTTTGAATAATAGAATCCTCGTGGCCTTGGCTTTCAACCGGCCAAGAAATAAAGCACATAACTAAAGAATGAGGGAATAACAAAATAATAGCTTCAATTTTTTTTGTGAAAATCTAGCGATTAAGGTCTATCTCAAAGGGGAATGGGGAAGGGTTTATATAATGACAGAAGTTGAACGAGTAAACAAGGAAAAACTGTAAAATAAAACCTAGAATAAGGAAAGAATGCATGAAAAATTGATTCAGAATCAATTTAGGAGAGAAATCGGGTAAACCCTAACTCAAGAGGGAGAACACAAATCGACAGAGATCTCACTGAATCGGACTCACATGGCATGGTACTGAGTGTATATAGATGAAATAATGCTCAAAATCAAAGGTTCCAGCCACTTTAGTGCAATCTCAGAAGATCTCACTTGCCAAACTTAGGCAAGCACCTAAGTAAACCCACAAATGGACGATCAGTAGTGAGAGGAGACCAATAAAGTAAGTGAATCAATGATTGATTCCCTTTTAGAGCCGGATTTGGAGAGGTTGAGTGATACAATTGCTAGGGTTTCTCAGAGAAAAAGATAGAGTTTAAAAAATTTAGGGGTGGCGGGTTAAGATAAAATGATAAGGTTTGGGTGGATTTGGTTAATTAAAGAAAAAGAGTGAACGAGGGTCGTTGATCTTGGGAGATCAACGGCTGGGATTCAAAAACGAATGGGGCAGGTCATAAAAACGGGTACCGATCGGGTATTATACAAGGGTCGCCTGATTTGGGCTTGGGGTCTATTGGGCTAAGGATATTGGGCTAATTTGGTCCAAAAATTAGTTTAAAGCTAGGCTATCATTTAAATGCATAAAAATAATTTACAAAAATGCTTGATAAATAAATAAAAATATTATTTATACACTGAAATGCTTAAAATGATAACTTAATATTATAAAAATATAAAATGCTATTTTGACGCAAATTACATAAATAAAAAGCATTTTATATGAGTACAGACTATTACTGCAAAATTGTGCAAATAACTTTTAAAATGCTAATATAATTATATGAAATTAAGTAAAAAATTTGAAACATATATTATAGGTGCAAATAATAATTTTAGGTAACTAAGTCATCACAAAAATAATTTGAAGGAGTAATTAAAACTTATTCAAGTAATTTAAATGCATGAAAATTAATTTAAAAGCTCTAAAAATGATGGAAAATTATTATATAAAAAATTCTCGTATAGGTTTGTAAGCCAAATAATGATGCAAAGAATGATGTTTGGAAAGTATATATACTATTTGAAAAAAATATGAGGGCAAAATTGGGTATCAACAGCTGTGAACACTGCATGCTACATCATAAATAGGTGCAGGACTAGACCTCTTGTGGAGAAAATTCCATATGAGTTAATTAAAGGTAGAAAGCCAAACATATCCCACCTAAGAGAATTTGGATGCAAGTGATTTGTGCACAATAATGGAAAAGACTGTCTAGGTAAGTTTGATACCAAAAACGATGAGCGAGTATTATTGAGATATTCTTCACATAGTAAAACTTATAAGATTTATTACAAAATAACTATGTGTGTAAAAGAAAGCGTACATGTGGTTTTTGATGAAACTAACATTCTTTCCGAGAGGCAGGAACATGATAATGAAGAAATTAGACTAGTAAGAAACTCAAATGAAATAACAACCTAGACTGAAAATGAACTAGAGGAAGGAACAGGTGATGGAACACGTCCTTCCACCCAGGGCAACCCGATAGATGGAACTAATTAGAGAGGAATTGATCCTCAGACCTCGAGGGAACCTATTCCTCAGCAATTAAACGTTGAAGGAATATCTAAGGAAACCAGCTTGTTGTGAAACTTTACATAAATCAAAGGTCTCATCTCATTGGGAACATAATCCGATCCAATTTCTGGAATCAAAACCAGATCTTCTTTGAAGAACCCTTTTGATTTTGATCTTTTTTATCTCTTATTGAACCTAAAAATGTTACTGACGCTTTGCAGGTTGCAGACTGGGTGAACACAATGCAACATGAACTCAACCAATTGGACAGAAGTCAAGTTTTGCATTTGGTACCAAGACCTAAGGACATATTAGTAATTGGTACTAACTTGGTCTTTAGAAACAAACTTGATGAAGATGGAACAGTTACAAGGAACAAGGCAAGATTGGTGGTTCAAGGATATAGTCAAGGAGATGGCACAGACTATGATAAGATTTTTTCTCCAGTTGCAAGATTGGAAGCAATTAGACTCATTATACCCTTTGCTGCTTATACGGAATTCACTCTCCATCAGATAAATGGCAAGAGTGTCGTCCTCAACGGCTATTTAAAGGAAAAAGTTTTTGTCAATCAACATCCTGGCTTTGAAAGCAAGGAATGTCCTAATCAGGTGTAAAAGCTTGAAAAGGCACTTTATGGGCTTAAGTAGGCTCCAAGAGCATAGTACGAAAGATTGTCTAAATTCTTGCTTGAGCATGGCTACAAGAGAGGTAAAATTAATGTCACGACCCTAAACCCGGACCCGGTCATGACGGTGCCTCTCGTGAAGACAAGTCTAGCCGACACTTCCCATTTTCCAATTATTAACAGTTAAGCATTAAGAAACAGTCTAAACATGAACAAATAACCCAAAGTTTAAGCAAATGATAGTATAATATGCGGAATACAGCCCAAACACAGCCCAGTACCGGGGTGTCACTTGTCACGAGCATCTAATAACACAGAATACTCCAAAGCAACTACAGAGTTCAATATAGAAAACTAAAAACAGGAAGGAATAAGATAAGGAAGAGCTCCGGGCTACGAACGCCAATAACTACCTAGAGACTCCTCGGATCCGCCAGAGCCGGAAATGTTCAGCACTCGGGAGCAAGACCAGCTACGCCTGAATCTGCACACAGGGTGCAGGGAGTAAAGTGAATACTCCAACTCAGTGAGTAACAAATGTAAATAAAGACTGAAAGCAATAAATCACGTAAGGCACAAAGCATACTATAATGAAGCAGTAAAACCATTCAAAAACAGTAAATCAGTGAAAACCATTCAAAAATAGTAACTCATAGGTAATTTCATGATAAGACCTTTTCCAACTATTAAGCAGGTAATTGAAAGGAAAATAAGGAAAATAAACACATAAGGTTTGCCCATCGGGCACAATATCAACAAACCGCACCTCGGGCAACATCTTAGAACAATACCTGCTCCTCGGGCTCGATCTCACATCACAATGGGTATCCACTTTTACTAGGGGTGTGCGGACTCCTGGAGGGGCCCTTATGGCCCAAGCGCAATATCAAGCCATCTCGTGGCGTCATCACTAGGCTCTCGGCCTCATATCAATCAAGTCACCTTGTGGCGTACATATCTTAGGCCCTCGGCCTCACAGTCAATATCAAATATTTCCTCACAACATAGGCTCTCGGCCTTACTCAGTCAAAATCCTCACAAGCCACTCGGGCAATAGTAAAACAGCGATTCTCAGCCCAATTATCATTTAAAAAGATCATTTATGTATTAAAACTGAGTAAACATGGCTGAGTATGAAAACAATGGAAAATAACATGATTGAGTTCAAGTATAAAGTCAAAGCAGTGAGGAAATGTCAATAAAAATCCCCGAACGGTTCAAATATTGGCACGGATCCCAAATATGACATTTAGCCCAAATAATGATGATAGCAAATAGATTTTAATTAAATACGCGGTAAAATAGTTAATGACGGACTAAGTCACAATCCCCAACTGTGCACGACCTCATGCTCGTCATCAAGCATGTACGTCACCTCAATATATCACTACGATGTGCAATCCGGGGTTTCAAACTCTCAGAACATCATTTACAATCATTACTCACCTCGAACCAGTCAAATCTCTAACCCGGATGCCTTTACCCCTTGAATCGGCCTCCACTCGTGTCGAATCTAACCAAAATCAGAACGAGGACGTCAAATATGCTAAGGGAACAAAGCCCAAGCGAAAACAATCAAAATACAATACAAATCCAGAAATTACCAAAACCCGACCCCCGGGCCCACGTCTTGAAATTCGATAATTTTTACATCAATAGATTCCTTATCTCCCCACGAGTTCATACATATCAAAAGTTCGGAAATCCAACTTCAAATTTCCTTCAAAGCCTCAATCAAAGGTCTAAGTTTCCATGTCCTAGTTCTTCAATTTTTGGCTTAATTTCCATGATTATTTAGGTGGAATTCACATTGGAATCAAGTTTTAAGTCCAAGAATCTTACCTCCAAGTGATTCCACTTGAATCCCTCTTAAATCCCCTTCAAAAAGCTCAAAAAACGACCAACAATGGAAGAAATAAACCCCACATTCGCGGACAAGACGACCTTTTAAATCTTCTGCCCAGGCCTAAATTCCTTCATCGCGAAAGCGGTCAAAGCCTCACGTTCGCGAAGCACAAAATAACTTTGACCAATTTTTCCTCCTTCGCGATCGCGACATCCCCATCGCGAATGCGATGCTTTTCTCAGACCAACCTTCGTGATCGCGTTCCGCCTCTTGCGAACGCGATGAATAAAATCCACTGAATCTTAGCCGCCCATTTTCCTCTATGCGAACGTGACACCATCCCTGCGATCGCGATGCACAACCTCTCAGCCCTTCGCGAACGTGGAGCCTTCCTCGCGAATGCGAAGGATTTAATTCCACCTTCCACAAATGACACTTCGTGAACGTGAGGGTCAACTCGCGAACGCGAAGAACAAAATATCTACAATAATTGAAACCAAAATCTGCAATTTTTCTTAACTTAAAATGATCCGTTCAACCCTTCGAAACTTACCCGAGGGCCCCTGGTTGACAACCAAAAGCACCAACATATCCTAAAATCTTATTCAAACTTGTTCCAACCTTCAGAACGCTCAAAACAACATCAAAACACTAAATTCGCATCGAATTCTAGTCTAGGAATTCCAAAACCTTCAAAATTACACTTTTGATCAAAAACCCAACCAAGCCACGTCCAAATGACATGAAAGTTTTTCACACACATCCCAAATGATACAACGGAACTACTACAACTCTCGGAATTCCATTCCGACCCCTATATCAAAATCTCGCCTATCAACCGGAAATCGCCAAAAATCCACTTTCACCAATTCAAGCCTAAATCTACTCCGGACCTCCTAAACTCATTCCGATCATGCTCCTAAGTCCCAAATCACCTCCCGAAGCTAAACGAACCATCAGAACTCACATCCGAGCCCTCTAACATATAAGTCAACATCCGGGTGACTTTTTCAACTTAAGCTTTCTTAAAAGAGACTAAGTGTCTCAAACCTTACCAAAATTATTCCGGATTTAATCCGACCAACTCGATACCACATATCACGGATAAACAAAGCATAAAGAAGAAGAAATAGGAAAAACGGAGAGGTAACTTATGAGACGACTGGCTGGGTCGTCACAATTGATAATACTTTATTCTTGAAAGAAAAAGGTAGAGATCTCTTGGTAGTTCAGATATATGTTGATGATATAATCTTTGGAGAAGCTACAGATAGGTTAAGCAACGAATTTGCTAAGCTAATGGGGAGTGAATTTGAAATGAGTATGATGGGTGAGCTTAACTTCTTTTTAGGCTTACGAATTAAACGAAATTTAAATGGAACTATGATCCATCAGCAGAACTATGTGAAGGAGTTGCTTAAAATGTTTAAAATAGAAGAGTACAAAATTTACACCCCCTTAGAAACAACCACAAAATTAGATGTAGATGAACCTGGTTCACTTGTTGAATAGAAGATGTATAGGGGAATGATTGGCTCTTTGTTATATCTCACTGCTAGTAGATCTGACATTGCTCTTAATGTAGGCCTTTGAACTAGATTTCAGGCAGATTCAAAGGAATCTCACTTAACAGATGTCACGAGATCTTGAGATATATAAAAACCACCACTGATGTTACATTCCGTAATTTTCTACGGAGGATTTGAGACACTACTTTTAATGATCACGACTGTTAATATGAGCGGAGGCAGAGTGAGATCGATGTGTGTGTATATTATGTATTATATAAATATACACAGAAACATTTATATATTGGGGGAGAAATATCTACAAATTTACAACAACTCAATTTGGATGGATTGGATCTCATTTGTAAGGTAAAAAAAGTACTTTATTCGCACGTATTTTCTATACTTGCAAGAATTTTGCATGAAATATTTTGATAATAAGGCCAAGCAGTTTAGCCACCTATTAGCTATAGATACATTATAAACTAATATATAGCAACTAGTAAGAGAAAAAAATATGGAGTTGTATTTGTTTTATTAACATCATTTTTGTTCATTTACATGTTTACGTGAGAATCATTTTACGTGATACGTTTGCATTTACTACGTCAGGCGAGTGTGCATCTTTTTGGCATCACACTTCTATTTAGACACTTGCGAGGTTAGATAATTATTATGAAGTATAAAAAAATATGCTTGGAGTTGATTTTTGCTAATTATTAACCATTTTGACTATTTAGATTAATGTTAGATACATTTTGATATGGTATTTTAAGTGAAACTTTTTTTTATAAAGAAAAAATGGTTTGAAAAATATGATTTTTATATAGTTATTAATATTACTACTTTCGAATATGTTTTAAATAATACACATAATATGAGAAAAATTTATGATATTTTCTTTATTGTAAAGATAGAAATTATTTTCTCACAAGAAAAGAATGTTATTTTTTTACCATTTTAGGAATTGAGCGTACAAAAATTGTATTCTTTATATGAGATTAGTAAAATTAAAAGTTGAGAAAATATATGTATTTTTACATGAATATTTTAATAAAATAATAGTGCACATATTTATTTTGTATGGTACCACATGATAATAATAGTAAGTTATATAAAGTATATTAAAAATGAATAGTATTTCAAGTAATTTGAGATAATTCTTAATTATGCGAGTAATTAGTAATTATCTAAAATATTTGGATAATACCACTACGTGGCATTTGTGCCTCTTACACTTATTAAAATAAGTGGCAAGAATTGAGATAGGACATTTGGCAAAGCCATAGGGACGTGACTCATTCCTCTTAATAAAGAAGAGTCCACTGTTGCCTAGCTAATGTGTATATTGTTTACTGTTGTTAAGTTTTTCAGTTTTGACCAAAACAAAAAGAAAAGTAGCAATGAAGTATTGTATTGATAACGTTGTGTATGTGGAGATGATATGGAGTTGTACATACTTAGCTTTTTCTCTAGCTTTAAATTTTTCTTCTGTATCATTGAAGGATTGCGTTTTCCTGCTAAAGATCAGATGATTGACCTCTTTACAACATTGGTTTTTTTTTTTCCTTCTTTTGTGCGGAGGATAACAATAGTAAGTGAAGTTTTAGGCATTAAAGAATAGTTATGGGGGAAGGTGGACTTCATTAAGATTTTCTTCGGTTGGATTGTTTTGGAGTGGACATAGGAAATTTACCGTAAAATAGCAGATCCTGTCTAGAAAGAAAATTCAGGTATGTTAAGGCTATCTCTTCTTTCTTTTGACATGATCCATGTAACTATATCTAAACGTAATTCTATTCAATAAGTGATTCTACTCTTAGCAGTTAAGGATATCTATTTTATTCATTCCCATAAAGTGATATTCAAGCATGTCTAAGTACGTATCTAGTTTCCTACTGAGGTATTTGATAAAGATGTTAATGTTCAAAATATAGTAATACATGCATCTTCATGCATATGCATTTACCACCGAGCTACAACCGGTTGGGCAGTTACATATTTACCACTGTGATACGGTCGGTTGGGCAGACAAGCATATTCATTTACCACCGAGTTACGGCCGGTCGAGCATTCATGCATTTACTACCGCGCTACGGCCGGATGAGCAGTTACCACTGGTTGGGCAATTATGTATTATTATTTACCATCGGTTGGGCAGCCATACATTTACCACCGTACGATGGTCGGTCGGGCAGTTACCACTGATCAGTTGGGTAGTCATGCATCATACGATATGAATAATAGTATTAATGAGAAAGCATTGTATATATGAGTATAATAAGTATGCATATACGGTGGAACTTCAGAGATTCAGGATGATTCTTATATGTCTTTAATCAATGTTGAATTATGGTTTTGTTTCAGTTCTGCCTTACATACTCAGTACATTATTTGTACTGACGTCCTTTTGTTGGGGACGCTGCATTCATGCCTGCAGGTATAGATAATCAGTTTGACGAGCACTCATAGTAGAGGAGATTGACATTCAGCGAAGGATTGGTAAGACTCCACCTCATTCGGAATGCATCCGAGTCTATGAGTCATCGTGTCAGAGTATTGCTACAAGACTTATGGGTAGGATGATACCCTGTCCCATTTGATGTCAAATAATCTTAGAGGCTTTGTAGACAGAGGTTCATTTTGTACAGTATGTTAGAGGTCTTGACGGCCCATATGTATTCATGTTTTAAGAAAAATGATTCAGTGATACAATGTTTTCCTAATTACAATTGTACATTACGAGTTGTGGGAATGTTGGCCCATGATAGTTACAAAAGGAACGAATGAGTTACAGAGTAGTTTGCTCGGGCCACGGCATCACCGGGTGCCAGCCACGCCTCCCCAAGTTTGGGGCGTGACAAAGTTGTATCAGAGCGGGTCGTGTCCTAGGGAGTCTACAAAGTCGTGCCTACTAGAGTCTAACTTATGGGTGTGTTGCGCGCCACATTTATAATTGAGAGGCTATAGGGCATTTAGGAAATATTACCCTTCTTTTTTTTCCAGATTGTGCCATAGAGCTAAGTCGTAAGAAGTCAATATAAAATTTCCACCGAAATTTTGTATGCACTAGAAGTGCTATCACAATAGAGCTTTAAGGCATAGATGTAATTTCTACCTATGTTAAAGGGAGGTTATGAAAATGGCAAAAGATACGAGATACTCAAGAACAAATGGTTGTGAATAGTCTAGAGCTCAGATAGAGGTTGGGTTTTAGTTTACTATACAGAGAAGACCCTAGCGAAAATTTTAAAAATCTCAAAGAGTTAACATTCGAGGACGAATGTTTCCAAATGGGGAAGTGATGTTACATCCCGTAATTTTCTACGGAGGATTTGAGACACTACTTTTAATGATCACGACTATTAATATGAGCGGAGGCAGAGTGAGATCGATGTGTGTGTATATTATGTATTATATAAATATATACAGAAACATTTATATATTGGGGGAGAAATATCTACAAATTTACAACAACTCAATTTGGGTGGATTGGATCTCATTTGAAAGGTAAAAAAAAGTACTTTATTCGCACGTATTTTCTTTACTTGCAAGAATTTTGCATGAAAGATTTTGATAATAAGGCCAGGCAGTTTAGCCAACCTATTAGCTATAGATACGTTATAAACTAATATATATAGTAACTAGTAAGAGAAAAAAATATGGAGTTGTATTTGTTTTATCAACATTATTTTTGTTCATTTACATGTTTACATGAGAATCATTTTACGTGATACGTTTGCATTTACTACGTCAGGCGAGTGTGCATCATTTTGGCATCACAATTCTATTTAGACACTTGCGAGGTTAGATAATAATTATGAAGTATAAAAAAAGATGCTTGGAGTTGATTTTTGCTAATTATTAACCATTTTGACTATTTAGATTAATGTTAAATACATTTTGATATGGTATTTGAAGTGAAACTTTTTTTATAAAGAAAAAATGGTTTGAAAAATATGATTTTTATATAGTTATTAATATTACTACTTTCGAATATGTTTTAAATTATACACATAATATGAGAAAAGTTTATGAGATTTTCTTTATTGTAAAGATAGAAATTATTTTCTCACAAGAAAAGAATGTTATCTTTTTACCATTTTAGGATTTGAGCGTACAAAAATTGTATTCTTTATATGAGATTAGGAAAATTAAAAGTTGAGAAAATATATGTATTTTTACATGAATATTTTAATAAAATAATTGTGCACGTATTTATTTTTTATGGTACTGTAGACAATAAATTTGGTTCGAGAAAATAAAATCAAGACCGAAAATATCGCAACAATCGTAGTATTTGATTTCAAATATTTCAGTGTACAATCTTTATGAATCCTCTGTTTCTTCTTTTCAATAATAAATAAATTCAAGGGCCTTTGAGCTTTATCTTGAATATGTATTTGTTGCCACGAACGATGATCTTGTTATTGAGCTTTAGCTTGATTGCTTGAATTTGACCTTTATTTGTTCTTCGTTCTTGAGCTTGAACTTGATTTGTTCTTCGTTCTTGAGCTTGAACTTGATTTCTTGAATTTGATTGCTTGAAGCTTGAAACTTGTAGAGAAGTTTGCGGTGTTTGAATCACGAGATCTCTCTTGCTTCTTGTTATAACTTCTGGTGTGTTTTCTGGGTGATGAAGACCCCTATTTATAGTTGTGAAAGGGAGGAGTTGTGATAAGAACAAACTCTTTCCAACCAATCAAATTGAAATATGACATGACTGCATTTGATTGGCGAGAACATATCACTTCCACACGTGGCACGATTTCATTGGCCTTTTAGTGTGACTTGGCATGCCTTGTCATTTTTACACGTGGCATGATCCTATTGGCTCTTCCGTTTGACTTGGCGCGCTACGTCATTTGACATGTGGCACCAACTGGGCTTCTAGGAAGATGACATTTTGGGCCTAATAAAGTGGGTTCATCACTTTAGCCCAATTAAATGGGCTAGCCCAATGGATCAAGACTTATTTATTTAATCCATATACATTGGACATATATAATTAATTCAATTATATTAGCTCATAATATTTATTTGGACCAATATATCTTGAATTTAAAACGTAATCCAAACTATTAATAAATTTAATTCTAATAAAATTTACATGCCTACAAATGCCCCCTACTTCAAAACTTGTCGGGGTATGAAATCACTTACCTCGTGATGAGTTTTGAAGTATAATGTACATAAACACACACATGTTTTATATGTATATATAATACACTAGGAATATACATTTGTCCAATAGTAATGGTTAGGCTAGGATAAGTTGAATTCACATGGTTTCATTATTGTATCCACGTCATTCAATTTGCCATTCATTTACATTACTTTAGGCCAAATATTTATCTTATCCATTAGGCTATTTTAAAGAATCCAAACTGTCATAGAATTAGAATTTGCATGGATGCTGGAATCCTTTCTAAGGTCAAACACCAATTGCCAAACGTTGTTACCGACAGAGTTGAATGCCGTTTCTCACAAGTCCGAATCCTCCTACAGAACTAATTGTAGATCAAGTTTGACTCCACTTAGGAGATCAAATTCTTTGGTTAAATCTGCAGTCCCACATCTAATTACATATCATTAACGCCCTTCTCCGTAATCTATATAAACTCACGTGCTCGTATTTGTTGAGCATCAACACGCAGTATTCGCAAGTCACTTGAGTCTATTTTTGTGGACTCGAAAGCATTAACGCGAAGGTAATTTCTTCTTCTTTTTCTTGTGTTTTCTTCTTTGTTGTCTTTTTTTCTTTTTTGTAGGTCAAGCGAGAAAGATATGTTCTTCTTCAATAAGATGATCCACGCATGAAGAAGACAATCTTTGGGTGTGAGGGGATGAGTACTCATCCTTGCCCGAATATCGGAGAGATTACTCTCATGGCCCGACTACCGGAGAGATTACTCTCAATGTGGCCCGACTACCGGAGAGATTACTCTCAATATGGCCCGACTACCGAAGAGATTACTCTCAATGTGGCCCGACTGCCGGAAAGATTACTCTCAATATGGCCCGACTACCGGAGAGATTACTCTCAATGTGACCCGACTACCGGAGAGATTACTCACAAAATGGCCCGACTACCGGAGAGATTACTCTCAATGTGGCCCGACAACCGGAGAGATTACTCTCAAAATGGCTCGGCTACCGGAGAGATTACTCTCAAAATGGCCCGACTACCGGAGAGATTACTCTCAAAATGGCCCGACTACCGGAGAGATTACTCTCAATGTGGCCCGACTACTGGAGAGATTACTCTCAATGTGGCTCAATTATTGGTGAGGCCAACTTAAGGTGCAAAGGGACTTATATGTCCACCTTAAGACTGGAAAGTTATAAAGCTTCAACTCGAAGACAACATCGACTTGAATACTTGGAAAACTTTGAAGATTTGGCAGACTTTGCAGACTTCAACTCGAAGATTCGGATGGCTTAAACAATTCAACTTTACAACCGGCAAATTTGAAGACAGAAACTTGAAGACCGAAGGACTTGAAGACTTCAACTTGGAGGGCTTAAATATTTCATCTTGAGGATCCGGGAATTTGAAAACTTCAACTTGAGACTTGGAGGGTCTAAATATTTCAACTTGAAGATCAGCGAATTTGAAGACTTTAACTTGAAGACCGACGGACTTGAAGACTTTAACTTTGAAACTTGGAGGGCCTAAATATTTCAACTTGAAGATCAACAGATTTGAAGACTTCAACTTAAAGACTGACGGACTTGAAGACTTCAATTTTGAGACTTGGAGGGCCTAAATATTTCAACTTGAAGATTAGCATATTTGAAGACTTCAACTTGAAAACTGACGGGGTTGAAGGTTTCAACTTGAGGACTTCAACTTGAATACACTTGAAGACTTCAACTTGGAGACTTCGAGGGCTTAAATATTTCAGCTTCTCTTTTGCTTTACATTGTTCGACTTTTATCTTAGTCGCATAATTTTCAGCTTTACGTGCTTGTAACAAATGATTCATATCTTGCCGTGAGAGAGTCCAAATAATGAACTGTTTGATGACTTCAATATCTAAAATATATCCAATACTCTGAATCAAAAACCTTCACAATCGTGCGGGATAATATTTTGAAACCAACTTTAGATTTTACCATGTTAAAAATTTCGGATTTGCGCAGTCTCACCAAAAAATTCATATCTCGGTGTAGAAATATCAAAAATACAAACCGTTTGATTTCAAGAAAAATAGACTTCAACATTTAGAACATATATAAAATTCTCAATCAAACAACTTCAGAATCATCCCAAATAATATTTTTAAATTAACTTTATATTGCACCACGCTATCAAGTCCAGATTTGCGCAGTCTCACCAAAAAATTCATATCTCGGTATAGAAATATCGAAATTGCAAACCGTTTGATTTCAACAAATCTAGACTTCAAAACCTAGGATATATCCAAAATTCTCAATCAAACAACTTCAGAATCGTCCCAGATATTATTTTTAAATCAATTTTATATTGCACCATGCTATAAATTCCAGATTTGCGCAGTCTAGCCAAAAGATTCATATCTTGGTGCAGGAATGTCGAAATTAGGAACCATTTGATTTATTGAAAACTGGACTTCAATATATAGAATAGCAAAATTCTCAATCAAACAACTTTGGAATCGTCCCAGATAATATTTTGAAATCAGCTTTACATTGCACCACGCCATCAATTCCAGATTTGTGCAGTTTCACAAAAATCCATATCATGGTATGGAAGCCTCAAGATCCGAAGATGTCTTACTTGCTATCAATCGAAATTTAAGAGCCATATTCTCACAATATCTTTAGTTCAAGTCTCATTGAATTTAAAACGTTGTGCCAAGCAATCTTTTCCTTATACTTGTGTTATCCTTTTGATGTCTCTCTTCTCTTCCCCTTTTTTATAAGGCAGAGGGCGGACTTGGAGACCAACAAACTTGAAGGTTTGGTGAACCTGAAGACATAGAGAATCCATGGACTTCAATGCAAATACTTGACATCCTCCTAAAATCGGCCCATCGAAGATATCAATTTAGCATGGAGGGTTGCCCCCTTTAAATCAAATGAGGTCAAAGTTCAGTAGGAGGATGTCATTTCAGCTTGATCTTACATTCCTTTATACTTCGTTTGAACAACAATTGGGGCAATATGTATCTTTTGAACTTATGCGACTGAACTTAAAATGAAACTCTAAGCTGCCTACGTACCTCGGTGAAAAGGATCAAGTCATACCGTAGTTCAGACTGGGTAGATTTTTTTATACGTCCTAACTTTTGCCTAGGACGCCTCTTTTGAGATTTTCAACCTAGCGTACTTTTTCTTTTTTTTCTTTTTTTTACGTCCTAACTTTTGCCTAGGCCGCCTCTTTCGAGATTTTCAACCTAGCAGACTTTTTTTTATATATATAGGGGGTCGTGCACAGTCTAGACTCATGCGGGCCAGGAGTGTAAAGACATGCAGTTTAGGCTCGTGCGTCAAGGAGCTTCATGACTTGCAGTTTAGGCTCGTACGTTGAGGAGCGTTGCAACTTCAAGGATAATACTTCTTCAAAAACTTGCCATTGATAGGGCCGATCCTTATACCATCTGCATCAACCAGCTTGTAAGCCCTACTTGAGTAAACTTCTTGTACGACATATGGCCCACCCCATTTTGAAGTAAACTTCCCTACAGGTTTATGGGAAGTAATTATGGGTCTTCGTACGGCAAAAAGACTCGATCTCCTACTTGAAAGGATCTCAGGCGAAATCTTTTATTGATGGCGCGAGATAATCGAGCTTGATAACATTCAAGACTATATTGATCTTCCAATATCTTTTCTTCAAGAGCTTCCAACTTTGCTAACCAAAGTCGAGCATTTTCTTCATCAATGATCCCTTCTTTAATAGCCAGTCGTAACGAAGGTATTTGACGCTCAAGTGGCAAGATGGCTTCGACTCCATAAACGAGTGAATCAGGAGTCGCCTGTGTTGGCGTGCGGTGAGTCATCTTATATGCCCATAGAGCTTCTTCCATACAGTCATTCCAATCTCGTTTGAATTTGGAGACGACTTTCTTGAACAAGTTGCATAGAGTCTTGTTGAATGCCTCAGTTAGTCCATTGATAGCAGCATTGTACATCGAAGAGTTACGTTGCTTGAAGCCAAAGAGATCACAAATCTTGTTGATCAACCTATTATCGAATGGCTTTCCATTATCCGTTATTATGTAACGAGGAATGCCAAAGTGATAAATAATATTTACTTGGATGAAACTTGCAACATTTTCCTTCTTTACTTCTTTAAGAGCAACAACTTCAACCCATTTTGAGAGGTAGTCAGTTGCAGCTAAGATGTATAGGTGCCCACCAGAGGACTTTGGCAGTGGTCCAACAACATCCAATCCCCAAGTGTCAAATGGCCAGGATGCAACAGTCGGGTGCAACACTTTAGGAGGTTAACGAATAAAATTCGCATGGAATTGACAAGCCTTGCATCTTCGAGCATAGTCCAAACAATCTTTTACCATCATTGGCCAATAATATCACATTCTTTTTATATGGAAGTGGAGCTTTGGTCCAGACTGGTGTGACCCACATACCTAAGAATGTGCCTCTTGCAAAGCTTGGAGAGCTTCTTCTTCTCCTAGGCATCGCAAGAGTACTCCCTCGAACGACCTTCTATATAGAGTATCTTTGTAGTAAAGGAAGCAAGGTGCACGACAACGGATTTCAGTCCTTCTTCTCGGATTTTCTTGAAGTATCTCATAACATAAGTAGTCGATAATGGGTTGTCGCCATTCTTCTTTCTCAACTTCTGAAATAGCAACAAGATGCTTGACTCCATTTTCTTCACCTTCAACCTTATTTGGCGGCGGTACTACCAATCTTTGGCAGACAGTAACTTACGCTTGGTCAGACAGGGCTAATGATGAAGCTAGAGTAGCTAAAGCATCAACCTTCTTTTCTTTCCTTGGCACATTCTAAATAGTCACATTACCGAGCTACCCCATCAACTTTTTAGCATAATCATGATATGGGCATAGTTCAGGCTTCTTAACCTCGTAGCTACCCAAAAGTTGATTGACCACTAACTAGGAGTCACCAAAGACTTGTAATTGCAATTGCTTCATATCAACAGCCATTTCAAGCCCAAGTATTAATGCTTGATACTTAGCAACATTGTTGGAACAGAGTTCCATCAAGGTGAATGAGTAGGGCAAGCCTTCACCTTGGGGAGTGACAAATACTACGCCAGCCCCGGCTCCCCCCAAGATGCACAACACCATCAAAGTACATCTTTCATGGAGGTTGAACTTCAACGACCATTGCGTCCTCATCAGGTAGTTCATCAGTTAGCTCCTAGTCATCAGGTATCGGATGATCTGCCAAGAAGTCTACCAATGCTTTTCCTTTTATAGCCTATTGAGGGATGTACAAGTCTCGAATTGTTGAAATTGGAGGACCCATCTCGCTAGTAGATCACTAAGAACGGGTTTTGACATCACGAACTAGATGGGATTTGCTTTAGAAACAAGACAGACAACATGAGCTTGAAAGTAGTGCTTCAACTTTTGAATTGAAAAGACTAGCGCCAAACACAACTTCTCAATTAGCGAATAATTCAACTCATTTGGTGTCATCATCCTGCTCAAGTAGTAAAGAGAGTTTTCTTTCCCCTCACTATTTTCTTGGGCCAACAGTGCTCCAACAGACCTTTCCTGCGCCGTAATGTATAGTATCAATGGCTTTCCAGGTATAGGAGTTGCTAAAACTAGAGGCTTCATCAAGTAGGATTTAATGCTCTCAAAGGCATTACTGCATGATTGGTCCCATTTGAAAGGGACACCTTTCTTCATAAGGCGACTGAATGGTTAACACCTTCCGGCTAGGTTCGAGATGAATCTCTTACGGTACGCTAACTTTCCTGGCAGACTATTGAATTCATGGATATCCCGAGGTTATGGCATTTTCAAAATGGCATCCATTTTGGCTTGATCAATTTCGATCCCTCGATGTCGGATAATGAAACCAAGGAAATTTCCAGAAGTAACTCCAAAGGCACATTTCAATGGATTCATCCTAAGTAGGTACCTCCGGAGTAATTCAAATACCATCCCCAAGTCCTTCAAGTGGTCGCCCTTCTCTCTTGATTTCACCACCAAGTCGTCAACATAGCATTCGACATTCTTGTGGAGAAGATCGTCGAAAATATTTTGCATAGCCCTTTGGTAAGTAGCACCAGCGTTCTTCAAGCCAAAAGGCATTACCTTATAGTAATAAATACCCTTTGGGGTACAGAATACAGTAAGCTCTTCATCTTTTGGTGCCATGTGTATTTGGTTATAACCCGACGAACCGTCCATAAATGACATTGCCTCGTACCCAGTAGTAGCATCGATCATCAGTTTTGGAATGGGAAGCGGGAACTCATCTTTCGGACACGTATTTTTAAGATCCCTAAAGTCAACGCACACTCGAATTTGGCCATTTTTCTTCCTTACAGGGACAATACTTGAAACCCATGTTGGGTATTTAACTTCGCGAATAAAGCCAATTTCGATGAGTTTGTTAACTTCTGTTTCAATCAAGGGAACCAAGTTCGGTCTAAAATGCCTTTGGGTTTGTTTAACATGAAGAGCACCATTTTTGACTGCAAGTTGATGGACTGCTACTGTCGGTTCCAAGCCAGGCATCTCTTTGTAACACCAAGCAAAGACATCCCTGAACTCTTTGAGTAACTCAATATAAGTGCTCTCTTCATCAGCTTCAAGTAAAGCACTTAGGTAGGTAGGTCTTGGTTCTTCATCGGTGCCAAGGTTAATTTCTTTTAAGGCATCAACTGTCGTCTTGACTCCTTCTTCAAGTTCAGGTGGAGCATCTTTCGCATCTTCATCTTCTTGAGGGTCCCCATCATTGAAGGATATGTGATAACATGGCAAAACATCCTCCAATTCCGCATTATCTTCCATCGAATATGGAATGCCATTCTCGACTTGTACAGTAACATGATACGAAGAACACACACTTTCTTCGTCTTCATCATGTTCCTAGTATAGACCATAATATATGGCTTTACCTTCAATATTTCTTTACATGAAACCACAAGTTTTGTTTGTCTCCTCATTCTAGAAGGAACCAAACTTTTGAAATCCTTAGAGATCTCCTGGAGTTTGGGTAAAGCGGGTGTTCTTATGCTTTGAAAATTTCTCCAGAACTTGTTCCCCTTCTTTAGTGGACCCAATCTTTCAAGCACGGAGGTCCTCACAGGTGGTCTTCCAAGTCGATCAAAGACAGAAGGCTTGTTCGAAGCAGTTGATTCATATTCTACAGTGATATAATTGTTGCTCGCCCTTTTTATAGATATGCGCACTGGTGACAGTTGCTTGTATCCCAAACCTTCACGTGGTTGCCTCGTTGCAGCTTTCGATCGGAGCTTCCCTAACTTTGACGGCTCATTGGGATTGTATCCATCTTTTGCAAATAGCTTGTAAGCATTAGGGTCAAAACCTTCATCTGTTCGCTTTGTATGGAGTGCCACATTCTACAAACGATTTTGGGCTACAAACCCTGCAAGTGGCATTGAGGACGACTTTACTGTCTCAATTCGTTTGACCGAAAGAGTTAACTCCTTTAGTATGTTGGCTTGGTGATTAGATGATTAACTTTCATATTTCTTCCTTTTAGGGACATATTGGAGTGTCGGACTTACTTTCTTGCCATAAGACGTAACATTCCCGCTATAAGATTTATTCCCGTTGGGTTGTACCTCCTTACTAGCAGCTTTGGCTTTACCAGTAGTCACCTCTTCTATTTTAGTTGAGGGTTCTTTGTTCTTGCTTTTTATGCCATCATCAACTTTCAGCTCCTTCACAATGCGGTTCTTCAAGTAGAACTTTGCATCGGCGAAGTATCACTTAGCCTCAGTGAATGGCTCATCATCAGCAACTATCGTCTTCTCGACTTCACCCTCGTAGTATTTTAAACATTGATGGTAGGTAGATGGAACTACTTTATTATCATGTATCCAAGGCCTCCCAAGCAAAACATTGTATGGAGTCTTTGCATCGATCACATGCAGCCATGGACTTGATTGCATATCTTCAAAAGCGATTCCCAGCCTGATCGCGCCTATGGCACTTTGCCCCCCTTTGGTTGAATCCTTGGATCATCACATGACTTTCTGAGAGTTCGTTCATAGGAATACCAAGTTCTTTCACAGTGTGGATTGGAAAAATGTTCACCGAGGATCCTCTATCAACCAAAATCCGATTTACCCTTTCATCGCGCATATAGCCAACCAGGTATAATGGGCGGTTATGAGGGGTGTCACCTAGCAGAAGATCGTCATTTGTGAACGTGACTTTTTCCTCACAAGCATTAACTTCTTGAGGAGTGGACTCAGTGAGCGTTTCCAAAGATGGTGCCAACGATAGGTCATCACTCTTTTCTTCCCCTTTGTCAGCATTGCAACAAGAGGCCTCAACATGATCACAGGAAATCTTCATGCGGAACCAAGATGGCAAGAAATCCTCCAAAGTCACTGTATGTCATGGCTTTTGAGGGTGGTGCATCTCCACTTTTGCTTTCTTCAAATGCCTAACTGGATTCTTTTTCATTGGTCTTTTTACCATTATCTTCCTTGTTGGTTGTTCTACTGATTCTTTTTGTGGCGCCTACAACGAGTCACCAACGTCCAACCTTCATCATCAGCAGGTTAATCGTCTTCAACTTTGTGGTTCTCCAGTAATTCTTCATCTTTACTTTCTTTAATACCGCATAATTCATTCGAAATAAATGAGCCAAATGTAATAGAGACTTGGTTTGCGCTTGCTTTCTCATATTCAAGCACGTCCTTCTTTTCGCGAGCCAAGTCCAAGACTTTGTCCTTGAAGACAAAGCACTTATCCAGAGGGTGGCTTACAAGTTAGTGGTATTTGCAGTAATTTGGGTCATTTGTTTTCCCGGCTTCATTTGGTCGCTTCATCTCTGGAAGCTCAATGAGATTTAACTCGAGGAGTTCTTCGAAAATGGTTGGCACATCAGAATCTAGGAATGGGTACTCTTTCTCCTGTATTTCTTTTAGAGTCAACTTTTCACTTGGCTTATCTTGAAAAGAAGTGGATTTCATACCTTCTTGCTCACCTTCGTCATGAACATCATAGGTGATGTGTTGATATTCATAGCTTCTTTGCTTTCAGACTTGGGTACGAACTTGCCCCACTTCCTGACTTCTTGCTTGTCATTCCCTTTGCGAGGTTCATAGATGGGCAGCCTTTCATTTCCAGCGGAGGCCATGCTCAATTCCATGTCATGGGCACGAGTTGCAAGTTCTTCAAATGTGCTAGGCTTGATACCTTGCAAGATGTAGCGCAATCCCCAATACATGCCTTGGATGCACATCTCTATGGCTGAAGCTTCACTAAGCGTATCTTTGCAGTTGAGGCTTGCATTCCTCCAACAATTGATAAAGTCGATAACTGGTTCCCCCTTTTGTTGACAAGTATTTGTAAGCTCTATCATACTCACCGTGCGTCTTGTGCTATAAAAGCGATTAAGGAATTCTTGCTCTAGTTGATCCCAACTGTCAATAGATCCAGCCTCGAGGTCCGTGTACCAGTCAAAGCATTTTCTTTTAGCGAGCGGACAAACTGCTTGATGAGGTAATCTCCATAAGTCCCAGCATTGTTGCATGTCTCTACGAAGTGCACAACAGGTTGCTTTGGGTTACCTTTACCATCAGGCTGTTAAAACTTCGCTGGTTGATAGCCAGCAGGCATCTTCAACATATCAACCCTTGCAGTGTACGACTTTGCATATGCAAGGGAGGATTTGGCAGCAACATCATAGTTAATCTTAATGGTTCCTTCGATGAACTCCTTTAGTTGATCAATTGGAATCATCCCTTCAGATGAGACATGGATAGCCTTAGTGGATGCTGCTTGTCTTAGGGGAGAGTCACTCTCTAGAACTTCTGGGAGCTTTCCAGATGCATGGGTGGATTCTTCTTCCATCAAGATTCCCTCCCTGTCTATTAGCTTGTCAATTCTAGCCTCTTGATTTTGCATGCATTTGGTCAAGCCAGCGATTGCTTCCGTCAAGTTTGCCAACTGCTCCTCCATAGATGAAGTGTTTGTCACCATGGCTTGCATGATTGTCGTGGATGACGGAGAGTAGCATGGATTTTCACACAGATTGATCCTTGATTGGCTCACGCTATGTGGTGTAAGTGGGGAGGATCCATCACTTGAAGCATCATCATCTTCCTTCACAGCAGAGTGCTTGGAGCCGGAGAGATCAAGCAGAGCAAGAGTTTTTTGATCTTTTCAGCAACATCGCTTCCTCCTTCAGATGCGTTTGTCGAAGATCTTGCTCCTTTTGAGGATGAAGATCCGAAAACAGGGGTTGATACGGACGACACTTGGGGTGCTTGTTGTCCTAAAGAGCTTGCTTTGCTCATCGTAACTGGTCTGAAGCTTCCAAAGGTGACATCGAGGATGCTTTCCACATCAGCATAGAACCTGGAGTTAGCAGCATTGGTGAATGTTGATCTGGAGTTGATTTTCTTTGAAGCCATTTCAATATTCTTGAACTTTGGTGATTGAAAAGTTGAGATGAGATGTAGAGATTGTCCCACTAGGCGTGCCAAAATTTGTAGACAATAAATTTGGTTCGAGAAAATAAAATCAAGACAAAAATATCGCAACAATCGTAGTATTTGATTTCGAATATTTGAGTGTACAATCTCTGCGAATCCTCTGATTCTTCTTTTCAATAGTAAATAAATTCAAGGGCCTTTGAGCTTGATCTTGAATATGTATTTGTTGCCACGAACGATGATCTTGTTCTTGAGCTTTAGCTTGATCGCTTGAACTTTACCTTGATATGTTCTTCGTTCTTAAGCTTGAACTTGATTTGTTCTTCATTCTTGAGCTTGAACTTGATTTCTTGAACTTGATTACTTGAATCTTGAAACTTGTAGAGAACTTTGCAGTGTTTGATCCACGAGCTCTCTCTTGCTTCTTGTTATAACTTCTGGTGTGTTTTCTGGGTTACGAAGACCCTATTTATAGTTGTGGAAGGGAAGAGTTGTGATAAGAACAAACTCATTCCAACCAATCAAATTGAAGTGTGACATGACTGCATTTGATTGGCCAGACACATGTCACTAGCACACATGGCACGATTTCATTGGCCGTTTAGTGTGACTTGGCATGCCTTGTTATTTTGACACGTGGCATGATCCTATTAGCTCTTCCGTTTGAATTGGCGCGCCACGTCATTTGACACGTGGCACCAAACAGGGCTTCTAGGAAGATGACATTTTGGGCCTAATGAAGTGGGCTCATCACTTTAGCCCAATTAAATGGGCTAGCCCAATGGATCAAGACTTACTTATTTAATCCATATATATTGGACATATATAATTAATTCAATTATATTAGCTCATAATATTTATTTGGACCAATATATCTTGATTTTAAAACATAGTCCAAACTATTTAATAAATTTAATTCTAATAAAATTTACATGCCTACAAGTACCACATGACCATGATAGTAAGTTATATAAAGTATATTAAAACTGAATAGTACTTTAAGTAATTTGAGATAATTCTTAATTATGCGAGTAATTGGTAATTATCTAAAATATTTGGATAATACCACTACGTGCCATTTGTGACTCTTACACTTATTAAAATATGTGCCAAGAATTGACATAGGACATCTGGCAAAGCCTTAAGGACGTGACTCATTCCTCTTAATAAAGAAGAGTCCACTGTTGCCTAGCTAATGTGTATATTGTTTACTTTGGTTAATTTTTGAAGTTTTGACCAAAACAAAAAGAAAAGTAGCAATGAAGTATTGTATTGATAACGTTGTGTATGTGGAGATGATATGGAGTAGTACACACTTAGCTTTTTCTCTAGCTTTAAATTTTTCTTCTATATCTTGTTGAAGGATTGCGTTTTCCTGCTAAAGATCAGATGATTGACCTCTTTACAACATTGGTTATTTTCCTTCTTTTGTGCGGAGGATAACAGTAGTAAGTGAAGTTTTAGGCATTAAAGAATAGTTATGGGGGAAGATGGACTTCATTAAGATTTTCTTCGGTTGGTTTGTTTTGGAGTGGACATGTGAAATTTACCGTAAAATAGCATATCCTGTCTAGAAAGAAAATTCAGGTATGTTAAGGTTATCCCTTCTTTCTTTTGGCATGATCCATGTAACGATATGTAAACGTAATGCTTTTCAATAAGTGATTCTACTGTTAGTAGTTAAGGATATCTATGTTATTCATTCCCGTAAAGTGATATTCAAGCATGTCTAAGTACGTATGTAGCTTCCTACTGAGGAATTTGATAAAGATGTTAATGTTCAAAATATAGTAATACATGCATCTTCATGCATATGCATTTACCACCGAGCTACAACCGGTTGGGCAGTTACATATTTACCACTGTGCTACGGCCGGTTGGCAGACAAGCATATTCATTTACCGACGAGCTACGACCGGTCGGACAGTCATGCATTTACCACCGGGTTATGACCGGTTGGGAATTTACCACCGGTTGGGCAGTTATGTATTATTATTTACCACCGGTTGGGCAGCCATACATTTACCACTGTGCGATGGCCGGTCGGACAGTTACCACTGATCAGTTGGGCAGTCATGCATCATACGATATGAATAATAGTATTAAAGAGAAATCATTGTATATATATGAGTATAATAAGTATGCATATACGGTGGAACTTCAGAGATTCAAGATGGTTCTTATATGTCTTTAATTAATGTTGAATTATGGTTATGTTTTAGTTTTGCCTTCCATACTCAGTACATTATTCGTACTGACGTCCTTTTCATGGGGACGCTGCATTCATGCCTGCAGGTATAGATAATCAGTTTGACGAGCACTCATATTATACGAGATTGGCATTCAGCAAAGGATCGGTAAGACTCCACCTCATTATGAGTGCAGCCGAGTCTATAAGCCATTGTGTCAGAGTTTTGCTACAAGACTTATGGGTAGGCCGATACCCTGTCCCATTTGATGTCAAATCATCTTAGAGACTTTGTAGACAGAGGTTCATTTTGTACAGTATGTCAGAGGTCTTGACGGCCCATATGTATTCATGTTTTAAGAAAAATGATACAGTGATACAATGTTTTCCCACTTACAATTGTACATTACGAGTTGTGGCAATGTTGACCCATGATAGTTACAAAAGGAACGAATGAGTTACAGAGTGGTTTGCTCAGGCCACTATTGCACTGGGTGCCAACCACGCCTCCCTAGGTTTGGGGCGTGACAAAGTGGTATCAGAGCGGGTCGTGTCCTGGGGAGTCTACAAAGTCGTGCCTAGTAGAGTCTCACTTATGGGTGTGCTGCGCGCCACATTTATAATTGAGAGACTATAGGGAATTTAGGAAATGTTACCCTTCTTTTGTTTCCAGATCGTGCCATAGAGCTAAGTCGTAAGAAGTCAGTATAAAATTTCCACCGAAATTTTATATGCACTAGAAGTGCTATCACAATAGAGCATTAAGGCATATATGTAATTTCTACCTATGTGGAAGAGAGGTTATGAAAATGGCAAAAGATACGAGATACTCAAGTACAAAAGGTTGTGAATAGTCTAGAGCTCAAATAGAGGTTGGGTTTTAGTTTACTATACAGAGAAGACCTTAGCGGAAATTTTTAAAAATCTTCAAGAGTTAACATTCGAGGACGAATGTTTCTAAAGGGGGCGGGATGTTACATCCCGTACTTTTTTACGAAGGATTTGAGACACTACTTCCAATGATCACGACAGTTAATATGAGCGGAGGGAGAGTGAGATCGCTGTGTGTGTATATTATATATGATATAAACATATACAGAAATATTTATATATTGGGGGAGCAATCTCTACAAATTTACAGCAACTCAATTTGGGAGGATTGGATCTCATTTGAAAGGTAAAAAAAATAGTACTTTATTTGCACGTATTTTCTATACTTGCACGAATTTTGCATGAAAGATTTTGATAATAAGGCCAGGCAGTTTAGCCAACCTATTAGCTATAGATACGTTATAAACTAATATATAGCAACTAGTAAGAGAAAAAACATGGAGTTGTATTTGTTTTATTAACATCATTTTTTATTTGTTCATTTACATGTTTACGTGAGAATCATTTTACGTGATACGTTTGCATTTACTACGTCAGGCGAGTGTGCATCATTTTGGCATCACACTTCTATGTAGGCACTTGCGAGGTTAGATAATTATTATGAAGTATTGCTTGGAGTTGATTTTTGCTAATTATTAACCATTTTGACTATTTAGATTAATGTTAGATACATTTTGATATGGTATTTTAAGTGAAACATTTTTTTATAAAGAAAAAATGGTTTGAAAAATATAATTTTTATATAGTTTAATCTTACTACTTTCGAATATGTTTTAAATTATACACATACTATGAGAAAAGTTTATGAGATTTTCTTTATTATAAAGATAGAAATTATTTTCTCACAAGAAAAGAATGTTATCTTTTTTACCATTTTAGGAATTGAGCGTACAAAAATTGTATTTTTTATATGAGATTAGGAAAATTAAAAGTTGAGAAAATATATGTATTTTTACATGAATGTTTTAATAAAATAATATTGCACGTATTTATTTTGTATGGTACCACATGACCATTATAGTAAGATATAAAGTATATTAAAACTAAGTAGTATTTTAAGTAATTTGAGATAATTCTTAATTATGCGAGTAATTAGTAATTATCTAAAAAATTTGGATAATACCACTACGTGGCATTTGTGCCTCTTACACTTATTAAAATAAGTGGCAAGAATTGAGATAGGACATTTGGCAAAGCCATAGGGACGTGACTCATTCCTCTTAATAAAGAAGAGTCCACTGTTGCCTAGCTAATGTGTATATTGTTTACTGTTGTTAAGTTTTTCAGTTTTGACCAAAACAAAAAGAAAAGTAGCAATGAAGTATTGTATTGATAACGTTGTGTATGTGGAGATGATATGGAGTAGTACATACTTAGCTTTTTCTCTAGCTTTAAATTCTTCTTCTGTATCTTGTTGAAGGATTGCGTTTTCCTGCTAAAGATCAGGTAATTGACCTCTTTACAACATTGGTTTTTTTTCCTTCTTTTGTGCGGAGGATAACAGTAATTAGTGAAGTTTTAGGCATTAAAGAATAGTTATGGGGGAAAATGGACTTCATTAAGATTTTCTTCGGTTGGTTTTTTTTGGAATGGACATGTGAAATTTACCGTAAAATAGCAGATTCTGTCTAAAAAAAAAATCAGGTATGTTAAGGCTATCCATTCTTTCTTTTGGCATGATCCATGTAACGATACGTAAACGTAATGCTATTCAATAAGTGATCCTACTCTTAGTTGTTAAGGATTTCTATGTTATTAATTCCCGTAAAGTGATATGCAAGCATGTCTAAGTACGTATCTAGTTTCCTACTGAGGTATTTGATAAAGATGTTAATGTTCAAAATATAGTAATACATGCATCTTCATGCATATGCATTTACCACCGAGCTACAACTGATTGGGCAGTTACATATTTACTACTGTGCTACGGCCGGTTGGCAGACAAGCATATTCATTTACCGACGAGCTACGACCGGTCGAACAGTCATGCATTTACCACCGGGCTATGACCGGTTGGGCATTTACCACCAGTTGGGCAGTTATGTATTATTATTTACCACCGGTTGGGTAGCCATACATTTACCACTGTGCGATGGCCGGTCGGGCAGTTACCACTGATCAGTTGGGCAGTCATGCATCATACGATATGAATAATAGTATTAAAGAGAAAGCATTGTATATATATGAGTATAATAAGTATGGATATATGGTGGAACTTCAGAGATTCAAGATGGTTCTTATATGTCTTTAATTAATGTTGAATTATGGTTATGTTTTAGTTTTGCCTTCCATACTCAGTACATTATTCGTACTGACGTCCTTTTCATGGGGACGCTGCATTCATGCCTGCAGGTATAGATAATTAGTTTGACGAGCACTCATATTATACGAGATTGGCATTCAGCAAAGGATCGGTAAGACTCCACCTCATTCGGAGTGCAGCCGAGTCTATGAGTCATCGTGTTAGAGTTTTGCTACAAGACTTATGGGTAGGTTGATATACTGTCCCATTTGATGTCAAATAATCTTAGAGGCTTTGTAGATAGAGGTTAATTTTGTACAATATGTCAGAGGTCTTGACGGCCCATATGTATTCATGTTTTAAGAAAAATGATTCAGTGATACAATGTTTTACAACTTACAATTGTACATTACGAGTTGTGGCAATATTGGCCCATGATAGTTACAAAAGGAACGAATGAGTTACAAAGTGGTTGCTCGGGCCACGATGGCACCGGGTGCCAGCCACGCCACCCTAAGTTTGGGCCGTGACAACTGATATCTGCCTATGGTATCCAAAAGGTAGTAATTTCAACTTAGTGGGATATGTTGATGCTGATTATGGATCTTTTCTTGTGGATAGAAAGACCACTTTAGGTATGGAACACTTTCTCGGCTCATGTCTTGTGTCTTGGGCTACCAAAAAGCAAAATTCTATGGCCTTGTCTACTGCTAGAGCTGAGTATGTGGTTGCTGCTTCTTGTTGTGCTCAATTATTGTGGATCAAACAACAATTAATGGACTTTGGAATTGATGTAGGTTGTATCACCATCATTTGTGATAACACTAGTGTAATTAGTATGACCAAGAACACGATTCATCATAAAAAAACTAAGCACATAGATGTTAGACATCACTTATTGAGGAACAACTATGAGAATGATTTGATTACTGTGAAATTTTATGCTACTAAAAAGTAAGTCGCTGACCTCTTCACAAAACCTCTAAGTAAAGATCAATTTGAAAGGAACAAATTAAAATTAAAGATGATTAAGATCACCTAAAAGGAACCAGTTCTAACTGAATAGTTGGTATTTCTGAATTTTGTAAATAATTAGATTAGATTTTGACCATTCATACTTTTGTTAGTATACTCTTGTGATAGGTGCTAAAATATCTCATTAATCTCTAACGATATTATCTTCATTTTCTTGAAAAATTCAGACTTAAAGAAGAGAATTCTCAGTGAAGAACCCGGCTCATCAAGATTACATGGTATGTACTCTCCATTTCCGCATATTTTGAAATAATTGTATTTGGATCATGCTAAAAAAGAGAATCCCATTTAATCTGAGTCTCCCTCAAGTTTATCTGTTACAAACAAACCAGTTTGACCAAACAGTAGTCCCACATGCCATAATTGCCTACATTCTAGGGAAGAGTTCAACGTCCATTCAAACTGACTTTCCCAATTTACTAAAGAGTTTTTTAAATGCAGTGTTTGGGTATTTGTGTTCTTTATTTTCTTTACTTATTATTCCGCAAACAGTAGCATTTGGAGTACATAGAAGATCCAAGTCCTTCTATAATCAAGTTAAGCGAGAATTGGGTACCACACAAATCACCCCCTCCCTCTTGTGTGATATTAAAGTATAAAATATCAATTGGTATCAACGCGGGTTATCCGTGAAGAGGCTAACACCTTAGGAACAGATCAAGATGAGTGAACCACCTGGAAACTAGGAAGGGCAATCCACTGCTAGGCCCTCACTCTCTAATTGTCAGTACTATTCTTGGTAGAAGAACAGGATGAGAGACCACATCATAGGAGAAGACTATGAACTCTGGGACATAGTCAGTGATGGTCTCCTAGCTACTACAAAGAAGAATGCTAAAGGAGTGGACATGCCAAAGACAAGAGTTGACTGCACTGCTGAAGATTTGAATAAATGGGAAAAGAATGCCAAGGCCAAGAAATGGCTTGTGTGTGGACTAGGTCTAGATGAGTACAACAGGATTCAAAGCTGTACCACTACTAAAGAGATATGGGACACTTTACAAGTGACCCATGAAGGAACTCTTCTTGTAAAGAGATCAAGAGGAACACTATTATATTCTCAATATGAGAATTTCACCATGAAGGAAGGAGAAACTATCCAGGAGATGTACACAAGGTTCACAACACTAACAAATAAACTTAAATCTCTTGGAAGAATTATCCTTCAAGAAGACAAGGTTGAGAAAATTTTGAAAAGGGTCTTACCGGTAACATGGGAAATCAAAATCACTTCTATTCAGGAATCAAAGAACATTGTTACTCTCAAGTTGGATGAATTGATTGGAAATCTCACTGCCTATGAACTAAGAAGGCAAACCATAAAAATGGATGCACCCAAGAAGGAAAGGAGCTTGGCTCTCAGAATAGCTGAAGGTGTAGATCTAGAGGATGATGAAATGGCCATGATCACAAGGGATTTTAAAAAGTACCTGATGAGAGGAAAGGGTTTTTCAAGAGGTACAACCTTCAACAAACCAAGGACTCTTGAGAAACAGACCAACAAGGGCTGCTACAAATGTGGCAATACTGACCACATGATCAAGAATTGTCCTCAGTGGGAAATCGAATGGAAGAATGAAAGGGCCGAATGAAGGAACAGGAAGAAGGAACAGATTCAACCCAAAAGGAACAAAGGATCAACAAAGGCTATGGTTGCTGCCTGGGGAGAAACATCAGATGAGGATTCATAAAATGACACTGGAGATGAACAAGCACTTATGGCCATTGGAGAACCAAATGATGAACAAGAGGTAAGTGTGATTCATCTCTAAGACAAGATTAAATTTCTGTCTAAAGAAAGGTTATCTGAATTATTGCTAGACTTCATAGATGAGTCTGAGGTAATAATCATTGAGAAGGAACAACTGTCTAGGGAGTATGTGATCTTAAAGCCAAGCGCAAAAATCTAGAATCTAGTGCTAGTGAGAGTGATAGTAAAAATACTAAGTTGAAGAACCAGGTTCTTGAACTTGACACTAGCATCTTAGAACTTAGATATGAAAATTTAAAACTGAAATTAGGAACAGGTAAGAAAAAGGTTGATCACACACATATCACATTAGAAGAAAATCTAGGAAAAATGAAGGATGAGTTGTACAAGAAAGATAAACAAATAAGAGTCTTAAAAGAAGACCTAGGGAAGGTAAAGCATGAATTAGACAGAGCTTGCAAATGGAATAAATCTTCTGATGCACTATCCTGGCTACCAGAGCACCATAGTAGCAACAAGAGTGGATTTGGCTATGGGACCCCAACACCTAAGTGGGATACCAAAAGCAAGTACATCACACTTCTTGAAAACAAAATCTGCACACACTGTGGCAAGACTTGTCATTACAAAAGTGAATGTAATGCGAAAGAAAAGGCTAGTCAAAATAACAAAACTTTTGTTCAAGAGAAAAATAGGCTGTCTGGATGGGCCAAAAGGAATTTAATTCACCCCTTTGCCTATAGAAAGGGACCCAAACTAGTTTGGGTTCCTAAGACTAACCCTTGATTTCGTTTTGCAGGTCCAAGTGAAATGAAGTAGCCAAATATGGTACATGGATAGTGGCTGCTCAAAGCATATGACAGGAAGTAAGAACCAGTTCCTTTCACTTGAGGATCTAAAAGGAGGTAATGTCTCCTTTGGAAATGGGAAGAAAGGTAAGATCATTGGGGTTGGAAAGGTAGGCAAGACAGACTCACATTCCATTGAGAATGTCTACTTGATAGATGTATTAAAATATAGTCTAATCAGTGTATCACAACTGTGTGACAGAGGTAACCTGGTAGCATTCACCTCTACCAAATGTTTTGTGATAAATGTTACTATTGACAAGATTGTTTTGCAGGGAAAAAGAGTTAACAACATTTACATTGTAGATTTGTCCACTCTTTCAGAAAATGAACTCACATGCTTGAGTGTGTTGGACAATGATCCCATCCTGTGGCACAAAAGACTTGGTCATGCAAGTCTGAATCAACTCAACAAATTAGTCTCTAAGGACCTGGTGATAGGGTTACCTAACATCAAGTTCAAGGAAGACAAATTTGTGAGGCCTGTGCAAGGGGGAAGCAAGTAAGATCATCTTTTATAAGCAAGAAAATGGTAAGCACAACCAGGACGATGGAACTGGTTCATATGGATCTCTGTGGTCGAATGAGAACATTGAGCAGAGGTGGTAAGAAATATGTGATGGTACATGTTTATGATTATTCTAGGTTTACCTGGGTACTGTTCTTAACTTCTAAGGGTGAAGCATTTGACATGTTTACTGCCTTTGTTAGAAAAACTCAGAAAAACTAGGTTATCAACTTGCATCAATTAGGTCTGATCATGGAACTAAATTTGAAAATGCTAAGTTTTCTGAATTTTATGATGAGAATGGTATAGATCATAATTTCTTTGCCCCTAAGACTCCTAAAAAAAATGGAGTAGTTAAAAGAAAGAATAGGACTCTTGAAGATATGACTATGACTATGCTTCTTTCTAGTAAACTACCTTATAGCTCTGAGCAGAGGCTGTAAATACTGCATGCTACATCATTAATAGATGCATGACTAGACCTCTTATAGAGAAGACTCCCTATGAGTTACTTAAAGGAAGAAAACCAAATATATCCCATCTTAGGGCATTTGGATGTAAGTACTATGTGCACAATAATGGAAAGGACTCCCTAGGTAAGTTTGATCCCACAAGTGATGAGGGAATATTCTTGGGATATTCTTCACATAGCAAAGCTTATAAAGTGTATGACAAAAGAACTTTGTGTGTAGAAGAAAGTGTACATGTAGCTTTTGATGAAACTAATATTCTTTCTAAGAGATAGGAACATGAAGATGAAGCTATTGTGCTGGTAAAAGAATTGAGTGAAGTCATAGCTCAAGCTAAAGATGCACCAAATGAAGGAAGAGGTGATGGAATAGGTTCTTCCATACAGGGCAACCTGACATGGGGAATTGAACAAAGAAGAACTGAAACCAATCCCTTAATGGAACATGTCCATGAGCCTGTTCCTTAGCAACAGAACATGGGAGAAACAATAAACTAAAGCCAGTTGGTTGTGAAACCTTACAAGTATCAAAGTTCTCATCCCATTGAGAACATAATTACTGATCCAACATCCGAAGTTAAAACTAGATCACAATTAAAGAATATGTGTGCTTTTGATGCTTTCTTATCTCTTATTGAACCTAAAAATGTTGTTGCGGCTTTGCAGGATACAGATTGGGTAAATGCAATGAAAGATGAACTCAATCAGTTTGAGAGAAGTCAAGTTTGGTATCTAGTTCCAAGACCCAAGGACATATCAGTAATTGGCACTAAATGGGTCTTTAGAAACAAGTTTGATGAAGATGGAATAGTTACAAGGAACAAGGCAAGACTAGTGGTCCAAGGTTATAGCCAAGAGGAGGGCATAGATTAAGATGAGACCTTTGCTCCAGTTGCAAGACTAGAGGCAATAAGACTCCTCATAGCCTTTGTAGCACACATGGAATTCACTCTTCATTAGATGAATGTCAAAAGTGCCTTCCTGAATAGCTACCTAAAGGAAGAAGTGTTTGTCAAACAACTTCCAGGGTTTGAGAGCAAGGAGTGTTTGAAATATGTATACAAATTAGACATGGCTCTCTATGGACTCAAGCAGGCTCCTAGAGCATGGTATGAACGACTGCCCAAATTCTTGCTTGAACATGGCTACAAGAGAGGTAAAATTGACAGTACTCTATTCCTGAGGAAAAAAGGTAAGGATGTTCTTGTAGTACAAATATATGTTGATGACATAATTTTTGGGGCAACCACTGGCAAACTAAGTAAGGATTTTTCCAAATTAATGGGGAGTGAGTTTGAAATGAGTATGATGGGTGAGCTTAACTTTTTCTTAGGCTTACAAATCAAAGAAAACACAAATGGAACTATGATCCATCAGCAGAAATATGCAAAAGAGTTGATTAAGAATTTTAAAATGAATGAATCAAAGGAAATAGACACACCCATTGCAACAGCTACAAAATTAGACGTAGATGAACCTGGTTCATCTATCTATCGGAAGTTGTATAGGAGTGTGATTGGTTCACTTTTATATCTTACTGCTAGCAGACCTGACATAGTTTTTAGTGTAGGGCTTTATGCTTATTTTCAAGCAAATCCTAAGGAATCTCACTTGACTATTGTCAAGAGGATACTGAGATATTTGAAAGGCACTACTGATATTTGTCTTTGGTACTATAAGGGTAGTAATTTTAATCTAGTAGGGATATGTTGATGCTGACTATGCAGGTTTTCTTGTGGATAGGAAGAGCACCTCAGGTATGGCTTATTTTCTTGGTTCATGTCTTGTATCATGGGCCACTAAAAGCAGAATTCAGTGGCCTTATCCACTACTGAGGCTGAATATGTTGATGCTGCCTCTTGTTGTGCTCAATTGTTGTGGATCAAACAACAGCTGATAGATTTTGGCATTGAAGTTGGTTGTATTCCTATCTTTTGTGATAACACTAGTGCTATAAGTATGACAAAGACCCCAATTCATCATAACAGGACTAAGCACATAGATGTTAGACATCACTTCTTAAGGGACAATTATGAGAAAGGATTGATTACCATAGAATTCAGTGCTACTGATAAACAAATTGCTAACATCTTTACTAAAGCACTGAGAGAAAGCTTTGACAGGAACAAGTTAGAATTAGGTGTGATTAAGATAACCTAATGGGACCAGCTCAGAATGCACAATGAAAAAAATGAGAAAAAAATTTTAAATTTTTTTTCAGCTAGGAAATCTGGAACTTGTGTAAATATCTAGATTAATTTTTACTCAGCCTCAAACTGGAAATAGTATACTCCTGTGACATGTGTTAATATGACTCACTGATATCTAACAAAATTTCTCTATTGTGGTAAATTGAGACATGATCAAGAGACTTTTAAATGTAGATCCTCGTTCATCAGTATTGGTTCATCTGAATGCCAAGGTATGTTTTCTATGCTTTGCACAATTAGAAATATAAATATTTAAATCATGAGCAGATTCCTACCATTGTTCAACATATTAGAAAATCCTATCCGTTTGTTTTTGAACTAGTTCCGTCCTTATTAGAATTCTCACCACAAAAAATGCCTAAAATTTAGGGAAGCCTAACCGTTCGTTCAACCTGCAATTTCAGGTTGATTAGACCTCTAGTTTACTGCTAAAGCTACCGTTATCTATTAAATGACCCTTTCTCTTTAAATACCCATTATTACCTTCTGCCACCCTAATTATACTAAACTGTCAAAAATCCCTTTTCACTCCAAATTGTTTTCTGCATCAAACGCTTAATTCACAAACTTTCTCATGCCATCAGCTACAATGTCAAATCCTCAAGATAACTCAGGGACTGCTCCACCACCATCTCCTTCTGTTTTCTCCACACCTCCTCCACTCAGCACAAACCCCCAGCCTAAGAAAAGATGTGTTAAAATACTAGCATGAAAAACTGTAGCCTCAGGTGCATTGTCAAAGAAATTAAATGCACAATTGAAGGGTGACCAAGCCCAAGATTCTGAGAACTCAAACGATTCATTTAAACCTGCAAGTAAGGGGGAAGGACCTGGGTTGTTTGACTCTGAAAAGACTCAAAACCTCCTTTCTAAGGTAAGTTCTGTTTTGGGTAAAAATTTAGAAAATAGGTTTGTTTTGGTTGGACCTGTTAGGGATGTAGAAATGCCTGAATTGGGAAGGAGTGGAGGTAAAAATAAAATGAGAGAGAGGGTGTATGTGGTGATGCGAGGGGAAAAGGGAAAGGAGTGGCTGGTTCTTCACCCACTTCTAAATTGCCTGTACCAGCTATTTGTGGGGTTGCATAGGAAACTGTGGAAGAAAGTGGCAAAAAGTCAGGGGGAAGTGGTTTAGGGGAGGCTGATGAGGGGTTAGTTAATCTATGTTCACAAGGAGATGAACTTGGTTCATTTATTGAAGAGACCCTAGCAGACCTTATCAAGAAAGTAGGTGCCAGTTATGATCCAAAGAAAATGAGAACTCCCACACCAAAAGCCCCCAGTGCTGCTAAACCTTCCAAGAAATGAAAGGCTTCCTCCCCAACAACTACAGAAACTCCCTTGACAAAGGGAAGATCCACAAGAAGCAGGGTGAAACAGAGTGAGAGTGATCTACAAAAGGCTTTGGCTGAAAGTAAGAAGAAGAGGATGGATAAAGGAAAAGGTAAGGTTGTAGAGTCCTCTGAAGCTGTTGATGTTGAAGAGATAGAACAGGTCCATCAAGAGGACCATACAACAATGGAGGTTCAGACCCACAAGCCCAAAAAGTCCAAGACTTCTTCCAAAAAGTCTTCATCTGTGTCTAAGGCTGCTGAACCTTCATTGGCCAAGAGGACAAGGTCTGTAGTGAAAAGCAAACAATTTAGAGTTTCTGAAGATGAGGAATAGAGTGGTGAAAAAGAAAGTCAGTTTGATGGTGAACAAGAAAAGCTGGCCATGTTTGGCAAATGAAATTTTTTGAAGGGGAGATTGCTGAAAGATTTGGTGGAACCAGGAATGGTTCATTTGGTTGACACCCTAGCTGCTCATGGTTGGAAGGACATGTTCATTCAGATGGATGAGAGATTGGCCAGAAATGAAATCATTGAATTCATGGTGAATGATGAGGTCAAAGATGGCAGAGTTACAAGAAAATTCAAAGGAGTTCAAGAGACATTTGATGCAGAGAAGCTAGGAGAGATTCTAGACATCCCTGCTGAGGGATATGATGATTACACCAGACAGAGATGGCCAAGTCTGGATTCCCTTCCTCCTGCCCTTGAAATCACTAGGAGATTTTGTGATGTTAAAGAAGTGAATGAGGTTAAGTTTGTGCACAAGAGTGAGATGAAGCCACATCACAAAGTCATTTTTGAGTTTATAAAACAAGTTCCTACTACCCAGGAAGGAGATAAGGCTTATAGCAAATTATATGGACTTAGTTTTGATGGAGTGCCTTGAAAGTGGAAGGCAAATTAACTGGCCTGCATTCATCATCAAGCTACTGGACAGGGTTATCAATGGCTCTAAGGCTCATGCCACCCCCTATGGCTTTATTATGACTATGGTTCTGGATAGGTTCAATGTGCCTCTGAAGAAATGGGAAATGGCCACAAACAAGGATTACTTTGGCATTAATACTCTGCTTGCTTGTGACTATTTAGTCAATGCCATTCCAAATAAACCTGGTTCATCCAAGAAGGAAACTATCAGTAGTAAAGTCAGGGCTCTTATTTAGGAAAGTAAGGCCAAGAATGCTGAGATAGCTAGGCTGGAGGCTCGCTTAGCAGAGGTTGAATCTGAGAGGGATGCTTTCAGAACTAAGCTTACCAAGGAAAAGGAGAAGAATAATGGGATTCTTCACAATGTGATAAATCTTCTCCAAGCCCAAAACCAACCGTTTAGCTCCCCTAAGCCTTAGGAATTCTAGACTTTATCTCCTGAACCTGTCTAGTACCTTAAGTGACCCCGATTAGCGATTTTTCTTTCTTTTTTTGCTCATGTTTTGAATATTTTTGCTTTCTAGTTGTGGATTGTGGTAGCAACATATCTTCTATCAAAGATATCTATTGTTTTTGCTCTTGTTGAATGTTAATATTTCCTTGATAGTTTAAATATGTTTGCTTGACTACTGATGATTAATATATGATTGCACTTGCAGTTGCCCTAGTGACCATGAGTACTTATTAAAATCTGGGAGTCACACTTTGTGTATGCAACTTTTCGATGATGCCAAAAGGGGGAAGAGATATTGTGTTTTACATATTCTGAATAAGTGATATTTATAACCAAATTAACCTGGTCCTCAATGATAAGTGAATTTTTCTATACTTTGTATTGATGATTAAGCTGAGTTCTTACAGGGTCTAAGTGAGTAAAAAGCATAGAGTTTGTCATCGTCAAAAGGGGGAATTTGTTGTCCCAAGTAAATGTGAAGTCTTGAAGACTGACAAAAGAACTCAGACATGGACTAGGTCCATCTTATGAAGCACAATCTTGATCAACCTAACATGTGAGATGCATGTAAAGGAGATAAATCTAACTTATCAGAAGTAATATCTCCTAGTCTGATCGAAAAGGTTGCATATTAGATAAGGAGAGAAAGACTCCTTACACGAAGAGAACATAGTTTAGGAAGAGGATAGAGTTAGAGTATGAGATCAACTAGAACTCTTCTACCATAGAAGAGTAGCATCTGTATCCTACTCAATCTCTAATTACTAACCCCTTAAATATCAATGTTGTTCTCGTTCACATGTAATGCACATAAGAAGAAGTTAAACGTGAGTTGAGAGCAAAATAGTGAGGCAATTTTGCAAGCAATTTATGTGTGATTCAAGCGTGCAATCCTGAAGCTACTTGAACCAGATAGAAGAACCAGTTCCAAGTGTCTATCTTTTATTCTAGTTCAATTGTAGTAAGTGATTTTACATTTTACCTTTCAGCTTTTATAGAAGCAATTGTATTAGGTACGTTGGAGTTAACTTGAAGTTGTCGCAACAGATGAGGTTGTGTGCCACAATGGGATTAGAGTTAATCCTAAGTTTACAAAAGAGTTTTTGTAAATGCAGTTTTTGGCTCAATGATTTTAGTGGAAGTTTGGGAAAATCCTATTAAGTAGTAGGTCGTGGTTGTTTACCTTTTGAGCCAGGTGTTTTTCACGTAAAAAATATATGTGTTATTTATTTTCTTTACTTATTATTACTCAAACAGTAGTAGCTGGAACACATAAAAGAACCAAGTACTTCTATAATCAAGTTAAGAGAGAATTGGGTACCACACAAATCACCCCCCCCCTTGTGTGGTATTGAAGTATAAAACATTAATAACGAAATAATATCAACAGCAGGGATAAATCAATCTACAAATAGTCGAAATAATAAAAAGAAACTTGGATGGAAACGAAAGATAACCAAATAAATCAACACAAACATAGCTGGAACACAGAGAAGTAGAATAAACTCAAGTAAGGAAGACAGTTTCAACTCAATCAATCATATCGTTTCTAGTGCATAATCCCAACCATCTCAAAACTCGATATCTCATATCATAACCTCAACTTCCAAACCTTTAGCACACCCGACACCTTTTGCCCACATATTTTGTCTCACTTTGTATAACAACATTATCATGTTACTCAGTACATAGGACCCATAACTAATGCAATTAAGATGTTCTAGGGGTCTCATTTACATAACATAAAGTAGAGTACAACTTCTAAACCAATTAGGAACTCAGCAAGAAAAGATGAAGTCAGTTTTAGAAATCATTTTAATAAAGAAAGTACCATTTTTCAATATAAAATACAACATAGAATGAATTATTACCTTTAACATGGGATTTAATAAATTAACTTAGTAGAAATTCCTTTTTAAGTAAATTACAACTTCAGACAGTTTAAGGGAATTTAATTGAGTAACTAATTGAATTAAAAATGTGACAAATTTAAAATTTGAAGTATTGAAAAATGTATATATAAATACGGCAAGGTATTGAAAACACTATGAATTCCAATACAAAGGATCACAGCAGTAAAGGAATCTAAATAGTTAAAACACTTAAATTGATAACAATAAATAAACACAACAAACAGAAAATGTATGACATCACCCTTCGTGCTTTATCTCTCGTGCTTTTATTCTCGTTCTCACCATAAGAATCAATATTCACTTTTATTTTTTTTTGTTACGGCGTGCAACCCGATCCCTATCATATAATACTGTTGCGGCATGCAACCCGATACAAATCATATAATGATGTCGGCGTGCAGAACAATCCAAATCATATAATGATGTTGCGGCGTGCAAACCAATCCAAATCATATAATGATGTTGCGGCGTGCAACCTGATCCCAATATACAAATCAACACCAATCACAAAAAAATCTTGGCAAGGGAACAATAGTATAACAACAATATCCCGACAAGGGAAACAATATCATAATAAATAAAATCCCGGTAAGGGAAACAATATCCAAACAATAACATCCCGACAAAGGAAACAATATCATAAACTATACATCCCGGCAAGGGAAATAATATCATCAACAATACATCCCGGCAAGGGAATTAACAATAACCAATCTCGTTCCAACAATTAACTTCACAAAATGAATCCCAACTTGAGTCAATAGTCAACAACGGTCAAATACCAAGGAATTACCATAAGCCTGGTCCAACATGAATACTCATCAAGTCAAGCATAAATAGTACATAATAAGGATCATGAAAAAAAACCAAGAAGCACACTAACCTTAACAAAGCAACAAGACATAATAAGCATGTGATAATTACACTGGTAACCACAACAAATGGACATGTAACTATTTGCACGAAGTCGTAGGGGAACTCACAATCAATATGTATCAAAACAATAAGGAAGACAATCACTTCAATTAAGGCAATTAGGGGTCAAGTAACACGTAAGAATTAGAGGAAAGCTAGCAACATCATATGGATCATATAGAGGTAATTTAAGCAATTAGGAAACTTAAGCATGATGGAATACATTGCACATAATGAACATAAGGACCTAAGAACCCTATAGGCAAATTTCCCACAAATAAGTCCTAGCACATACTCGTCACCTCGCGTGCACAGACTACAATTAGCATAGAAGACTCAAACCCTAAGGGGAAGTCCCCCACACAAGGTTAGGCAAGATACTTACCTCAATCCGGCCAATTCAATACTCAATTAAGCTTTTCATTTACCGATTCATCAACGCTCAACTCAATCTAGCCAAAAACGACTTGAATACATCAAACAATGCAAGAGAAAACAATTTCAATTGACAAAACTATGCCAAAAAGTTAATAAGGGTCACTCCCTGAGCCTCCACCTTGAAACCCAACAAAATTTACAAAAACCGAATACCCTTTTCGCTACGAGTTAACCCATACAAAAATTATCTAATTTCGATACCATTTGGTCATTTAAATCATCATTTTACATTTTTGAAAGATTTCACAATTTTCCCTAAATTTTCCTTTAGATTCTCATGAATTTGATGTTAAATCTAAGATATAATCACAAAATATAGTTGAAAATTTATTAGAGATACTTACCCAATGATTTGGAGAAGTATGGGTATTTGGAAAATCGCCTATGAAGGATTAGGGTTTGAGAAAAATTGAAAAATGGGTGAAAATCTCGTCAAAAATTTCACTTTACAGGTCTCACATGTCACATTTGCGACCCAGGGTTCGCAATTGCGAATCCTCGCAATTTGCGAACAAGGCAGGGCTGGCAAAAGTTGCATTTGCGACAAAAAGTTTCCATCTGTGAACTGGGCATCACAATTGCGATGAAAAAGTTCACATTTGCAACCACACCAAAAACCAACAATTTTTTCTGACACGAAAATCAGCATAACTTCCTCATACAATATCCAAATTCGATGATTCTTTTTCATATGACTCAGTAATTTCGATACGGATCTAGTGGTTTAATAAATACTGAATTTGGATCTCATTTTCTCAATTTGGTATCATTTGTACTTGAAAAAATGACGATGAAGCATCCAAAAACAAGTGCAACATAGCCTAAACCTATCCGAAAATCACCCAAGCCCTCGCGGATCCAAAATAAACAAGCACACAAGTCTAAAAATATCATAAGGACTTGCTTGTGCGATCAAATAATCAAAATAACATCAAAACCTATGAATTTAACCTCAAAACTAATGATTTTCTAACTTTTCAATTGGACGTCCAAATCATGTCAAATCATTTTCGATTCTCACAAAATTTCACAGATTGGACTTAAATATCATAAAAAACTAGTGTTAGGCTCCAAAACCAAAATACGGGCTCGATACCAACAAGTTCAAACATTAATTCATTTATTTATTTCCTTTAAAAAACAACACAACAGTTATCTTCAAGAATTGTTTTCTAAGGGTAGGGACCTCGGAATTCAATTCCGGGCATATGCCCAAGTCCCATATTTTACCACAGACCTTTCGGGATCGTCAGAACACATATCCGGGTCCGTTTACCAAAAATATTGACCAAAGTCAACTAAAAGCCAAATTTTAACTCTAGAAATTAATATATTTTTCATATTTTCACATAAAAAAATATCAGTTTCACACCCGGACTACGCATGAAAGTCGATACATATAATATGAAGCTACTCGTGACCTCAAACTGCCAAACCTGAAGAAAATGCTCAAAACAACCAGTCGGGTCGCTACACCTTCAACCACACCTACCTCTAAGAAAGGATGGCTCAAGATGCTTGCTCGTAAGAAAGTCACAGGCAATGAACAATATTTTGAAAATAAATGATCAATGGAAAGAAAGCCAAGCAGAAGAACCCCAAAAATTAGAAGAATCTGTCAAGTCTACAACTGAGGGGGAAGAAACTATTTCATCTAAAACAGAACATGCAACTTCTGGTCTAAATATTGCTTCTGAGGTCATTTCTAAAGTGGATAAAAATTTGGAGAACAAATTTGTTCTAGTTGGTACTATTATTGGAGAAGAGACTACTGAGTCTGGTAAATTGGTGGTAAAAATAAAAAAGAAAAGGAAAAAAGAGAGAGAGGGTATTCAAGGAGATGTAAGGGGAAAGGGAAAAGAAGGAGTGGGTAAATCTTCACCTACCCCTATTGGTTGACTGAGGAAACATGGGAAATGGTATTATGGAGTGATAAGCTATTGAGGGGGAAGAAAGTTGGAGAAAAGAAGGAGGTAGTGGATCTGGATATGCAAGTGCAGCTGAGGGGCTGGTTAGGTTGAGAAAGAGGTTCCAAGAACATTTTCCATCTATGAAGGAACCCCTCGAAGATCTACTAAAAAGGGTGTCGGATAGCTACAATCTAAAGAAGAAGAAAAGTTAAGTTTTAAAGGTCCCTTGAACTCCTAGGGCATACAAGAAGAGAAAGACTGCCTCTTCTATCCTTGTAGAGACTGCTCCCACAAGAGGAAGAGCTACAAGGAGTCAGAGGAAGCAAAGTGAGGCTGAACTTGAACGAGCCTTAGAAGAGAGTAAAAGAATAGCTGCTAGAAAGGGAAATAAGAAAGTGAGTGAACTAGTTGAGGCAATTGAGATTGAGGAATGAACATGGTCCTTCACGATGAAGACGAGGTAGAGGAGGCGGAGATTGTGATTACAAAAGCAACAAAAAGAAAGACTTCCTCAAAGAAGTCCCCTTCAAAGCATGTTGTACAAAGTCTCCTGTCTTGGTAAAAAGAACTAGGCCTGCCAGGAAATCTAGGAAAGTGAAAGTAATGGATGAAGAAGAAAGTGAAGAAGAAGAAGAGGAAACTGATTAAGAATGGGACAAGATGGTGAAGTTTGAAAAAATAACAATTCTAAAGGGTAGACTCCTCAAGGACTTGGAGGAGGAAGGAATGGTGATGGTGCCGGAGAAGCTAGAAGTTCAGGGATGGAAGGACATGGTACTTCATAAGGAAGGAAGACTAGACCAAGCATAAATTATGAAGTTTATGGATAACTGTAAAATCAAGAATGACAGGGTCACCAATGTAGTGAAAGGGGTGACTGTGAACTTTGATGCCAAGGAACTAGGTACAATCTGAAGGGTACAATGATTACAAGAAGCTGAAATGGACAAGCCAAGAAAACCTACCCACCTCCCTTACCATTACAAGAGAATTTTCTCACAACAATTTAGAGCTACAGCCCAAGGTTGTGTACAAAAGTGAGATGAAGCCTTCCCACCAACTGCTCTTTGAATTTGTCAACAAGGTAGTTCTGCCTAGGGAGGAGAGAAGGCACATTACAATTTTCATGGAACTGGTCCTTATGGAGTGCCTGGATAGTGGGAAGCAGATCAAATGGTTGGGGTTTATCATTCAGTTTCTTGATAGGTTACTCACTGGCACAAACTCATGCCATACCCTATGGGTTCATTCTCACTGACGTACTTGCTCACTTCAAGGTTCCCCTCAAGAAATGGGATGTTAGCACAAGCAAACATCACTTTGGGGTAATGCCTTAATTGTTTTTGACAATGAAGTCCATGCTTCCTGTGAACAACAAAGTGAGAGCCTTGGTGTAGGAGAGTGGGGCTAAGGATTTTGAGATTGAGAGGCTAAAGAAGAGGCTGATTGAAGTAGAAACTGAGAGGGATGCTCTCAAAACTGAGCTTGCAAAGGAAAAGGAGAAGAATGAAAGCATTCTTCATGACATGTTGAGGCTGCTTCAGGCCAGAAACCAAGAACATGGTCCTTCCCAGCCTTAAACCCTTCCTAGCCTAGTTAGAAAAGCAGTGACCCGAATGGGATGTCTTTTTTGTATTTTTGCTCATGATGCAGTACTTTTATTTCCTTCTATGCTTTGTGGATGACTCTTATCAATGATAATTACTGCTTTTGCTCTAATTTTTCTTGATGTTTCTTAGATGGCTAATATCCTTAGATTGAAAAGTGATACTTGACTCCATGATTGCATTTGATGTAGTCTTAATGGCCATGAGTAAGATCTGCTAAAATTTGGTTATCTAACATAATTATGCAACTTTTTGATGATGCCAAAAGGGGGAAGATAGGTTGTGCTTTTACTTTGGACTGTGATGTCCATAACCTAATGAACCTGATCCTTGATGATTTGTGACTTCAAAATGGAAAGTATTCCAACATTGTATTGATGTTGAGTTGAGTTGAAACAGGTTTTATGCTTATGAAAATAATAGAGTTTGTCATCATCAAAAATGGCGAATTTGTTGGCCTAAGTATGTTTTGATGATTGATAAAAGAAACACATGCATGAACTAGGTCCATACACAATATACACAAGGCAAAGGCAGATTCAAGCACAAGGTATGTACGTGAAGGAAATAAGCATAAGTGGTTAAATCTGATATCTCCTGAATGAAAAGGTTGCATAATCGATAAAGATAAAGACTCCTTACTTGATGAGAAATCTATTCTAGATAAGGGAGAAGTTAGAAGTTGAAGATAACTAGAACTCTTCCACCATGGAAGAGTATAGCATTAGAACTCTAGTTAATCCTATTCTACTAAATCTATATATTTTAGGAAGTTCTCATTTTACAAGTACGCACAAACATTGAAGTTAAGCAAGACGTTAGAGCAAAGTTTCAAGGCATTTTGCAAGCAATTCCTGTGTGTTTCAAGTGTACGAACCTGAAGCTATATGAACCAGATAGAAAAATCGGTTCCAAGTGTTTGTCTTTTATTCTAGTTTCATTGTAGTATGTCTTTTGAGTTTCAGATTTCTCTAGAAGCATTTGTACTAGGTACTCTGAGTGCATTGTACAAGTTAGAGTTAACTTAAAAAAGTCGCAACAGCTTGAGGCTAGTTGCCACAAAAGACTAGACGTAATCCTTAGGTTTATAAGAGTTCTTAATGCTTTTTTTTGGTTTAAAAATACTTGTGTTCTTTACTTTATGCATTTATTATTCCGCAACTATAGTTTAAGAAACACGTAGAAGAACCAGATCCTTCTATAATCTGTGCACGCAAAATATTGGATACCACACGAATCATCCTCCCTTCTTGTGTGGTATTGAAGTATAAAATATTATTAACTTTGACCGATAATTTATTTTGATGATGTCGGGGTCCTTTGTTATTCCAAAACATATAATAGGTTTTTTTTTGTTGTAAGGAACTTGTGAACAAAGTGTGGTTGTAATACAAAGTGTTCAATGTATGCATCGGACGGTTAGTTTGAAGTTTGGAGGTTCGTGAACTTAAGAGAAGTTCACTTTGAGGTTTGCTCTTCCATTCGTAGATGTGATAATGTCAGATGTGTTTGGAAGCTATGGATAAGTCCGAGTAGTATTTATGGTCTTGTTGGTATGATTGGACAGGGTGCCGAGTGGCTGAGGTGAGTTTTGGACCACCCGGAGCATGCTGAAGTTGACAGATATTTGCTAGTATCTTATGTGCTTCACGACCGCAAATGAGGTCTCGCAATCGCGGAAGGTAAATGGGAGCTTGGGAAGTTTGGCTCTCCGCTTTCGGGATGGGTCAGTCGCATTTGCAAAGAGTATTTTAGACGTTGAGTTTGTTGCTCTTCGCGTTTGCAAGGAGGGAGCGTTTGCTTAGCACTGGGTCCAGGAACATCGTGTTTGCGAGGTGGCTTCCATGTTCCCATAGTGGTAGAGCTTACAGGGTAGGAATTAGCCTTCACGTTTGCGAAGGTATTGCTCGCATTTGCGAGTGAGTAGACTGTTGGCCTTCGCGATCGCGAAGAGCATTTTGGTCTGTGGCTTTGTTTTGTGCTTCATTAAACACAAGGATTAGGACGCGTTCGTGATGATTTATGCATGGATAGAATGATAAGTGGAATTTAAGAACTTGGCACATTATATCTCATTTCTCTCATTTGGAGCCGATTTTAGCACGATTATTGAAGACCATTTTCACCTTCTAACTCATGGTAGGTGATTCCAACTTGATTTTGAGCTTACTACATGGATTATACAAGATTTTAGAGCTAGAAATTCATGAAATTTGTTAAAATTTTTGGGGTTTTGGTAGAAACCTAAAATTTGGTGAAAAGAGAATTTGACCACAAAACTGGACATAGATTTGAGAACAAATTATATATTTAAGTTCATGGTACTATGGCTGACATTTATTCTCGAGAATTTTTGGAATCCGGTCACGTAGGTGTGGGGTTAACCTTTTTTTAACGTTTCGTGCAGGGTTGGTGTTACATCCTGTATTTTCGTTCAATATATGTGCGACAAAGTTGGGGTTAATGAATGCACTTAAACGTGAGAATAGGTTTTTGAGAAAATAAAATGAGCTTCTTACTTGCTTGAGTTACTTAATACATGTCGTAATTATTTAAAGAGGAAGAGACATGTATTTAAATGAATAAGGGCAACTTGTCACACCTACTAATTAAGCAAGTAGGTGACACACTGCCACCTACTTGCTAAAGGAAAGTCCAAGAACTATTCACCCAAAAAGGGCAAAAGTGGGTCGGCCAAGGACCCCTTTATAGGGGCTAATCCACTCCATTTCTCTCATTCAAGTTTCCTGATTTTGAGAGCTTAAGAGAAGACATGTACACTCAATCCAAACTTATCAGCCCCAAAATTTTAAAGAAATCCTTAAGTAAGCTTATTCTTTCTTCAATTAAAGTTGAAATACTACTTCTAAACTTGAAGAATCCAACGGAAGGAGACTAATTCTCCTCCAAGGAAGCTACTGCCAATTTCCGCCCCTTAAAGAGCTTGATTTAGGTAATAAATATTCTCTTCTTCATGTGTTTAAGCTTATTGGAGTCTTATCTAAGTTGTGAAAGTAAGAATTTACGACAAATCAGCTTGAAAATCAAAGTTGTTATAACTTGTTGGGATGTTATAAGGTCATTTATATAGTTTGTTATGACGGGAATCAGTAGGAATAGCCTAAATATGTGGTGGTTGCTATTATTTTGTTGTTGTAACATTGTACGTGTGGACTGATTTGAGACGTTTGTGCATATGGATTGTTTTGAAGTGTTCTTGAGCTATGTGTCAGTTGGATAATGATGGAATAAGTTCTTCTTCTTGTTGTTGTTAATGATATCTCGAATAGGGAGGAAGTGAAACTTATACGAGAGGTGCTGCCTAATTTTCCATAGATGAGCTAGTAGTGCGAAAGTTGGATTCTAGTTCTCCCATATCTTAACCATATTTCAAATGTGTTGATATAGGTTGAAGTGATAAGGGAAGTATATATTGAGTAGTGATTAGGCTACAAAGGTATATTAAAGCTAATCTTCCTTCTTTTTGCATTTCCATATAAACGAAAAATAAACGAAATGTTATTCCCCAAAAGGTTCTACTCTTAGTCGTTAAGCATGTCTAATTATGATTCCTTTGTCCTATTGATACATGTAATGATGATGTTAACATTTATAACATAATATAAGGATGAACCACTATAACTCACTTCGAAAGAGGTTCTAATGTCCTAAAAGGCTCTTCATGCATTGTATGTATATTAAACAAAAAATGGCGTTATACACAAATATATAGTATCTATAAGAGTATGGATATGGTATTCCTACCTAACCACCAAGCTACGACCAGTTTGATAGTTATGTATATCTATTACCACCAAGCTACGGTCGATCAGGTAGTCATGTATCCACCATCGAGATATGGCTAGTGGGGCTGCTATGCATTTACCATCGAGCTATGGCTGGTCGGACAATTACCCCTGATCCGTTGGAAAATTAAAGTTTACAATATTGATATTTTCCCAGAAAGGCAGCTCGATAGAAAATAATATAGTCTCGCGGAAGGGCATCATATATAAATATATTCATTATGTATATCATGGTCCTTAGTGGAAATTTAGAAGTTTCAGATTGATTCTTATTCTTCTCATTGATAATGCCTTATTTGATATTTCAGTTCTGCCTTACATACTCAGCACATTATTCGTACTGACGTTCCTTTGCCGAGGGACGATGGATTTCATGCCTTGCAGGATTAGGTAGACGGCTAGAGGACCCTCCATAGCAGGTTATCCCTTGCTATCAGCTTTTGGTTGGTGAACTCCATCTCCTTTTGGAGAATATCGAGTCAAGGTACATATGCATATGTCTTTTGCATATTTGGGTATGTCAGGGCCCTGTCTCGACTTATGTATTATGATGACATTTCATTTTTTGAGGCTTTGCAGACAATATCCTATGTATAGTTTTGGTTGTTACTCTATCATGGTGGGCTTGTCAGCCACACATATGTGTATGTATGTATGTATGTGTGTGTGTGTATATATATATATATATATCTTTTTGATTGTTTATCATGAATTGAGTTTTTATTCCCTTTATAGTTATGTATTGATGTGGACTCTTGACATATGATAGAGTGTAATAATAAGCAAGTAAGTAACGCATGTTGGAACTCGGTTGAGTAAAGCACCTGGTTCCAGTTGCGATCCTCCGGTCTTGGTTATGGAAAACTTGGTGTTAGAGAAGGTACGTCCTAGGGAGTTTGCAAGTTGTGTCTAGTAGAGTGTTGCTTATGGGTATGTTGTGCACCACACTTTAATTAAAAGGCTACATGGCATTTCAGATGGTTAATTTTCCTTCTTGTTCTAGATCATGTGATAGAGCTGAGTCGTAAGGAATTGAGCTCTTAACCTTTGCCTTATTTTAAATAATGCAATGCATGTGACTAGAAAAGCTTTAGATAGTCAAGATGCCAAGGCAGTGGCCGATGATGGTACGCGTAGAGAACCACCTGCTAGTGAATGTTAAAGTGAGCCCTAGCGTGTGAGTGTGATACCATCACATGATTCTCTGACTCTGTTAGAACCTGAGGAGCCGAGGAGGGATCCTGCCCCTCCAGTTCCTCCACCTGTTACTCATGATGAGGATATGGATGTATGGAGTGTTGTACCATTGTTGACTAGATTGGTAGCCGCTCAGGCTTAGTGCCAGACAAGTACCGTATTCTTAACCCCATCATCCAAGTTAATGTTGTTGAACTTAATAGGTGCTTTATATAGAGGGTCATCCAGATATGCACCCACTTCATTTTTTTCTTCTTTATTTCCAATCACAAAGCTCATAGTTAGGTCCTCATAGTGATTTGGAAGCTGAATTACCTTGTACACATTAAAGACTGTTTCCACATTATCAACTTTGAGGATCATTTTTCCTTCATAAACTTTTATTACTACATCAACGGTGGTTAAAAGAGGTCGTTCCTAGATGATTGGGATGTGCTTATTAGCTTCATAGTCCAATATGATGAAATTTTTCAGGAGAATAAATTGCCCAATCTGTAGTAGCAAATCTTCTTTCACCCCCTTGGAGTGAACAATAGATCTATCAGCAAGCTGCAACATGATAGTTGTTGGTGTCACGACCCAAACCGATGGGCCGCGACGGGTGCCTAAGTCCTACCTATCAAACACCCCTAAGCATGCGTCTAAGATATGAACCTGAATAACATCTAGTGCATTACGAAATTAATATACGTGAAGGAAACCTGCCATCAAGGTGTATGTATGTATATATGCTAAATACAATAGGCAAGCCGGCAAGGCTGCTATAGACAACTATACATCCAAAACTGAAAGTCGACAAGGCCACATATAACCCAACTAGATATAATGTCTACAGACCTTTATTAGAAATGTAGCTGACAAAGACGGGACTGAGCCACGTCATACCCATATACATGTATATATACAAATGTATCGTACCAAAATCAAAAGCAGCTCTAAATCAAATGGAGCACACCAACTCTCACTGATCAGGGATCCTGAAAATGGGGACCGTCAGCTTGCCTACCTACACCAACGGGCATGAACGCATGCCCCATGAAATATGGAATCAGTACAAAAAATGTACTGAGTATGTAAGGCATGAAATTTAGTACGTAACAGACATGGATGAAACATGGAATGCAGAAACACATCTTTAAATCTGAATAACTTTGTAAATTCTGAAACGTTTATAATGTCATGCCATACATTGGTATTGTTGATACCCAATTTTTTTCTATATATTCAAAATAACTTCAAAATAGCATATAAATGCATACATAAGCATGTCCAAATATTTTATTATTTTTCCATAATTTTTAAAGGTTTTTAAATTGATTTATTCCCCTTTTTCACCCATAAAATCCCAATAATTATGTCCAAAATTATTATTTTAGATGATTCATTTATTGAATTATTATATTTATGCTAAAATATGTGTAAGGTAATTTTTACATATTTTTACAATTTTATTTAGTATTTTTAAAGCTAATTGCATATAATTGCAATATTAGCCTTTTTATGATTTAATTGTGTTTTATATTCATAAAATTAATCCCTATATTTTTAAATTATTGTTTACATGTTGTGAATCATTTTAGTGCTTTTAATTTATTTTCAAAGATTTATGTACTATTTTTTATTATTTAAAAGGGGAAAATTGACTATTTAAGTAACAACCCATTTGTATTTAATTTTTATCCTTAATTTAACCCCAAATCAAACCCAATTTCCCCGAACCAGTTTCAATTAAACCTGACCATAACCCAATTTTAACCGACCCAAGCCCGGATCCCTACCTACCCCGTTTAATTTGGATCGTTGATCATTCAGATCAACGGTCCCCATTCACCTTTCCATAATTAAAACCTAAACGACCCCTTACCCTAACTCATTTCTCACCACCCGCCGCCCTTGAATCCCTCTCCTCTCAATTCTCCCTGCAGCCTCACAGAAATCCTACTCTCCGCCACCCTAATACGCCTCAATCCCCACATAATCGATGGTCTCCCATAGCCATTTGAGATGTATACCAACCTCCTACATGGTCTGGTGGCCCGTTCGTGTGATTTCATGGACAGATCTCGGAGAAATTTGGTCCAGTCCTTGCTCAACTTCTATTCATAGCCTTTCTCCGGCCATCCATGGCCGTTCAAGTTAGATCCTTGACTCTTCCAGCTAGATCGATAACTTCTCAAGGTCTTTCTCACCTTTTCTGGGTTCTCTGAAACCCTAACCTTTAAGATCTTTCAATTTTCTTCAGATCTATCTTAGATATGTGAATGGTGTGAACCTCTCAAGTATTTTCCTTTAAAATTTTCAGATTTTTGAAAAAAACTCTTCGTTTTCAACAATTAGGGTTTTCTCTTAAATCTTTTTTTAATGAAAAATCTCTTCTCTAATTTTAATGTTGTTTATGATTTTACTATGTTCAAACGACTTGGTTATGCTTTCCTTCCACTTAATTCAGCATGTTGAAAACCCTAGGTCTTTTTTTGGTCTTATCCGGTTTCTCAAACTATCCTCGTTTGTTTGAATGTATACTTGTTCGATTAAGTTCTTTGTTTCTGACTCTCTTTTCCTTGTTTGAATCATCCGATGCTGAGTTGTTATCATCTCTTAAACTCGACCATTGTTAAAACCCTAATTTCTTAAAAGGTTTTCCTCACTTGTTACTGTGAGACCTTTACTTGTTTCTGACTCTCTTTACCTGTTACTATGTTTTCGTCACTTTTGATTCTATGTGACTACTTGACCTTTTCGAATACTGTGCTTTGAGTAGGTCTCTTTTACTACATAGCTTATTCCTGCTACTACTGTATGTTTGGGTTGTTTCTTTTGCCAATGTGTTTGGCCTTGCATGCCTGATACTTCTATTCATTCTATTTATATGTTGAAGTGCAGAATCATGTTTCTTTATTAATTGATCCTAATTTCTTCAATGTTTCGACTGATTATAAAAGTTTTCATATGAACCCTAATTTTACTCGTTTGTTTAAATTGATTGATTCCCTTTCCTTTAATTACTGTGATGTTTTACCTTGAATCCTTTCCCATCATCCAGCATATTTTGTACTTAGACTCAATCATTTACTTCATACTTTTACTTCCCCCTTATATGGCAAGAATCAATCTATTTTAAACTGATTCCTTTCCTTAATTAACCTTATTAGTATCCGTTTGAGCATTAATACCTCGATTAAAGGGAAGTACTTGTATTGATTGATTCTGACAGGATTATTTCCATGTCTGTATCAAAACCTTACTGGTTACCTTATTCTTCACTTGTTTTTGAACTATAAATACCCTACCCTCCCTTCTTTCAAAGACACAAACAATTTGAGTTCAGAACACACACTTACACTCAAAAAATCTCTCTTTCTTTATTACTACTTATGTTATTGCTTTGTCTAGCCGGCTGAAAGCCAACTGCGGAATCTTGTTTGCTTTACCTTTCTGCACCTTGCTTTTCTACTGGTATGTCCTAGTTAACTTAAAGCCTCAACAACAACATGCTTCTTTAGTTGCTTCAGTTTCTTTCACTCTTGCCTACTTCTGCTTATGTTTCTGCAGTCAAGTTACATTATTAGCATGCTGTAATATGTTCCCTTCCCCCTTAGATTAATGCTTCCCTATTTGTGTACCATGTCAGTCATTTCTTGTGTACTTGCTGTCTTATGAAACCCAAACCTCCATATCTCCTCTATGTGTTTGTATTCCTTTGTTTGGTTTGTGGCTATGCCAGCATCAGCTATTGCTGTGCATGAACAAACTAGACCCCTGATGGGGTCATGTGCTTACAGATAATGTATCCCTAAAATCCCTTGACCCCTTTTGTATGACTACTGATTCTGTGTAGTTTTTAGTTACTACTACAATTGTTTTCCACCTCCTCTGTTACCAATTGCTTTCAAAAAATGGACTATCAGTCCATCTTTTTAAACAAATATCTTTCAACAAATGTTCTGCACTTCCACTATATTCTTAGAATCTAGGTTCTGCCCCTCTTGTGTAACCCTTGCCTTGGGACCCTTGAGCTCCCTCTGAACTTGGACACATAAGGGCTTTCCCTTCCACCCTGCACTAATTCTGGCCGGTTATGCAAATCCAGGTGTGAGCACTACCCGGGATCCCTTGAGGTCCTTATGGAACTTTGACACAGCTAGTTATGAGAAAGGCTTTGAAATATTGGCATAGAAGTGGTTCATTACTTAACTCAGAGAGGAAGTCAAGATCAGGCTTCCTTTGGTTGTAATTTCTTATTTCTGCACTTCTTTTGTAATTCAACCATTTGGTCTGTAATAATTTGTAAACAATATCGGGGTGATTAGTGAAAAAGGGTGGGTAATTGTATGTTGTGGGTAAATTGGGTAGATAACATGCCTATAGGGTCTATTTTGATTCCAAATATGGCCTGTTAGATATCATGCCTATAGAATCTGCTCTGGTTTAAAATAAATTCTGCATGCTTTACTTTCACACAATTAGAAACCATCTCTATAGGATTTTAATAGCTTTAATAGAGATCATGCCTATAGGGTTGAAACTCAGTTTTATAATTAGATATCATGCCTATAGGATGTAAAGTAATTGAAGTTCAATTTTTATTATAACAAGTATACAGATTCGTCTCTCTAGAAATCATGCTTATAAGTCCAAAGTCAGCTTTTAACACTTAGATACCATGCCTATAAGACCTAAATAGCTATAATAGAAATTATGCCTATAGAACTTAAAACCAGCTTAGTTGGAGAAGCCGTTTAGTTCACGTTGTCATTCTGAATTGGATTAGTTAATTAATCAGTCTCTTCTTTAATAAGTTTTCAAAAACTGCCATAAATTAATACCGTTAGAAAGCATGCCTATAGGATCTCAAGTTATCCGTTTAAATTTAATCACTACTCTACTGCATTCCTAGTCAATATAGATATCATGCTCATAGGATATCACTATTATGCCTAGGCAAGCCTTAGGTAACTATTTAAATAAAACTGGAATTGCCTTTGCTTAATTGCCAATTGCTACAACCAGCTGGCAGGCCTGATTCAGACTTCTTTTCTGAGTTATATAATGAATCTGGTTTTGACTCAAATTCCCTACTTTAGGATTTAAAATCTAGATCGTAATTTTGTTTAAGTCATGCTATTTACATGCATTATTTGCGGAGGTATACATGAGCCTTCTAATTGTTTGTATTTTCCCCATTTTAAATGCAGTCCTATGTGTTTTTGTATCTCGCCTTAGCCTTTTTACCTTTAAACCTAAGAGTCAGCCTAAAACCTCCCTTTTATAGGAATAGTAGTCCTAAATTCCTTCGGGACTGATAGGAATGGGATGGGTAATAGCATGCAATAGAGGTCGAGACCAATCCGCACTTTAATACCTTAAAGGGGTGGGAAGGGTAGATATATATATGATGATCGGTGCACTAATACCACATGTATTCCCTCTTCTTAGGAGTGTCATACCGGGTATTGTTTTGATGTGATCCATATTAGAAACAAACCTAGGACCCCCTTTATTTTTACAAGCAGGTTTAGCTTATAACTCTTTCAAACCTTGCCTTTTAATAATTGTTTTCAAACACTTGTGTGTTTAACTTAAATCCCCTCTTACTTGAGCCTTATTTGATTACTTTCTAATTGCACAAATTCACAATAACTATCTGGCCGGGAACCACAATAGTGAATCCTGAGGGGTGCCTAACACCTTTCCCTTGGGATAATTTCAAGTCCTTACCCAATCTCTGGTTATCAAACATAGATGTAACTGAACTCTATAGGTGTCCTAATGCGCCTTAAATCATTTGGCGGCGACTCTTCGAATACCTAATTCCCAAAAAGGGAATGAGTCATTTCACCCCATGAATGTCGAAACCCGGACTCCTCTCTGACTGAAAGGGGGAAAAAGGGGGTGCGACAGCATGGCGACTCTGCTGGGGATGTTTAGGCTTTTACCACTTCAGATTGTTCTTGTGAATTTGTACCTCCCTTATATGCAATTGCTTGTTTAAATTTCTTCAAGCATTTAATTTCTTTTTCAACATCAAAACTGACATATCTTCTTTGTTTCCTTCCTTTATTGCCGCTTTAAATTATAAAACTGTTGTATTTATCGCTTTTCTAACGTGCAAATACGTGTCAACATGCTTTTAATTATTGCATCATCATGCTCAACATCATACTCCACTCGTGCCAAACAAATACCATAGCAACACTTCTAATGAGTGGTTGCGCTCTTCCTATATCATTACCCCCTAAATTCGGAAAGGCATATTTACGGTAAAACTAGTCGATCAGCGGTGCAGTCAATAGTTCTGTGCCTTCCCCCTTGAGTTGTCCGCTCAAGGGGTACCAGTCTAAAACACCATAGAAATCTTACTCTGTTTAAATTGTGCATGGATCATGGTCAAACCTAGCCGGGTCAGTTATGTTGTCCACATAATGATCCTTTAAGATAGACTTGTCCTAAAGTCCACTAGGTTTCCCTAAACCCAAAAAATTGACATCATCAGGTTCTATGCATTTATTTGGAGAACTAAATGCTTCATGCTAATTGTTGATATTAAATAGTCGAGTCTGGCGGGGGTAAGGGCCTAACCTTTTTTGTCTTGCAGAAATATGAGGCACGAAGTCCCTAGATTCAGCATGGTCACCAACATCCACCCAAGACTGCTAAGCTGGTGGAGAGATTTACACTCTAGTGACCAAACTTTCAACAGAAAATACCTGGGAAATCTACCATCCCTCATGGAGATCCAACCTAACAACATGATCATAGAAGCTGCCACACTGTTTTGGGATTGTGAAAGGGCCATGTTCCGCTTTGGGGACATTGAAATGACACCTTTGCTAGAGGAGATAGGAGGACTGGCCGGTCTAGTGTGGGAAACTCCGGGTTTGCTAATGCCTGAGAACCGCAAAGGCAGGGGTTTCCTCAAAATGATGGGTTTGAAGAAGAATATAGAATTGACATGCCTGAAAGAATCATACATCCCTTTTGACTACCTGTATGAAAGGTACGGTCACAACAAATCCTACCGTACCTACCTTGACGAGTTTGGCATCACATCCTTGGGGCAGATCCATCGAAGGGTTTTCGTCTTCATGTTTTGTTTCCTGGGGCTGATCGTGTTTCCGATGAAGAAACGGAGAATCCATACCATGTTGGCTATGCTAACTAAGACCCTAATGAAGGGAATTGGTGGGAAGCCATTCAACATCATGCCCATGATCATTTCAGACATATACTGAGCCTTGGAGAAGTGTCAACAAGGAGAAAAACACTTCGAAGGCTGCAATTTATTACTTAAACTCTAGCTCATGGAACATCTCCAGAAGGGCGAATACCGACAAGAGATTCAGCGAAGGGACTGGGATGATCACATCGCTTTCCATCATCCAAAGCGAATGAATTATATCTTTGATATATTCACTCAACCTGAGAATGCCAAAGGATGGGTTGAGCTATTTGATAATCTGACTGAAGAACAAGTTCAATGGATGTTCGAGTGGTTTCCGACCGAGGAGTTCATCGCCCAATCCAGAGATGCACCTTTCCTGATACTGATTGGCCTGAGAGGAACATACCCTTAAGTCCTCTCCGAGTTATGAGGCAAGCTGGTAGGAAGCAAGTTATACCAGGGTCGACAAGATGAGTCATTTCCGAGCTGATTTTCAAAATGATGATAGTCCCTACAAGTGCCAAGCTCAGCATATGTGGCACTGCAAGATCTTAATGGGGAGAGATACCATTGAACCAGACATGTATCATGCTGGTTATGCTCCTTTCTAATTAGGTTGGTTGGAAGACAATCCTGATGGTCTAGGGAAGCTATGGTTTGCTTGAGGTCACAGGATTATAGATGAAAGGGCCGAGGCGCAGGTCAAGTACAACCAGCTGCGCAAAAGGATCCGTGAGCATGAAAGCAAACACCGAGAGATACAAGAGTCCAACCAGAAGCTGGTTGAGGAATGGAAGGACATGGCTGTCAGTACCAACAAGCGGCTAGGATACTTGGAGCGAGGCATAGTGGAACTAGAGAGAAAATTTCTCAAAAGGATCGAGGATTGTCAAAATGCTGAAGGGACCAAAGGCGAACATCTAGCCAGAACATACCTGTTGCTGGGATTTCGCGAGTTGGGGAAGCTGTTCGACGGAGCAAAGGATGCCGAATATGGGGAAGGTCCTTTGGGGACCAAGTAGATAGGAGTTTATCTTTTCTCTTTATAAAATGTAATAAGGCCAATGACCATTAGTGACTTTTTATTTCCTTTTTATTTAGTGTCGATTTGGGATTCGTCTTATTTTTTTTATCAATAAAATGAGGCATTTAGCATTCTAAGTTCTCCAAACCAATTTGTCGCTAGGCCTACCTCTGGCACAAAGAGGTCCCCAAATTAGGACACAATTTACATTTCCGCACTACGTGTTTAAATATTGCAATACTTTTTATGTTACTCACTAACTTAGTTACATTTTTGTTTTTACTTTTTGTTTTTATTATTTCCCTCCCCAAAGATTAGTTCGTGCACTATAGTATCATTATCTTATTCCACGAGATCTAGAGGCCCTCCACCCACTCCTCCTCTTAGTCCTGTCAAAAACAAGAACAAAAGAAAGATGGAAGATTTGAACAACGTCAGAAAGGAGAATCCAATTGAACGGGTAGAGGCCACTAATGGCCATGGTACTCAGGTTCCTAATGAGAATGTATCCCAACTTGAACAGAAACTGCTGAAATTCCAAGAAGAGCTCGATCAGGTTCGGAATTTGGCAAGCCTGACATTTTCCCTCAGCACCCCAGATATCAATTTCCCCAATACTCAAAACCCTACACCGCCTCAAAATATCCCAAAACAACAGAATCATCCCGCTCCTCACCATCATACTATTCCACCAAAAACCTAATGCAACACTTGCCATATCCCAAACAACACTCCACTACTCATCTTAGAACCTCAAAACTCCACAAATGGCCATTTCCATACCCACACACTAGGCCACCATAACACTCCTATCTACGTGGAGACCATGCCACACTCCACCCAACCTATATCAAGCTCACCCGAGTCTGATGAAAAGGATCTACTTATTAGAGGAAATTAAGAAGTTAACTAGCCGGATTCAGGGCGTTGAAGGAAGTAAAGGAATCAAGGGGCTGAACTATAAGGATCTTTGCATACAGCCTGATGTCGAACTACCCGAGGGGTACAAACCTCCTATGTTCGAAATGTTTGATGGTATTGGTGATCCAAGGTTCCATCTGAGGACATACTGTGACAAGCTAGTTGGAGTAGGGAAAGACGAGAGAATCCGCATGAAGCTGTTCATGAGGAGTTTGAAAGGAGATGCATTGTCTTGGTACATCAGCCAAGATCCCAAGAAATGGTCAAGCTGGGTAGGCATGGCATCCGACTTTATGGACAGGTTCAGGTTTAATATAGAGAATGCGCCAGACGTGTTCTATATTCAGAATCTAAAGAAGAATACCACAGAGATGTTTCTAGAGTACTCTACTCGCTGGAGGTCCAAAGCTGCTAAGGTCAGACCTGCCTTAGAAGAGGAATAGATGAACAAGTTCTTTGTCCGGGCTCAGGACCCGCAGTACTATGAATTGCTGACGATGATTGAGAACCACAAGTTATTAGACATTATCAAACTGGGTGAGAGAATTGAATAAGGTATCAAGGAAGTATGGTTACAAACTTCAAGGCCTTGCAAGCTACAAATAAGGCCTTACAATCTGGTGGTGTGTTTAAGAAAAGGGATGTAGGGGTCGTGATGGTTGCACAAAGGACCAAATCTCCCCTCAAATACCAAAGTTACCCAACACCCCCACTCATATATCAGCCAACCCCAAGTTACCAAGCCCCCTCACCTTCATACCAAGCTCCGCCACCAACTTATCAATCACCTCAACCTCCTACATATCAACCCACTTCACCCAGATACTCCCAACCCTCGCATGTCTACCAAACCTATAATGCTCAACCGTCCCACTATCAATCACCTCCTACACGCCAAAACTTCCCTAGACCTCGACCAAATTTTGATCGTAGACCTCCAAAATAATATACAGCCATTGCTGAACCCATTGACTGGTTGTATGAGAGACTCAAAGCTGCTGGTTATTTCACCCCCATCCCTGCTGCAACCCCTGAGAACCCTTCTCAGTGGGTTAATCCAAACAAATCCTGTGGATACCACTCCGGCATGAAAGGGCACACCATCGATGGATGTTGTTCCTTGAAAGACAAGATCCAGTCTTTAATTGATAACAAGATTACTATGGCAAAGAAACCCACTCCAAATGTCTGCAACAACCCTCTGCCAGACCATAAGGGTGGAAGTATTCACATGATTGAAATAGAAGATGACTGGGATCTCGAGGGATTAATAGGGTTGATCAAAGAAGGTGATGACCCAAAGAAGCCAATAATTACTCTCAATCCAATCATAGTCCAGATTCAAACTTCTGAGGACACTGAGGTGAATATGTCTGTACCACTCGAGTTTGAAGCAACATCCTCCGCAAAGACACCAATACCAATTGAGGTCGAATTCATGTCTTTGGCAAATGCACCCGCACCATTTGAGGTTGCAGTTTTGCCACCCAAGGCATACACACAATTAGGAGTAAGGATAGCCATGCCGATCCCAATGGCAATGTCGACCATGACACCATTCCATACAAAGGCTGTACCATGGGACTATACAGCCAAGGAGAGGAGGAAAGGCATGGTCATGTTCTAAAAGACTATTGTAGCACAGAGTATAACAAGAACTGGCCGAGTCTATACCCCTAAACATCTAGCTGAGTCAAGCAAGCAGGCCTCAAATCGGCCACCCATCATTGAGATAGGTCTAGATGACCTTTGGAGGAAAATATAGGCAAAGGAGTATTTGGTCATCGACCAGTTATACAAGACACCAACACAAATCTCCATTCTCTCTTTGCTACAAAATTCTAAGGCGCACAAGAATGCTCTGCTAAAGGTGCTGAGTGAAGCATACGTACCAAGAAACATCACCGTCAGGGAAATGGCTAACATGGTAGGACAAGTGTTGGAGAGCCATTGTTTACCGTGAAAATGGTAACAACAATTAAATTTGTAAATGAAATTCTAAAAATACGTGATCTATTCCCGATCTAGTTTGTGAGGGTGGTTAGGGCTAAAACGTGAAGTAGAGTGATAAAGATTGAGTTAACCAAAGTGATAATCGAACCAGTAGGGAGATGTTTCCCATCTCCCGGGCGTGGAGCCGGCTAGTAGATATCTCGGGGCTGAGCCTCGAGCCTATCTCGGAGGGAGCCCATTGCTCCAGGCAGAGGGAGCCCGGGCAGAGGGAGCCCATTGCTCTTTCTTGTGGCCTAGAGATTTGTATTAACCATCAATAGCATCGTTTGGGCCGTGCCTTTAGGCGTATCATGACTGAATTGTCCTCGAGCTTAGTCCCGAGTCGGGATCTGACTCGAGGTTAATATACCTTTGAGCCAGCTCGGGCTGGCGATAATGGCTTTCATTTTCTACCCTTGGGCACTTGGCGATTTTCCGGGTCCAGTCTCTGAGTCGCGTTGCGATTCGAGCTATAATCGACCCTTAATCTTTTTGAAGATTCCGATTGGCGGTAGTAGTATCGATGTCACGCCCTTGAGCGTATTATAATTTTTTGGGTCCAGTATCTGAGTCGTGTTGCGACTCGAGCTGTAATTGACCTTCGAATCCTTTCCGGCCAGTGACAGTGGCTTCTCTGTTACTTGGTCGTTGAGACCTTTTAGTATGAGGCCCAGAGGCTTGCTTAGACGGCGACAATGGCACTTACGCTGTTTGGTTGTAGAGACTTTTTTATGTGAGGCCCGGAGGCTTTTCTTAGTTAAATGTTTTTGATCCGGTCGCCGAATCGAGTTACGATTCGAGCTCAATTTAATCCTCAAGTTGTCAGTTTTTAAGTTGGTGATAATGGCTCTTGCGCTGTATGGTCGTAGAGACCTTTTGATCTGAGGCCCGGAGGCTTGCTTAGCCGATGACAATGGAACTTATGTTGTTTAGTCGTAGAGACCTTTTGATATGTGTCTCAGAGGCTCTGTGTAGGATTTGTTTCCTCTCGTTAAGGTCTTATTGAATATTTTTTCCTGACCCATCATCGGTTCTGAAAGAACCTCGATTTCAAGTCGTAGTCGGCGATGTTTTCAGCACCTAGTAAGGTTCATAGCCCATAGGTCGAGTAGATCACGCTTTTGCGATTGTAGAGGCAACGTGGTCAGGACTCGTTTTTTGCCTATTGAGGAAAGCCTATTTTTAACCGGTTCTTTCCGAAGTAGATTCAAAGGATTTTTTTAGTGACAGTCGAGCGTCCTCGAGTCACGTTTTTGGGTTGTGGCAACCATTTTGACCGGAGTCATGTGAGTTTGGTCGGGGGCATTGTTAATCCCAAGAAGTAGTTTTAGGCATCTATACAGAGGGTATGCCCTTTAGGGATTCTTACAAATGCGACGTATAGCCTAAACTGCAGGATTTGTCATGCATGTTGAGGTCTTACAGTTTGTCATGCCTGTTGAGGTCTTACAGTGTGCCATGCCTGTTGAGGTCTTACAGTTTGCCATACCTGTTGAGGTCTTACAATGTATGGAGAACATATCTGTTTGTGTCGAGGCTGCCCGTTAGGGTCTTACAATTTCGGATTTTCCAGTATATGGCGATTGGAGATGATTTTTTGAAACACCGAGTTTCGATCAAGCTTGAAGACAACTTTTTGCGAACCCGGAGTTGCATTTGCGAGGGCTTTATGAGCCCGGAACTCTGACCCCGAGGTAGGGTGGATGCTGAATCGTTTTAAGTCTCCAAGTGTTTCGGGACGTATTTGATGTAGATGTTTCTCGCTGTGGATAAGCCGAAATAGTCTTCTTCAAAGCATGGAGTGCTTAAAAAATATTCTTTATTGCTTTGGCGAAAATATAAGCTGCAAATACATGTTGTCCTATTGTTGTGAGCTTGGTCTTTATGGGTACGGCTTCCCCGATTATCCTATGTGCTTGTATGATTCCCCCTCCCCCTCGGGGATGTGTAGTCCTGCTAATAATCTTGTCGGCGGAACCTTCTTCCTGTTAAAAACCCGATCGAGGAAAGAATGCCCGGCGAGCCCCGTGGTGGCCGCAGATCCTCGAGCGGGATCCAGAGCTAATGAAAGCCTCAGCTGGCTGCCTGCGTAGAGTTTAGCAACAAGAAAAGAAAGTAAATGACAAAGGAGGTAGAGTAGTTCTTCCTCTCTTTGAGGTGCAGAGACGGCATTTCGGGGAACAAGCCCCGCTGCAGTCGTCTTCCTCATCCGGCCAAGCCTAATCGAGGATGTGGTTATCCTTATCCTTTGACCTTCTTCGAGGGTAATGCCAACAATGGGCATAAGTTGATGGACAACTTCTTGTTGCTCATAGCTAGAAGCTTTTAACCCCGCATTTGTCGTGGGGTTTTATACCTTTGACGGAGCAGGGTCGGGGTCGTGCCTCTGGCGATATAGTTGCCGTTGTCTATACAAATCGTCGGCGCCCTATGCGCTCGATATATCATCCTGAGCTTGGGCGGGCTGCACAAGGGGAGCGATTTGGTCGTTGTGGTAGTCTCCATCAGGAGCCTATCAGAGATCCGGTCCGAGAGCGATGTTGGTCTGGATCGTCCTATTGGCTTCGGCCCGACATCGTCGGTATAATTTGGTCGAACCACCTGTACTCACAAATGCATGTTTTATTTGAAATGAGTCGAATGAAAGAGGGGATTACCAATACGCCAATGCGATGCCGAGGTGGAATCTCAGCGTCCTTTTACATGAGCAAAAGGGTGCCCTTTGGGAGCATTTTCTAGGACCGTCCCTTTCTGGCGATGGGCGCTTGCATTCTACGTTCTATGCATCTTTGCGGGGTGCTGCCGTCCTTTTATGGCTGTGATGATGAGCCGCGGCCTGCCGGCTCTATTTTGTCCTATCTCCTTTCGTTCGTGGAGCTGTATCCGGGTTTTCTCGTTTGGTGGCACTTTGTGGCAACCTTTGATGAATGACATAATTGCTGCCCTTTTGGGTTTCTGACCCCGAGCGCCTCGTGATTCTCGTGACGAGCCGTGACTTCCCTAGAAGGGTTCTGGTCGAATAGGTCTGAGCCATCTGTAGCTCTTGGCTTTGCTTATGGTGACCACTATGCTTGGAATTGCAACGTTGAAGTCGTGCTCCATCGGGCGAGGTTTCCTTGATGTTTGTGTCTTGTTGAATCTGGTACCATTGGAGGTTCCTCGGGGGTGTTGTCTTCCGGCTATTACCTCGTTGTTGCGAGGCGTGTTGTATGTCGGATCATCTCTTTCATTAGTACCGCATGGACGATGGCTCCATTTATTCAGTGTCAGCTCCTCTGCTGGGGATCCGCCAAGATATGCTTTGTTCGGGTCTTGGCAAGGCCTGTGCGGCCCAACTACTTGGGACCAGGAACAGTCTCGTTCGTCCTGTCGGGGAGCAAGGTGCGGCTTCCCGTGACACTTTATTTCTTCTTCTTCCGGAAAGAATCATTACTTTATACTTTTACTTCCCCTTTATATGGAAAGAATCAATCTGTTTCAAACTAACTCCTTTCCTTAATTAACCTTATTAGTATCTCTTTGAGCAGTAATCCCTCGATTAAAGGGAAGTACTTGTATTGATTGATTTTGATCGGATTATTTCCATGTTTATATCAAAACCTTACTGGTTACCTTATTCTTTACTCGTTTTCGAACTATAAATACCCTACCCTCCCTTCTTTCAAAGACACGAACAATTTTGAGATCAGAATTCCACACTGCATTAATTCTGTCCGGTTATGCAAATTTGGGTGTGAGCACTGCCCGGGATCCCTTGAGGTCCTTAGAGAACTTTGACACACCCATTTATGAGAAAGGCTTTGAAATATTGGCATGGAAGTGGTTCATTACATAACTCAGAGAGAAAGTCAAGATCAGGCTTTCTTTGTTTGTAATTTCTTATTTCTGCACTTCTTTTATAATTCAACCATTTGGTCTGTAATAATTTGTAAACAATATCAGGGTGATTAGTGAAAAAGGGTGGGTAATTGTATTTTGTAGGTAAATTGGGTAGATAACATGCCTATAGGGTCTATTTTGATTCCAAACATGGCCTGTTAGATATCATGCCTATAGAATCTGCTCTGGTTTAAAATAAATTATGCATGCTTTACTTTCACACAATTAGAAACCATGTCTATAGGATCTAAATGGCTTTAATATAGATCATGCCTATAGGGTTAAAAATCAGCTTTATAATTAGATATCATGCCTATAGGATGTAAAGTAATTGAAGTTCAATTTTCATTACAGCATGTATTCAGATTCGTCTCTCTAGAAATCATGCTTATAAGTCCAAAGTCAGCTTTTAACACTTAGATACCATGCCTATAAGACCTAAATAGCTATAATAGAAATTATGCATATAGAACTTAAAACCAGCTCATTGGAGAAGTCGTTTAGTTCACGTTGCCATTCTGAATTGGATTAGTTAATTAATCTGTCGCTTCTTTAATAAGTTTTCAAACACTGCCTTAAATTAATATCGTTAGAAAGCATGCCTGATCTCAAGTTGTCCGTTTAAAATTAATCACTACTCTACTACACTCCTAATCAATATAGATATCATGCTCATAGGACATCACCATTACGCCCAGGCAAGCCTTAGGTAACTATTTAAATAAAACTGGAATTGCCTTTGCTTAATTACCAACTGCTACAACCAGCAGGCAAGCCTGATTCGGACTTCTTTTCTGAGTTATATAATGAATCTGGTTCTGACTCAAATTCCCTGCTTTAGGATTTAAAATCCAGACCTTAATTGTGTTTAAGTCATTCTCTTTACATGCATTATTTGTGGAGGTATACATGAGCCTTCTAATTGTTTGTATGTTCCTCTTTTTAAATGCAGTCCTGTGTATTTTTGTTTGTCGCCTTAGCCTTTTTACCTTTAAACCTAAGAGTTAGCCTGAAACCTCCCTTTCATAGGAATAGTAGTTCTAAGTTCTTCCGGGGACTAATAGGAATGGGACGGGTAATAACATGCAATAGAGGTCGAGACCAATCTGCGCTTTAATACCTTAACGGGGTGGGAAGGGTAGATATGGATATGATGATCGGTGCGCTAATACCACATGTATCCCCTCTTCTGAGGAGTGTCATACCGGGTATTGCATTGATGTGATCTATATTACAAACAAACCTAGGACCCCCTTTATTTTTACAAGCAGGTTTAGCTTATAACTCTTTCAAACCTTTCCTTCAATAATTGTTTTCAAACACTTGTGTGTTTAACTTAAATCCCCTCTTACTTAAGCCTTATTTGATTACTTGCTAATTACACAAATTCACAAATACTATCTGGCCGGGAACCACACTAGTGGATCCTGAGGGGTTCCTAACACCTTCCCTTTGGGATAATTTTAAGCCCTTACCCAATCTCTAGTTATCAAACATAGTTGTAAATGAACTATATAGGTGTCCTAATACACCTTAAATCATTAGGTGGCGACTCTTCGAATACCTAATTCCCAAAAAGGGAATGAGTCATTTCACCCCATGAATGTCGAAACCCGGACTCCTCTCTGACTAGAAGGGGGAAAAAAGGGGCGCGACATGTATAGGTGTGCATAATATCATCAAGCCATTGAGGGCATCCCATCATATCATCTCGGCCACTGTGGGCAACATCATCAACATATACTAGTTGATCAGGTGGTGGTGCGTATATAACGTTGTAACCATTTCTCATATCCCATATACATATACATACATATATACGCGTATATAACGCCGTCTGAGTCATATTTCAGCCACTGTAGGCAATATCATCATCATATACCTGCTGATCAGGTGGTGGTGAATATATAACACCGTAAACTTTTTTTCGTATCCCATATAAATATAATATACATATATACGCTTATATAAAGCCATCTGGTCATGGATCAATGCACATGAGTGAAATGCATGAAAAATACGTAATAATCTTAATATTCCTTCCGGATAAACTTTTTCAACTGCGTATTATTCTGAGACCCATGAACAGAAAATAATAATAATTTTCATGGGGAATAATTTTCAAGAATATAGACACCCCTAATAATTCTATGAATAGAGTAATTTATGGAAACTGTGTATTTGCTCGTTTCTTCAATATAATTTGGACCATGCCAAAAAAAAGAGATGACCTTAACATACATGTCCCTGAAATTATTTGAACGAACTTGCTTCTGCAAAATTTACACACGAAATTTGGCTTTGAATTTTTGTTGAAATTTTATGCGAACTGCTTCTGTTCTTGCTTTAAAAATTTAAACGTTCTTGATTGATTTTGTGAAATCTCAATTGAAATATATGCAAGAACTTGGAAGAAATAGGTCCGCCTCTTCACGTTTTTGGTCTTAAAGAATGGTTCAAACTAAATTTGTTTCCAACGTTTTTGAAGCTTGATTGAAGCTTCTGTTAACTTTCAGAATGAGTTTTTTTATATTAAAATCAAATTCCTTTGGACTTCAACACTTATCTTGTAAGATCACTTTAGTCACCTATACCTATGTTTAATGAGTCACCTTCCTGAATTAATGGCCTTGTACCATGTTTTTAGGCATAAGTAGTTAAATTTTGTCCGCTTATTAGTTAACTGGGTAATGTTCTATTACTCGATAATTAATCAATTATCCGCATAATTTAAAAATTACCACAAATTACTTAAAATTCTATTTATTTTTAAAATACTTCATATATTATACTACCATGGTCATATGGTACCTTGCATGGTACTAGTTTATAATTATCGGGTATTATCGCTCGACCCGCATTTTATTCCAAATTGGCCACTTTCAACGAAACTCGTTTTCTTTAATCGGTGTACTCCTTTATCCTTCATAACACTTATTTATCGCTTGTTAAAAATAACGTAAATATGTTAACGTCAAGATGATCTCATCCCCGAGTCTACTTCGGTTAACCGAAAACGAAACTTTTAAAATACGAAAATGTGAGATGTAACATCCTTCCCTCCTTAGAAACATTCGTCCTCAAATGTTCAACTCCCCATGATCTATATAACTTCGGCAAGATCGTCTCTATAACAACATCACTACCAACTCTCCCCATAGAAGCTTAATAACCCAACACAAGAATTTATATACGTACCTTATGATTATGACATCTCAGTCGGATCCTTTTCTTGAGGACGAAATAAGTAGGAATATCTAGGTTTCATGTCTTCCTCGGCCTCCTAAGTCACATCTTCCACATGATTGTTTCTTCAAAGTACTTTCACCGAAGCTACGTCTTTAGTTTTCGATCTCCGAATTTGTCTGTCTAGTATAGCAATGGGAGTTTCTTCATACGATGGATGCTCTGTGACCTGAATGTGATCAACTAACACAATTCTGGAAGGATCTCCGATACATTTATGGAGCATAGACACATGAAAAACTGGACGTACGGACTCCAAGTCCGAAGGCAAGTCTAATTCATATAGTACCTGGCTTACTTTGCGTATGATCCTTTATGGTCCCATGTACCGAGGGCTAAGTTTTTCTTTCTTTCCGAACCTCATAACATCTTTCATCAGTGAAACCTTTTAGAAATACCCAGTCGTCCACCTGAAATTCTGAGTCTCGTCATCGATTATCCGCATAAGCCTTCTGACAGCTTTGAGCTGCCAACAGCCTTTCCTGTATAAGCTTAATTCTCTCGATTGCCTGCTGTTCCAATTCTAGTCCTACTAACGTAGTTTCCCCAACATCGAACCACCCTATAGGTGACCTACACTTCTGTCCATAAAGAGCTTCGTATGGAGTCATCTAAATACTAGATTGGTAGCTATTATTATACGCGAACTCAATAAGCGGAAGATGATCATCCCAGCTACCTTTGAAGTTTATTACATAATCTCGTAACATATCCTCTCGTGTTTGAATAGTACGCTCAGCCTGTCCGTCTATCTGGGGATGAAATATTGTACTAAGACTTACTTGAGTCCCCAGTCCTGTTTAGAAGGACCTCCAGAAGTTAGCTGTAAATTGAGCACCTCTATCCGAGATAATAGCTACACAGACGCCACACAGTCATATTATTTCCTTAATATAAAGTCTTGCATAATCCTATGAGGAATATGTAGTCCTAATGGGCAAAAAATGGGTTGACTTTGTAAGCCTATCCACAATCACCCATATCAAATCGAACTTACGCTGTGTACGGGGTAAGCCTACAATGAAGTACATATTGATTACTTCCCATTTCCAAGTCGGAATCTCCATATCTTGCAATAACCCACCGGGTTTTTGATGCTCAATTTTAACTTGCTGATAATTAGGACACTAAGCAACAAACTCTACTATATCCTTCTTCATTTCATCCCACCAATACACTTCCCTGATATCATGATACATCTTTGCTGCTCCTAGATGGATAGAATAACGAGAATAGTGAGTTTCTCCCATAACCTGCTGACGCAGCCCTACAACATTAGGCATACATAATTGTCTTCGATATCTGAGGACCCTATATTTTGTAATTCCAAATGGTGTCTTCTCCTTCTGAAGGGTGTTATCACTATAAGTGCAGGGTGGTTCTTTTACTTCACTTAATAACGAGGATGTTGTTGTATCCTGAATCGAAATTCCAATATGACTTGAGTCTAGTAACCGAACTCCAAGACTAGCTAGCTGGTGAACCTCATGGGCTATTCTTACACTTTTCTAGCTGTAAATACGACAGGCTACCCATAGATCTACGGATGAGGGCGCCAGTTACTACGTTCGCTTTCCCTGGATGGCATGAAATATCAACGTCATAATCTTTAAGCAACTCCAATCATCTTCTTTGATGTATATTAAATTCCTTTTTCTTGAAGATATACTGGAGGCTCATATGATTCTCATAGATATAAACATGAATACGATACAAGTAGTGCCTCTACATCTTTGGTGCATGAATTACCAAGGCTAACTCTAAATCGTGGTTCAGGTAGTTCTTCTCGTGCTTTCTTAGTTGTCTAGAAGCATAAGCCACAACCTTACCATGTTGCATTAGCACACAATCCAACCCAATGCCTGAAGCGTCACAATAGATAGTGTAACCATCGGTCCCTTCTAGAAACGTTAGAACCGATGCTGAAGTTAATATGTCCTTTAAGGCCTAGAAAACTCTGTTCGCAAACGTCGCTCCATAGAAACCTAGTTCCCTTCTAAGTTAACTTACATGGGTATCCTAATCTTTTTACAATTCAGGAAATTTCCCCTCTTCAAAGGGCCAAACTTCATCCTTTATCCATCATTATAACGTCTTTATCCCACTATTAGGGCAACATTTCATCTATTCCAAATGTTACCGGTCTTAGAATCCTTTGAGTTCATTCTGTAAGGCCCCGTGAATTTCCTACTCAGAACCCTGAATCCCGTGGTGCCAAGTTAGGAGCATGTAAGGGTATGCAGACCGCATTTCTGCTGCATACCCAGACAGAATGTTCAGATTTTGGGAGCACATTTACGGTCCATTCTGCGGGCTGCATTTCCACTTTGCGATCGTAAATGCGATTGCAGACCTGACTCGGGGCTCCAATTTTCTAAATTTTAAACCCGACCCCTTATCGATATATTCGGTGTTATAACTCATTTTGAGCATATTTCCTGATGCTATTAGAGAGAGAGAGAGAGGGTCTTAGAGAGGAAAGTGCTTCCCATCAAATTACTCCATGAAACCTTGCCAAATCTATGAAGATAATTAAGTGAGGGCACCTAAATCTTCATCCCAAAAGGTAAGACTTCAATACCTCAGCTCTTATTCCTATGCTTAGCAATAAGGGATCACTAGTGAAGTAATTCATGGGTATAAGAATGAATTTTTTTCATGCATATCACACCATAGAATATTGGGAGGTAGTGAACTAAAAAGAAAGCAATTGGGGTACAAAATGATAGAAATTTCTCTCAAAAGGGCTTAAGGTCACAATTCACCTTTAGTGTTTGATAGTATGCTCAAAACAAGCTAGAATCTCAATCTCATCTCTAATTCTCGGTTTAATTTGTAATTATTACACAATAGATTGAAGTGCTAAAAGTTCCGGAATTTTGTAAGGAATAAGGAAAGCTTTATTAAGGTATGTATGTCTAAAACCCCATCTTTTAGAAATTGAGCGTCATCGTTGGTTGTGTCAGTACGGTAAGATTAAATTAAATTGTTGTATTGATTGCTATTTCACTTGACTTGGTGATGCAACCTTATATGCGTGGAAATTGTGTCTCAAATTGATCAACGTCCTATTCTTGATAATTTGAAAAAGTGCAAGGACTATGAATCATGTATCGAAATGCTTAGATCTTAGATTGAAATTGAAGTGCATTGTTGTTCCATTTACATGAAGTATCACCTATGCCTACAACCTTATTTGCTCTTGTGTGCCATACTCTCTTGAATTACAAACCTTAATGTTGAAAATGGGAACAATGTGAAACGTGAATTGTGGAATGTGAAAATTGTGGCCCCAAGTGCTAGTAAACTAATACATATGTAACCAAAGATTGGAGTGAGATGAATAATGGAAAATGGTAATGCCTCGGTAAGGCGGCCTAGCTGATCAGTCTTTGATCGGACGCCATGACATATACACATGGTAGTTATGCATTGATGATTGAAATTGGAAAGTGTGAATAGAATATTGGAGATCGGACTCCGCTCAAGATAGCGGTGGTAATTTGAACGATGTGGAACAGTATGAAATGCCCAACTAAAGGCTATGGAAACATGATGTGAAGGTTGTGTAATTCTTTCATGTTGATAATGTTGTGATCGTTTAAAGCTTTGGAGGGATACCTGTCATTTCCTTATATGTGTATGAATGTTGTTTCTAATTTGATGGTGTTTAGTTATACATACTAGTACTATTCCATGGTATTAATGTCCCTTTTGTCGGGGGCACTACATTTATTTAAATGAATGTAGGTGAATCCATAGCGGATAATGCCGGTCGTGTGTAGCGAAGCATCCCTCTTCTCAAGATCTTGGTGAGCCCCTTTCTCCTTCAAGGGGCTATATTGTATATCTTTGTATTGTGGACTTTCACTTTTGAGGTATAGCCGGGACCTTGTTGCCGACGTTGTCAAACTCATCTTTTGTATCCTAGAGGCTCCATAAACATATGTGTGGGTTATGTAGTTGGATGGGTCTACGAACCATGTTGTAATTCTAAACTTATGTTGCCTATAAATTGTAACTCTATGGGGATCTCGGAAACTAACTCATCTACGGTTTAATGTGGCGTTTAAAATGAACTATCAATGTAGAATGTGTTGTCTTTCCCCGTCTAAGTGGATAAACAAAAGTATGGTTTCTTTATTCATATCGAGGTGGGTAGGAACTGTTAGGTAAGGCATGCTCAGTTGGGTTCACTCAATTGAGCGCCGGTCGCGCCTCCCGAGGTTGGACCATGACAAACTTGGTATCAAAGCCTAAGGTTTTGAAGTGTCCTAGGATGTCTCGAAGCTGTGTTTAGTAGAGTCCTTCTTATCGGTGTGTAGTCGACCACATCTATAAGTTGGAGGCTACTTGGGCATTTAGGAAGAACACCCTTCATTGATGTTCTGGATCGCGCGGTGAAATTGTCCCTCTCTAATTAGTGCAATGTTCTATATTTCAGTAAATGGAACCTAAAAAGAAAGCGAGAATTGGCCAAGCAGCCAATGCCACCTCAAGAGTGGCTGATGATTCACTACTTGATACTGTGGATGAGGGCAGCCGCCCTGCTATCGCTCTACTTGATTCTTCTACTCCAGAGCAGGCTACCACAGTTCCCATACCCTCCTGCTATTACTCTGCTTGATTCTTCTACTCCATAGCAGGCTACCACAGTTCCCATACCCATGGAGGGTACCACCATCCCTCCCGTTGATACTCCTGTCCCGCCTCCAACTCCAGCTTCCGGTTCTGGTATTTCGGATAGGGATCTTAGGGGAGATATTCAGATGTTGACCAAGCTAGTGGCCTCCCAGGCCCAGAGGTCGAATGTTGCGCCTAGTTCATCCAGGCAACAAGTGGATTATACTAGTTCCAGAGTGAACAGATTTCTTCAGTTAGACCCTCCGGTGTTTACAGGTGCCAATCCAGAAGAAGACCCTCAAGATTTTATTGATGAGATGCACAAGACCCTCAGGGTTATGCGTGCAACTGAGACAGAAGGAGTAGAGTTGGCTGCCTACCGCTTGAAAGGGGTGGCCTATTCATGGTTTGAGTTGTGGGAGGATTCCCGAGAGGAGGGGCACCCTCCGGCGAGGTGGAGCGAGTTCCCTGATGCCTTTATTGACCATTTCCTATCTGCTGAGACAAGGGCAGCCCGTTCGGCAGAGTTTGAAAATTTGAGGCAAGGTAACAGAAGTGTGTGGGAGTACCACATGGAGTTTGCTCGCTTGACCAAGTATGCCATTTATATGTTGCCTACAATGGAGGCCAAGGTGCATCGGTTTGTTCAAGGCCTTAATTATTTAACCATTAATGAGTCTTCTACAGCTGCATTGAATTCTGACATGAATTTTGGAAAGATGGTAGCATTTGCTCAGGCCATAGAGAACCGTAAATTAATGAACAGAATAGAGAGAGAGGGTAGTAGCAAGGCCCGGTCTACGGGCAATATGAGAGAGTCACTAGGTGGGGGAAGATCAGCTTGCAGGGGAGGATCATCAAGGCCTTCCCAGTCTATTGCACAGTCTTCAGCCAGTGCACCGCCGTCACGGCCCAGCCAGTAGCAGTGGAGTCGTTTCAGGCCTAATCAGGGCAGCAGGGGATCCCATCAGCGAGGTCGGTCAGGAGAGAGGCTCCAGCAGTAGCAGAGGTCCTCGTGCCCCAGGTGCGGGAAGATGCACTCAGGGACTTGCTATCTAGAGTTACCTATATGCTATGAATGTGGGTTGAGGGGTCATATTCAGAGACATTTTCCTGCATCCCGCCAGGGGGCGGGTAGGGGCACAGCTCATTCATCAAGCCAGGCAGCTGCTACATCTTCATCCCCCTCCCCAGCTTGAGGTACCCCAGCACCCGCAGGGAGTGGTGCAGCTAGGGGTGGTGTGCAGAGTTCAGGAGGACCCAGCCGGTTTTATGCTTTGAGTGGTCGCCAGACTGCAGAGGCTTCTCCAGATGTTGTTACAGGTATTTTGACTGTCCAATCTCATGATGTGTATGTACTTATTGACCCCGGTTCCACCTTGTCCTATGTTACCCCATTTGTTTCTATGGGATTCGGGATAGAGCCGGATCAGCTTCATAAGCCCTTTTTGGTATCTACCCCAGTTGGTGAGTCTATTATAGCTGCTCGGGTTTATAGTGGATGTTTTGTTACGATACGGGGTAGGGATACCGCGACCGATCTTATTGAGTTAGGGATGGTCGACTTTGATGTAATAATGGGAATGGATTGGCTTTATTCATGCTTCGCCAAACTTGATTGTCGGACTAGAACCATTAGGCTTGAATTTCCTAATGAGCCCGTTATTGAATGGAAGGGAGATAATGTAGTGCCTAGAGGTCGGTTTATTTCCTACCTTAAGGCCACGAAGATAATCAAGAAGGAGTGTATCTATCATCTAGTTAGGGTCACGGACACAAATGCCGAGGCGCTTAGCCTTGAGTCTGTACCAGTTGTGAATGAATTTCCGGACGTCTTTCTAGGTGAACTCCATAGGATTCCACCGGACAGGGAGATTGATTTTGGGATCGATGTGATACCAGGCACGCAACCTATATCAATTCCACCTTACATAATGGCACCGGCAGAATTGAAAGAGCTAAAGGAACAATTGAAGGATTTTCTAGAGAAGGGTTTCATCCGGCCGTGTGTGTCGCCATGGGGCTCACCGGTCTTATTTGTAAGAAAGAAAGATGGATCGATGCGGATGTGTATTGACTACCGACAACTCAACAAGGTCACAATCAAAAACAAATATCCTCTGCCAAGAATAGATAACTTATTTGATCAATTGCAAGGTGTTACATGTTTCTCAAAGATTGACTTGCGGTCTGGGTACCATCAATTGAAGATAAGGGAGTAGGATATTCCAATTACAGCCTTTAGAACTCGGTATGGGCACTTTGAATTTATGGTAATGTCTTTTGGGCTAACAAATGCCTCGGCAACTTTCATGGATCTTATGAATCGAGTCTTCAAGCCCTTTCTAGACTCCTTTGTGATAGTGTTTATTGATTATATCCTTGTGTATTCCCGAAGTCAGGAGGACCATGCTGCCCATCTCAAGGAAATTTTGCAGACTCTTCAGCAATCATCAATTCTATGCAAAATTTACGAAATGTGAATTCTGGCTTGAATCTGTCGCGTTCTTGGGCCATGTCATTTCCAGGGAAGGAATTATGGTTGATCCTCAAAAGATTGCAGCAGTGAAGAATTGGCCTAGACCTACCACTCCAACTGAGATTCATAGTTTCTTAGGCTTGGCCGGGTAATGCAGGAGGTTTGTGGAGGGGTGTTCTACTCTTGCCTCTCCATTGACTAAATTGACACAGAAAGTAGTTAAATTCCAGTGGTCTATGCTTGTGAAAAGAGTTTCCAAGAATTGAAGTCAAGATTTACAATAGTACTGGTGTTAGCCCTGTCGGAGGGTACATAGGGGTTTGTAGTGTATTGCGATGCATCGAGAGTCGGGCTTGGGTGTGTGTTAATGCAACACGGCAAGGTTATGGCCTATGCTTCTAGGCAACTCAAGAATCATGAGAAGAACTATCCAACCCATGACTTAGAGCTGGCAACAGTGGTGTTTGCGCTAAAGATTTGGCGACATTATTTGTATGGGGTTCATGTGGATGTATTTACGGATCATAAGAGCCTTCAGTATATTTTCGAGCAGAAAGAGTTGAATCTAAGGCAAAGAAGATGGCTAGAGTTACTCAAGGACAATGACATTGATTCTCTATCAACCGGGAAAGGCTAATGTTGTGGCAGATGCACTTAGTCGAAAATTCATGGGAAGTTTAGCTCATTTGGAGGCCCATCAGAGGCCGTTGCCCAGGGAGGTTCACCAGTTGACTAGTTTAGGAGTTCGCCTTGCAGACTCTAATGAAGGAGGGGTAATTATGCAGAATAGGGCTGAATCATCGCTTGTGGAAGAGGTGAAAGAGAAGCAATTCGTGGATCCTTTGTTAGAACAACTGAAAGAGGGGATTCTCAAACACAAAACCATAGGTTTTTCCTTAGGCATGAATGATGGTACCCTACGGTACCAAGATCGCCTTTGTGTTCCTGATATTGATGGTCTTCCGGAAGGATCATGGAAGAAGCTCACACTTCTAGGTATTTCGTGCACCCAGGTTCCATGAAAATGTATCATGATCTCAAGGAAATTTATTGGTGGACTAACATGAAGAAAGATATGGCGGACTTTGTGGAAAAATGTCCGAATTGTCAGCAAGTAAAGGCCGAACACCAAAGGCCCGGTGGATTGGCTCAAAGCATAGAAATTCCAATGTGGAAATGGGAGATGATCAATATGGATTTTGTGTTAGAGTTACCATGCACTCCGCGCAAGTTCAACATAATTTGCGTGATTGTTGATCGACTCACAAAGTCAGCACACTTCCTGCCAGTCAAATCCACCGACACAGCGGAACGGTATGCTTAGTTGTATATCAATGAAATAGTCAGCTTACATGGCACTCCTGTCTCAATCATTTCAGATCGAGGGGCTCAGTTCACAACCAACTTTTGGAAGAATTTTTAGCAAGGTTTGGGTACGCAGGTAAATCTTAGCATAGCTTTTCATCCACAAACCGATGGTCAAGCAGAGCGGATGATTCAGATGCTTGAAGAGAGGTTGCGCGCTTGTACTATTGATTTCAAGGGTAGTTGGGATGACCATTCGCCACTCATAGTATTTGCTTACAACAAGAGCTTCCACGCTAGTATCCAGATGGAACCATTCAAAGCACTGTATGGTAAGAGATGTAGGTCTCCCATTGGGTGGTTCGAGGTTGGAGAAGCGGAATTGATAAGGTCGGACCTCGTGCATCAGGCCATGGAGAAAGTCAAGATTATTAAGGAGAGATTGAAAACTGCTCAGAGTCGCCAAAAATCATATTCGGATGTGCATCGCAGAGATTTAGAGTTCAAAGAAGATGATTGGGTATTTCTGAAGGTTTCCCCTATGAAGGGCATCATGCGGTTCGGAAAGAAAGAAAAATTGAGTCCGAGGTATGTAGGATCGTACAGAATCATTCAGAGGATTGGTCAGGTGGCATACCAGCTCGAGCTTCCACCCGATATGTCAATGGTACACCCGGTCTTTCATGTGTCCATGTTGAGAAAGGTAGTGGGAGATCCATCATCTATTGTGACAGTTGAGACTATTGAGGTTAATGAAGAGCTGTCATATGAAGAAGTTCCAGTTGCCATTCTTGATAGGAAAGTTCGGAAATTGAGGAATAAGGAAATTGCATCCGTGAAAGTGTAATGATGAAACCAGCAAGTTGAGGAAGCCACTTGGAGGGCCGAGGATGAGATGAAAAAGAAGTACCCACATTTGTTTGAATAGTCATGTAATAGCTTTTATGTACTTAGCTCCTATGAACTCTTATCTTTTGATTTGATCTATGTAAAACTGTCCTGTTTTGGTTATATATATATATACATGTTGTCAATGCGGCCATGGTTAGTATTGTACGAGTTATGTCATGTCTTATGTCCATGGAATGTGTACCCGCTGTTAGGATATGTTTTTGGGACTCTCTGACAGGTGGATAGGTCTACATACAAAGGAAACTCTGGCGAAATTTTCGGGGAAATATAGGGAGTTAGCTAAATTTGGAGACTGGCAACATGTTTCAGGTTATAAATAATAGAAGATTGCACTAAGACTGTTAATAAGTGAACCTTGATCCTCATTCGAGGACGAATGATCTTAAGTGGGGGAGGATGTAAGGCCCCATGAATTTCCAACTCAGAACCTCGAATCTCATGGTGCCAAGTTAGGAGAATGTGTTAGGATTCATAAAAATTCTACTCGCCGCAGTTCGGACCCTTTGGATTGAACAGTGCATTAAAAAGTCAAGAAATAATGTTTCCAGGGAAGTGCGATTTTGCGGTCGGGAATGCGGTCACATATCATGTATGCGGACCGCATAGGGGGCATAGTCACCGCAAAGTGAGCCAGTGTGTTAGTCAAATTTGAGGTTAAATATGTGGTCCATTGCGATCACATAACCAATATGCGGACCGCATAGTCGTCGCATAATTTCCTTGGGATTTTGTAAGGAGCAGTTCTGCGGTGCATTATGCGACCGCAGAACGGGTATGCAGACAGCATTTCTGCCGCATACCCAAATAGAATGCTCAGATTTTGGGAGCACTTTCACGGTCCATTCTGCGGGCCACATTTCCACTTTGCGATCGCAAATACGATCGCAGACCTGACTCGGGGCTCCAATTTTCTAAATTTTAAACCCGATCCCTTATCGATAAATTCGGTGTTATAACTCATTTTGAGCATATTTCGTGATGCTTTTAGAGAGAGAGAGAGAGAGAGAGAGAGAGAGAGAGAGAGAGAGAGAGAGAGAGAGTGTCTTAGAGAGGAAAGCGCTTCCCATCAAATTACTCCATGAAACCTTGCCAAATCGTTGAAGATAATCAAGTGAGGGAGCCTAAATCTTCATCCCAAAAGGTAAGACTTCATTACCTCAGCTCTTATTCCTATGCTTAGCAATAAAAGAGATCACTAGTGAAGTAATTCATGGGTATAAGAATGAATTTCTTGCATGCCTATCACACCATAGAATATTGGGAGGTAGTGAACTAAAAAAAAGCAATTGGGGTATAAAACGATAGAAATTTCTATCAAAAGGGCCTAAGATCACAATGCACCTTTAGTGTTTGAGAGTATGCTCAAAACAAGCTAGAATCTCAATCTCGTCTCTAATTCTCGGTTTAATTTGTAATTCTTACACAATAGATCGAAGTGCTGAAAGTTCCAAAATTTTGTAAGGAATAAGGAAAGCTTTATTGAGGTATATATGGCTAAAACCCCGTCTTTTAGAAATTGAGCTTCATCGTTGGTTGTGTGAGTACGGTAAGATTAAATTGAATTGTTGTATTGATTGCTATTTCACTTGACTTGGTGATGCAACCTTATATGCGTGGAAACTGTGTCTCAAATTGATCAACGTGCTATTCTTGATAATTTGAAAAGGTGCAAGGACTATGAATCATGTATCGAAATGCTTAGATCTTAGATTGAAATTGAAGTACGTTGTTGTGTCATTTACATGAAGTCTCATCTACGCCTACAACCTTATTTGCTCTTGTGTGCCATACTGTCTTGAATTACAAACCTAATGTTGAAAATGAGAACAATGTGAAACGTGAATTGTGGAATGTGAAAATTGTGGCCCCAAGTACCGATAAACTAATACATGTGTAACCAAAGATTGGAGTGAGATGAATAATGGAAAATGGTAACGCCTCGGTAAGGCGGCCTAGCCGATCGGGCCGTGATCAGAGGCTATGATATATACACATGGCAGTTATGCATTGATGATTGAAACTGGAAAGTGTGAATAGAATATTGGTAATGTCTCCGGGAGATGGCCTTGCCGATCGGGTCAAGATCGGACTCCGCTCAAGATAGCGGTGGTAATTTGAACAATGTGGAATAGTATGAAATGCGCAACTAAAGGCTATGGAAACATGATGTGAAGGTTGTGTAATTCTTTCATGTTGATAATATTGTGATTGTTTAAAGCTTTGGAGTGATACCTGTGATTTACTTATTTGTGTATGAAAGTTCTTTCTAATTTGATGGTGTTTAGTTATACATACTAGTACTATTCCATGGTACTAACGTCCCTTTTGTCAGGGGCGCTACATTTTTTTAAATGAATGTAGGTGGCTCCATCGCGGATAGTGTCGGTCATGTGTAGCGAAGCATCCCTCTTCTCAAGATCTTGGTGAGCCCCTTTCTCCTTCAATGGGCTATATAGTATATCTTTGTATTATGGACTTTCACTTTTGAGGTATAGCCGGGGCCTTGTTGCCGGCATTGTCAAACTCATCTTTTGTATTCTAGAGGCTCCGTAGACATATGTGTGGGTTATGTACGGGGGTTGGATGGGTCTACGAACCATGTTGTAATTCTAAACTTATGTTGCCTATAAATTGTAACTCTATAGGGATCTTGGAAACTAACTTATCTACGGTTTAATGTGGTGTTTAAAATGAACTATCAATGTTGAATGTGTTGTCTTTCCCCGTCTAAATGGATAAAAAAAAGTATGGTTTCGTTATTCATATCGAGGTGGGTAGGAAGTGTATGGTAAGGCTTTCTCAGTTGGGTTCACTCGATTGAGCGCCAGTCGCGCCTCCCGAGGTTGGGGCGTGACACATTCGGGCTATACTGAGCCTCATATAACTTAGGGAAACTATCAGCTCTCTTATGAACTTATTCCCAAGGACTCATCCATTCTTGTTACCTTTTACTCATCTTTTCTTTCCTTCCTCATGTCTTCCTAGAACCTTGTTGCTCTACCATACTTTAGCTTGCGACCTACACATATCTATTTATACTTATTCGCAACCTTTCTTCAACCTGCTTGCACCGTAGATTTTCTTATGTTATTCCAGAACATCAAGCAAGACACCACATACCACTTTGGTCAAAGGTGCTTAGAAGAGAAGAAAATTTCGTTACAAATTTCTTGTAATAACCTGCCAAAAGAAGCTACGAACCTTCATCAGTGTTGTGGTTCTAGCTCAAGTCTTCAACGCCTCACTCTTTTGTGTATCCACCCGGATGCCTTCACCCGAAATAATATGCCCAAGGAAAGCTACAGAGTTCAACCAGAATTCACATTTAGAGAATTTTGCATACAACTTCCCTTCTTGTACAACTTTGGGTACAATACGCAAGTGATCATCATGCTCATCCTATGAACAAGAATACACCAATATATCGTCGATAAATACAATTACAAACAGATCTAAAAAGGCTTGAACACACGGTTCATCAAATCCATGAATACTGTTGGGTCATTGGTCAGAGCAAACGACATAACATGAAACTAAAAGTGCCCGTATCTAGTCCTGAATGTTGTCTTCGGAATATCTTCCTCCTTAACCCTTACCTGATGGTACCCGGTCCTCAAGTCTATCTTTGAAAAACACTTGGCACCTTGTAACTGATCAAATAAATCCTCAATCCTCAGGAGCGGGTACTTATTCTTGATCGTGACCTTATTCAAATGCATATAATTAATACACATTCGTAAGGAACCATCTTTCTTTCTTACAAATAACACAGGTGCTTCCCATGGTGATGTACAAGATCTGGTAAAACCTTTTTCCAAGCAAGCCCCTTAGTTGTTCCTTTAACTCGTTCAACTCTACAAGGGCCATTCTATAGGGGGGAATAGATATTGGATGAGTATCTAGTAGTAAGCTAATGACAAATTCAATTTCTCGCTCTGGCAGAAGACCTGGAAGCTCATCGGGAAAAGCATCGGGAAACTAATTATCTACAGGAAAGGACTGAATGGTTGCTAATTCTAATTCCACATCCCAAACCCGAACTAAGTGATAAATATAGTCCTTTATGATCATTTTCCTTGCTTTGAGATAGGAGATAAATTTACCTCTTGGCGATGCGGTATTACCTTTCCAATAAAGCAGGCTCTCCTAGAAGTTGAAATGAAACCATCTTTGATCTATATTGATGTTAACAAAAGGCCAATCAATCCACACCTATTATAATATCAAGCCCTTCCTAACCGAACACCACGTATCTTATCCTTGTTCATTATCAAATCTATTATGGGCTATTTCGGGTCACATCCATATATATAAGTAACAATATTAAAACATAACTTGCATAACTAATTTACAAAAAGGTTTATATACATAGGGGTCGACTAGGCCGTAGACATGTCATACCCAAAACTATATACAGGATAATGTCTGCAAAACCTCTAAGTAGGCATAACCATAAAATATACAAGTCGAGACGGGGCTCCCTACGTCCTCATAAAACAACCTAACACATTTAGAACCCTGTCTTGGTAATATTCCGAGAAGAGGGGGAACTCATCAACCAAAAACTGACACTTGCAGGAAGCCTATTGTAAAGGGTCCTTGACTCGTCCTATATAAGAACCTCAATCGGACACACTTCGAAGCAGAATCTTCATGTCTTTATCAGTTCCCTTCCTCCTCTTGGACCGACTACTATCTTCTTCCTCTGTGTATCCCATAACATACACTGACGAACCTTGATTGACGGACTCCCAAGACTATGGACTATCTGGAACCTCAGAAGAGCTGGTGTCCTCAAATATCTTGACATAGTTTTGAGCCTGAAGGAATCCTGAATGTGCCAATCCATGCACTACTCCCATCCTACCCTGATCAACGGGCTGTGAAACTAAGGGCCTTGGTGAGGTCAGAATCCTCTCACCCTATCTACTGCCGAAGTGGTCGAAACAGCTCGAATAGATAACTTATGTGGATCCTCGGATGGATCCTCCTCAATAGAACCCATAATCTCCGATGGGTCTGAATCCATAGTATAACTTATCTCTCTTTCTAGCACCTTCGTAGCCTTCTGACCCATGCTAAGGGTTGTAGTCTTTGGAGGCATCACTGAAAACGTAACGCATTGTTAGGAACATGAATGCTTATATCGCCCGATCTAAGATAAGAAGAGAGGATAACATCCTATATGTCCTGTAGCCTACTGTCTATAAGTGTGATGCACAACACACCCATAAACAAGACTCTACTAGACACAGTCTATAGATAACCCTAGGACAGAACTGCTCTAATACCACTTTTGTCACGACTCAAACCGATGGACCGCGACGGATGCCTGAGTCCTACCTGTCAAACATCCCTAAGCATGCGTCTAAGATATGAACCTGAATAACATCTACTGCATTACGAAATTAATATACATGAAGGAAACCTGCCACCAAGGCGTATGTATGTATACATGCAGAATACAGTGGGGGAGCCGGCAAGGCTACTATAGACAACTATACATCCAAAACTAAAAGCCGACAAGGCCACATATAACCCAACTAGAAATAATGCTACAGACCTATAATAGAAACGTAGCTGACAAAGACGGGACTAAGCCATATCATACCCATATACATGTATATATACAAACGTATCGTGCCAAAATCAACAGCAGCTCTAGATCAAATGGAGCATGCCAACTCTCACTGATCAGGGATCTTGAAAAGGGGGACCGTCAGCTTGCCTACCTGCACCTACGAGCATGAACGTAGGCCTCATGAAATAGGGCGTCAATACGAAAAAATGTACTGAGTATGTAAGGCATGAAAATTAATACGTAACGGACATGGATGAAACATGGAATGCAGAAACATATCTTTAAATCTGAATAACTTTGTAAATTCTGAAATGTTTATAATGTCATACACGTGGGTTTAAATGTCGTGTCATGCATAGGTATGGGTGAGCATAATATCATCAAGCATCATATCATCTCGGCCACTGTGGGCAACATCATCAACATATACCAGCTGATCAGGTGGTGGTGCGTATATAACACAATAACCATTTCCCATATCCCATATACATATACATACATATATAAGCGTATATAACGCCATCTGAGTCATATTTCAGCCACTGTGGGCAACATCATCATCATATACCAGCTGATCAGATGGTGGTGCGTATATAATGCCGTAACCTTTTCCCATTCCATATAAATATCATATACATATATACGCATATATAACGCCATCTGGTTAGGGGTTAATGCACATGAGTGAAATGCATGAAAAATACGTAGTAATCTCAATATTCCTTCCGGATAAACTTTTTCAACTGCGTATTATTCTGAGACCCATGAACAGAAAATAATAATAATTTTCATAGGGAATCAAGAATATAGACACCCCTAATAATTCTATGAATAGAGTAATTTATGGAAACTGTGTATTTTCTCATTTCTTCATTATAATTCTGACCATGCCAAAAGAAAGAAGGGATGGCCTTAACATACATGTCCCTGAAATTATATGAACAAATCTGCTTCTGTGAAATTTACACACAAAATTTGGCTTTGGATTTTTATTGAAATTTTAGGCGAACTGCTTCTGTTCTTGCTTTAGAACTTTAAACGTTCTTGATTGATTTTGTGAAATCTCAATTGAAATATATGCAAGAACTTGGACGAAATAGGTATGCCTCTTCACGTTTTTGGTCTAAAAGAATGGTTCAAACTGTATGCAGCAAAATCGGAAGACTTAATTTCTCGCTATCAAGCCATTTCAGAAGAATACCTCGAGACCCCGAGGACATGGAATTGCGACTGAGTCCCATCCCTCAGGGCTCATCAAGGCCCAGCTCACAGAATACCAAGACCGAGGGTAGAGCAAAGGGGGAAATTCCTAAGGCACGCGGTTCAGTCTGACGGAGCCGGCCTATCCGGAGCCTCTGTCGAAGTGTCACGTCTAGCCGTCCCATCTCCATACTTTACAATTAATATATGTTGTACTATAACCGGATTCCCCTCCTATATAAAGGGAACCCACACTACTTTGTAAAGGGCTGATGTTGCTCCAATTACTATCCACAAGATCAATAGTATTTCTCTCTCTCTCTTCTCTTTAACTTGCTCGTTCTTATTAGCTCGAGGCTACTCTTAGTGTTTATTGCTTTCATACTTATCCTTCATTTATTGCTTGGTATTGGCCATAAAGAGCCTTGCTTGATCATATCTCAACTGTTATCCCATTCCCGACTACCCCCGATAGCTCGAGACTGAGCCGGATATCGGCCTCGAGGCTCCTTCATCAACTAGTCCAAGGCTCGGGCTACAAGCCCCTGGGTTTGATTACTGTCCCGTTTAAGCTTGAATCTCTTTGTTAAACTTCATACTCTAAGCATCTACTGTTTTAACAACTAGCATAAAATAGATCATGTATTTTTAGAGTTCCATTTACAAATTTAATTGTTATTACCATTTTTGCGATAACCAGCTTGGCACCTACCATGGGGCTAAAAATAATAGTGATTATTTTCTTGCTGGTTTCATTGCATAAACACAAGTTATCTTTCACACTTTTTCTTGTCCAAGATACTTTGATTTCAGGTCAAATGCCTAGCTCGGTAAACGGAGTTAAGAACGACTACCTCGAGAATCACGGAGAAAACGGTATAGTTGTTCCAACGTTGGCATGCCACCACAGAACCCCGATAACGCACCTGGACCGATTCCAGCAGATGCAGTTTCGCAAGACGCGCAGCAAGTCGACGAAACCTCGCGCCCCGAAGGAAGCATACAACATGGCGACCAACAGGAAGCCAAAAGACCCCAGCCCGGGAAGAACATGAAGTTAGTCTTCATGTTATTTTTGAAATATTGCAGGCACAACAGTTGGCCATCGCTCGGTTACAAATCCATCCGAAGACTCCCAGCACAGCAAGGCCGGAAGCAGCTCTCCCCGCCGAGCAAGTACTCGAGATATCAAGCAATAACGGATCGGTAGCCGACCTTGCCATAGCAAAGATGCTTGGGGATCTATCCAAAAGGATCGAATCAAGTTCGTGGAAGTTAGAGCAACGATCGCCCCCCGAGGAAGTGACCCCGGAACCCATTCCAAAGAAGCTCAAAATACCAGAACTCCCTAGGTATAACGGGGCCTCAGATCCCAATGAACACATCACTACCTAAACGTACGCGGAAAAAGACAAGGACCCAAAAGATGACGAGATCGAGCCTGTCTTATCAAAGAGGTTCGGGGAAACACTTTCAAAAGTAACCATGATGTGGCATCTTAATATAGCGCCCAGCCCCATAAAATCGCTTACCATACCGGCATATTCCTCCATAAAGGCACACGCCGATGCCATCGACGCAGCGACGAGAGAGCCCGACACATCTAGGGCCGAACGAAGAGAGAATAAAATACCACGGGAATTCGCGCCACATTCCCTGATAGAATGAATGAGATTACCCCCGATCTCGGATGACTGGGCGATACAGGCCTTCACTCAAAGCCTAAACAAACCAAGCCCGATGATTTCAGATCAGTTCAAACAAAACTTGAACAGGTACCCAGCCAAGACCTGGTCAGATGCCCGTACCCGGCATCAGCCGCAAATCAGGGTCGTGGATGACCATCCGGGAGCCTTCCCGAGCTCAGCTTACCCAAACAAGCTACTGGGAAAGAAACCAATGCCAAACAGAGGGAGGTACCGCCCATGTGCCGTAGACAGGAGGAACTCCCCGATATGCAATCTACCTCCCAACGATTGGAGAATGGCCCGAGGACAATATCCTCTAGAAATCGTTAACAAAGCCAAATTTGACGAGGACGCATGACCGGCAAGGGTGCCTCGCCCATCAAAGTACAATTTCCACATCGTTATACCGAACATCATGTTTGCCATAGGAAAAACAAGGGATGTCAAATGGTTCGGACCAATCGTTAACTACATAGCAAGTGTGGTCGTGCGGCCGAAGATACCCACCAGCCTTAAATGAAAGACGCCAAGCCACTCGACAAAAATCACCGCCGAGAACTGATGAGCGACCGAGTTCAAGTTCAGTCCCTAGTATAGAAGGCAGCCATGAGGAACAAAGAAAATGGGCCACAACGCATTACCACGATAATGGTGGAGTGACGACTCTTTCCAAGAACTTGTAAAAGGGAGAGCAAAATTTCTCGTCGCCAGAGAAAGGCAGATATGGGTATATACCCCCAAGGATGCCCTTACATTCAGCAAAGAGGGTACCGAGACCTCGTCTCGACCTCACAATAATGCACTGGTAACCTTCTTCCTCACTCGATCCATTTTAAATAAAACATGTGCACATGAGTACAGGTGGCTCGATCAGCACTATCGGGCCAATGATGATGGGGCGGCTCGGACTGCCGGGTCAAAACACAACCACCTCTCTAATCTTTGACAGATTCCAAATGGAGATCGATACAACAAGGAGAAAGACCATTATCTCAGTACAGCATGACTGGCCCAGACCGGAACGCCGAGTTCCATATCATCAAAGGAGGCGCAAGGAACGGATGCCTTATTCAGCCGACCATGGGCACATCGCCCGAAGACAGGGCCGCCCCACTTCGCCAAAAGGATGAAATTCCACGTAAGGGACGGAATTAAAACCGTCAGCGGGAAGCAGTACGCGACAAGAGGAAATTCCGCATCACATGACGCATTGCTGGCACCTATATCTCCACTCTCGAAAGAGTCAAAGGGTAAGCGAACCACATCTTAGGCCAAGACCGATTAAACACGACGGAGGGATGTACTAAAGTCCATACCCCGAAACAACAGGAGCATACCAAACCTCGGAACATTTCCTACACATCCCACGGTAAAGAAAAATTACCTCCCTCCCTCGTTATTTTTCACTAACCTGTATGCAGACACCCGGCCAAGGCATTCGGAAGTTCTAACTCTACCCAGAGACCCCAAAGCCTTAATAGAACCTGTCGCGCTCTTTCCCCTCGGCCGGATTTCCGCCCAGAAGAGGGTCTCACCAGCAAGGTTCTTAACGGAGCAACGTACCCCCTGAGGAGGATCCGACAAGATTACAGGCCTTCTTCTACAATCAAACAATGAAGGACACCCCCCCTTTTTTTGAAGGCGCCGTCCGCTCGGAAGGGCCAGGGAATGGCAGACTAGGTTCCAATAGGGATTCATATACCAGACCAAATGGTCCAAGGAGTTGCGCCCCTGCGGGCCGAGCTTACAACGATGAAACGATATGCATTTACGCCAAGCAATAAATGAATATCTTTCAGCATCTCATACTCCAAAAAGGAAATTTCAGCATACCCTCGGGAGGGATCCCTCCACCAAATATGTCCTGAAATACTCGGAGACTTAGCGTCAACAATTTGGCACCCGCACGACCCCAGGGTCACAACTCCAGGCTCATAAAGCCCCAACAAGGTAACTCCTAGCTCACGAATAATGGCCTTCGAGCCTAAGCAAACTCGATGACTCAGAGATTGTCGCTAATTGCCATACACTGAAAAACCCGAGGTCGTAAGACCCCAAGCGGGCAAACTTGGTATAACCAGATCTATTCTACATAGCAACAAAAACTGTAAGACCTCAACAGGCATGATAAACTATAAGACCTCAACAGGCATGACAAACTGTAAGATCTCAACAGGCATGACAAAACTGTAAGACCTCAACAGGCATGACAAACTGTAAGACTTCAACAGGCATGACAAACTGTAAGACCTCAACAGGCATGAAAATTTTGTAAGACCTTACTACAAGAGTAAAACTCAATCCCAAAGTTTAGGCTATACGTCGTATTTGTAAGAATCCCGAAAGGGCATACCCTTGGTGTAGACGCCTAAACTATTACTCGAGATCAAAAATGGCTATGGCCAAACATATATGACTATGGTCAAAATGGCTGCACCAGCGAAATTAACGCGACTCGGGGACGCCCGACTATCGCTAACAAAATTGAAGGCCATTACTTTGAATATACTTCGAAAAGAACCGGTTAAAATAGGCTTCCCTCAACAGGTAAACAAGCTTCGACTATGTCAGCTCCAAATTGCGAGGCTTCGAGCTTCTCAACCTACGAGCTAAGAACCTTACGAGGTGCTCGAACATCGCCGCTAATGACTTGAAATCGAGGTTCCTCCCAAACCGACGACGGTTCAGGAAAAATCATTTCAAAAAGACCTTAACGAGAGGAAAACAAAGCCTACAAAATGCCCACGGGCAAAAGCATAAGATCCATTGTCAACAACCAAACGATCTTCTGGGCCTCACACTAAAAGGTCTCAACAACCAAACAGCGTAAGAGCCACTGTCGCCAGCTCGAAAATTGAAAACTTGAGGATTAAAATGAACTCGAGTCGTAACCTGATTCGGAAACTGGATCCAAAATAGTTAACTACACATGTCTAAGGGCATAGAGTAAGTGTCATTATCTCCAGCCAAACAAGCCTCTAAGCCACACACTTAAAAGGTCGCTTCGACCCGAAGCGCAAAGAGCCATCGTCATCCGCCCATGCAGGCACGAAAAAACTTGAGGGTCAATTAATGCTGGAATCACAACGCGACTCAGAGACTGGACCTAAAATAGTTGAAACACAAATTCCTAAGAGCAAGGATAAAGAACAATCATCATCCGCCCATGCAGGCATAGAAGATTGAAGGTCAGGTAAGCTCGAATTAAGGCCTAACTCGGAGACTAAGCCTAAACAGCTGGGCAAAGCACAAAGGCCCTAATGCCTACTCGCGTCAAAAATCGCACTTAAGAGCCTTCAGGCATGCCTAATTAGATCCGGACCCATGGGGCTCCCACCAAACACCAAAACCAGCCTGGCTGGTCGAAAGCAATATAGAAATATATACAAAAGAGATAAAGCTTCAAGTTTCTCTTATTTACATACGTAAAAGGCGCGTTCTCCATCTACAAACATGCCCCGCAAATATCAAATGCAAAACAAAAAAAGCGGCAAAATTTATGCTCCGCTCCTAAAGGCTACAACCTGCCTGCCCTAGATTCGCTCTCCATGACGTCATTAAGAAGTGACCGAGCATCGCGCTCGTCCGCCCTTGCTCGAGCCAACTCCTCCTAGAGAACAAAGCCCCTAGCGCCGATCTTCTCAAGTACCTCTCTTCGAGATCTGCAGCGAACATATTCCTCGATCCTCTTCTCACGATTGAGGGCCCGCTTCAACTCGGCTTGGGCATCAGTAGCATCCTTCATATGAATCGCCATCTCCTGATCAGCCTTGGTTCGACCAAATGCTATATCACCCCGGGCATCGATTATTTCAGCCCTGACCTTCGAGATATCGGACTCGAGCTTCACGATCATATCTGCTTGGACTGTAGTATTGTCATGAGCCAAGCGGAGTTGGGCCTCGAAGACGGGAACCTTGGCCAAGGTGCCCCTATCCTCTAAAGCTTGAGCCTGCACCTGAGCCCTCAGTTCACCGCAAGCATTCCTGGCGTGGTCGGCTTTGACCTTAAGGTACTCTGAAGCCTCCATCTCGTTTTGCAGCTAAGATAGGCAAAGGGATTAACCTTAAGGGTCAAAAAGAGCAAAACGTGTACTACGAAAGGTTACCTGCTCCATCAAATAGCTCTCGTAATTCGAGCTCTGATATGCATCATATCGCCAGAGCATCAACTCAACCTCCTTCTCCTTACGAAGGAGCCTAAGGGACTCACCCTCATCCAGATCTTTTCGAAGCCTGGCCCCATGACGGAGTAGCTCAGACCTGAGCCTATTAAAGGCTAGCAAAAGAAAAACTCGATAAAGAATGGAAGACGCGAAATACAGAAGGACTACGCTGAAACTCACCATGAAGTGAAGCCGACGGACTTCCTCGAAGGCGGAGCACACTCCTATTGGTCCTGCCCCTTCGGCCTCGGAAGAACCAACCTCAGGAAAAGCATATTCACTCACAAGAACCACCATTTTGGAATCAGATGCTCCGGAAATAGCAGGCTCGAGCGATGTCCTCTCCTTGAAGACACGGGCCTGTTGAGCCCCATTAAAATCTCCATCACACTGCGAGTGCAAATCCCACTTATCGCCATCATCCCTTAGATCGGAGGCCGACGACTCCTTCCCCTCTCTGGAGAAGCACAACCTCGCCCCAAGGAACCGCTCGATACCTACAATAGCAAAGCCGGTACAAAAGAAAGATAGAAATGTAATCTCAAATATACGAAGACCAATGTAGGAGCAGCGCACACGCATACCCTGGTACGCTCATCACAAGTCGAATAGGTCACTAACTTTCGGACCCAGCTGGGTAGATCAAGAACTTTGCCCGGCGTCCATAAAGTTGCTGCAAAAAAGGAAGGAAACACAGTCACTCAACTAGTGTTCACTATAAGCAAATCTAAGGGAGCACGAGACACTCCACTCATGCATGTAATTCCATCCCTCAGGAAATGGCATGAGCTCCATGGGGATAATGTCAGCCGTCTGAACCCAGAAAAATCGTTCGTGATCCCCATCTTCTTCATCACTGACAACAAAGGGCGTGGACGAACGGAACCGCAAGGTTAACAGGCCTTGGTGATAAAAGGGTTGGTATAGCCTGACGAGGTGGCTGAGCGTGAATTCAAGCCCATCTTTCTCCGCAAAGAACCTCATCATCAGCACCACTCGCCAGAATGACGGATGTATCTGTGCCAAAGTAACCCGATACTTCAAGCAGAAATCAAGAACGACCCTATCAAGGGGGCCAAATGTGAAAGGACATATGTATACGTTCAAGAATTTGTCATCAGTGTTCGTAATACTCTCATCCGGGGAAAGAACATGCAACATTATCCCCTCGCTCCATCCGTAGTATCTCCTCACCATCTCCAGATGTTCCTTTCTTATCAAAGACATAGTATTCAGAGTGAACTCCCACGGATCCTGAATGCTGGGAGTGGAACTTTGCCCTCCCTGCCGGGCCGGACCCAAAGTAGATGCCATGGCTATGGTAGAATTGGCAGACTAAATCAAGGACGTGCGCCAATGCTTTTTGCGCCTGAAAAGACAAATGACCCAATGCCAAGGAGAAGGGATAGCTATCCAAAATAATGAGATATCCTAAAGAAGCAAAAGCCACCCCACATATATGTGGGAAATAGCAACGATTTGCCTATCCAGAGTAAGCCCCGGGAGGCCAGCGGCCTTGGTACAGATCCCGTGGTGGTACCTGACCCTAGAGGCATCCATCGACAAGAGGTTAGGCCTCAAGGAGTCAACTGTATTGTCTCCAATCTTGAGGTAGTGCCCGACCTCGAGGATCTCCGCCAAAAAAGAAGTCAGGATTCGGGAATCCTTCAACGCCATCATAGAACTCGAGGCGGCACACGATCTCATGGTTTTCCTTTCTAAAAAGAAGAATAAACACTCGAAGCTCCGATCATGAAGGCTTTAGGAGGGCTCGAGGCATCGCCTAAGTATAGGCAACCCCTCAACGTAAGTCTATCCACTACGTTTTAAAAGGCTATCCGCATCAAGTTCAAAGCAGACCCCCAGGTACCCAAAGTTGACCTTCGCTCAGGATACCACTCTCGAAATCTCCAAAACTCAGCGTACTATCTCCATGCAACTCGAGGGGCCCGACAGCCTGAGTCTATCAAATCAATTCAGGATTGGTCCGAGGTACGATGATGGGCTTGTAAAAGAGCCCTGTCAATTGGCAGAGGATCGGAAAGAACGCTCGCATCCAAGTTAGATGTCAGCGGTCAGCACCAAAGGAAAATATTCAAAGGCCTCGAAGGGCACGAGAACATGCAATAATAGGGAAATAATAGAAAACAGAAATCAAAGAAGTATCTTTATATTCATAAATATCCATGTACAATAGCCCTCGAGGGGTCCTTACATACAATTACAAAAGCCCGTAAGGGGTTCTCACATATAAAGAAAGAAACAAAAGGGTGCACACACGAGATAAAAGCCTAAGGACTGGTCTACCTTCGAAGGTCCACCTCCTGCAACAGGCGCCTCTAGACACACATCCTCAGAAGCCTCATCTCGGCCTTCCACACTAATATCCCTAAAGGATAGGGCGAGAAGAAGGGAGGGATGAAAAAATGCCATAGATCTCCGAAGGTCAAGGACCCTCGCTGGCCAAGAGAACCTCTAAGAGACAGCGGACTGGGCGAGCCTCGGTCCCGATTACACGGCTACTTAGAGTCCACTTCTTGGGTCATCTATTCATGCAAGCTACCATCTCGGGGCAGAGCACCACGTCGAGCCACGGTATGAAGGTGAGCAGTGATGTATAATTCGAGCCTCCTTTTGAGCTGCGATATATAATCTGAAGAGATTTTTATGAGCAAGGAAAGTTGACCCCCGTGTGTTATCATCTCGAGCAAACAAGGGCAGCAACATCAGACGTAACACTAACCATAGCAGCAGCAACAACAATAGCAAACATAATAGCAACCACAACAGCAGACCTCGGGTATTGGATTGGGTTGCACGCCACAACAATATTATATTTGGATCGGATTGCCCGCCACAACAATATTATATTTGGATCGGTTGCACGCTGCAATAATATTATATTTGGATCAGGTTGCATGCCGCAATAATATTATATTTGGATCGGGTTGCACGCCACAACAATATTATGATTGGATAGGGTTGCACGCCGCAACAATATTTTATGATTTGGATCCGGTTGCACGCTGCAACAATAAAAGATAAAAATGGATATTGATTTGTTATTGCTTCCTTATTCTTTCTGCTGCGAATTTTAAATTATTCTTTATGCTTTTCTCCTGAGTTACTATTAGTAAATGATATTCCTCCATAGCATGTCCCCTTCCCATCTTTAACTGCTAGTTTCCTTTATTGTTACTTGCTATATATATGCTTTAACTGCATAGGTTTAGTTGGCAGTCTTGTCCTAGCCTTGTCACTACTTCGCCAAGGTTAGGCTAGGCACTTACCAGCACATGGGGTCGGTTGTGCTGATACTACACTCTGCACTGTGTGCAGATCCCGGCGCAACAGCTTTTGGACCTTAGCTTGGGTGGCTGCCTTCAGTCCATATGGAGATCCAAGGTATTCCTGCAGGAGTCTGCAGGCCCTGGCGTCTCCCTCTATCCCTTTATCCTGTTTCATTTATGTATTTCAGAAAGAGTGTATTATTTATCTTTCAGACTTTGTTTGTAGTATTCCTAGACCATCTGTGAAGTTGTGACACCAGTTCTGGGTAGTTTTTATTTAAGAAATTGTATTGGAATTATTTAAATGGTTTAATTATTTTTTTCGTTTGTTTAATTTCCGTTATTTATAAACTGTTGATTCACATTTGTTAAAGAATTAAAATGGGAAAAAGGGTAATTTGTTTAAACGGTTAGCTTTCCTAGCTTTCATTAGTAGGTACCATCACGACTCCCGAGGGTGAGAAATCCGGGTCGTGACAAATTGGTATCAGAGCTCTAGGTTACATAGGTCTCATAATTCACGGACAAGCTTAGTAGAGTCTGAGGGATCGGTACAGAGACGTCTGTATTTATCCCAGAGGCTACAGAGTAAGGAAAAGTTTCACTTCTATTCTTCTCTGTCATACAATTTTGTTCTCTCCATACTAAATTGAAACTTCTACTATTTTCCTTTCGCTAATGGTAAAGTCACGTACCGTTTCTTCAACCGAGCAGCATCACAGACCGGTGATAGATCAGTTGTGTCTTTGGAGGCTTTTCGGAGGTTGTATAGGTTTCACCAAGCTCTTCACTATCACTTTCAGCGGTGCATCTTCTGAGGATCCCCAGGATTATTTAGACAGTTGTCACAAGGTTCTCAGGAACATGGGGATAGTGGAGACCAATGGGGTTGACTTTGCTACTTTTCGCTTGTCTGGATCCGCCAGTACATGTTGGAGAGATTATTGTTTGGCTAGACCAGTTGGGTCATCAACTTTGACTTGGAATCAATTTTCTCAGCTATTTCTAGAGAAGTTTCTTCCTGTCACTCAAAGAGAGATCTACCCGAGGTAGTTTGAGTGTTTCCAGCAGAGCTCTATGACTGTTACTCAGTACGAGACTAGGTTTATTGATTTGACCCGTCATGCTCTTATTATACTTCACACTAAGAGAGAGAGAGAGTGAGAAGGTTCATTGAGGGACTCGTTCAGCCCACTCAGCCAGCTAGAGGTGGAGGTAGAGGTATTAGAGGTGGAGGTATAGGCGCTAGAAGTGGAGGTAGTGGTATTAGAGGTGGAGGTACATGTACTATTCTGATTTGTAGCAGAGATGCTTTAGTTATATTTGATCCAGGATCTACATACTCCTATGTGTCATCTTATTTTGCACCGTATCTGGACATGCCTAGAGATTCCTTGAGTGCTCCTGTATATGTGTCTACACTAGTGGGTGATTCTACTGTGGTAGATCATGTCCATCGTTCATGTATAGTTGTGATTAAGGGTCTTGAGACCCGAGTAGATTTGTTACTTCTGGACATGGTTGATTTCGATGTCATATTGGGGGTAGACTGGTTATCACCTTACCACGCTATATTGGACTGTCATGCCAAGACTGTAACCTTAGCCTTGCCGAGTTTACCTCATTTGGAGTGGAGAGGGACTCCTAGTCATTCTACCTGTAGTGTTATCTTATATATGAAGGCTTGGCGAATGGTCGAGAAGGGGTGTTTGGACTATTTGGCCTATGTTCGTGATTCTAATGTTAAGGTTCCTTCTATTGATTTTGTGCCTGTTGTTTGTGAGTTTTCTGAGGTATTTCCTTCAGACTTGCTGGGTATGCCACCCGACAGGGATATTGACTTCTGTATTGATTTGGCACGGGGCACTCAGCCCATTTTTATTCCGCCTTATCGTATGGACCCGCCTGAGTTGAAAGAGTTGAATGAGCAATTGCAAGACTTGCTTGAAAAAGGTTTCATTTGACCTAGTGTTTCACCTTGGGGTGCACCAGTGTTGGTTGTTAAGAAGAAGGACGGATCGATGAGAATGTGTATAGATTACTGGCAGTTGAACAAGGTTACAATCAAGAATAAGTATCCATTGCCGAGGATTGATGATTTGTTTGATCAGTTTCATGGTGCCAAGGTATTTTCGAAGATTGGCGTGAGATCGGGCTACCATCAGTTGAGGATTAGGGCATCTGATAGCCCTAAGACATCTTTCATTACTCGTTACGGGCATTATAAGTTCTTAGTGATGTCATTCGGATTGACAAATTCCCCAACAGCTTTTATGGATTTGATGAACCTAGTGTTTAGGCATTACATGTATTCGTTCATGATAGTCTTCATTGATGATATTCTGATCTACTCCCACAGCAGGGAGGAGCACGAGCAACATCTTAGAATGGTTTTTCATACTTTGAGAGATAGTCAGTTGCATGCTAAGTTTTAGAAGTGGGAGTACTGGTTGAGTTCAGTTGCATTTTTGGGTCATGTTGTATCAGCAAAGGGTATTCAGGTAGATCAGAAGAAGATATAGGCAGTCAAGAACAGGCCTAGACTAGCATCATCTACAGAGATCTGGAGTTTCTTGGGTCTGGAAGGCTACTATCGTCGGTTCGTAAAGGGATTTTCGTCTATTGCAGTCCCGATGACCAGGTTGACCCAGAAGGGTGCCCAGTTCAGGTGGTCGGATGAGTGTGAGGCGAGCTTTCAGAATCTCAAGACAATTTTGACTACGGCACCAGTGTTTGTTCTACCCATAGGTTCAGGGCCTTATACGGTTTATTTTGATATATCTCATATTGGACTTGGTGCGGTGTTGATGCAGGATGGCAAGGTCTGTTTACGGTGAAAATGGTAACAACAATTAAATTTGTAAATGGGATTCTAAAAATATGTGATCTATTCCCGAGCTAGTTTGTGAGGGTGGTTAGTGCCAAAACGTGAAGTAAAGTGATAAAGATCGAGTAAACCAAAGCAATAATCGAACCAGTTAGGGGATGTTTCCCGAACAGAAAGCCAGCCGGTGGATACCTCGGAGCCGAGCCTCGTGCCTATCTCGAGCTTATCGATGATAGTCAAGAAGGGGATAACAAGTAAAAATACAGTTGAGCCAAGCTCTATACTATCAATATTGAGCAAAATAACGAAGAACAAGCAAGGAAATAACAAAGTGCTAAGGCGACCTCGAGGTCGGTGAAGATAGATAACTTAGAAGGAAGAGAGAGAGAGAGAGAGAGATATTATTGCATTTGTGGAGAAGTGGAGCAACATCAGTCCCTTAAAAGGTAAGGTGAGTCCCCATTATATAGGCGAGGGGACTCAATACAGTACAGGGTGCATTAAATGTAAAGATACAGAGATCGGATGTCTAGACAAGACACTAGAACCTATTGATTCAGGCTATCTCCTCGAGAGTTTATCTTTTGCGCGACTTCTGCTAGGTTGCGGACAGATCCTCTGACCTTCGAGCCACTACAAAGCCGAATATTATACCCGAGATAAGGAGCTCGATCACGACCTTATTGCTTCGACGCGCCATTAGGGTACTCCGATCGTACCTCGATGGCGGGAAATAGACTCCCGATTTTACCGCACATAGATAGTCTCCGTGTTTCCTATATTGAAGTGGTAGGAAACGATACCGAATCATCATCTCGAGGCAATTATTACCATGACATCATCCATATAAGAGCATTAAATGCCATAGTCTAGGGAACCGTGCAGGGCCGCTATCATATGCAGCAATCGAGGAGTCCACGAACTGCTGCAGGTTTGTCCTTTCTGCTTCCCCAATCGATTCCTATAAAATGCTCTAATCGCTAGATGCTCCTCATCTTCGCCCTTCCTCCAGGATCGTGAATCAGAATCTCAACTTATTTGGCATATTTTCATCTTTCTCTCTTTTTTCGGAAAGACTTCGCCATTATTCATGGGCAGGACTTCCAGGACGGTACCCCATCGGAACGACACTACATCATCATCCCAATCGATTAGGGGGAGAATAAATTAGTTCCTTCTTTAGAGCAGTGGACCCCTCCCGAGCTTGATATGTCGAAAGATTTTGACATCGAGACTCACGCGTCTATGTCGGGCCGATGCGAGCATGTATCATGATACATTAGCGTCGTGACTAATGTCAAAAATATGAAGGTGTGACTATCGATGGAGTAAAGCAGTGATAGTGGAAATCCCTGCCTCCAGTGACGATATTACCAGTTTTAAGGAGGGATTTCTTTACGTATATACCTATCCGTTTACCCTGGGTCCCGACGATCCGTAGAATCTCCTCCTTTGTAAATCGATCCGGTGATCCTCGACTTCTGCATTCAGTATTGAATGACTCTTGGCCAGATTTCCCCATCTTTTTGGAGGATTTTGCTGACGCTCAGACATTTTACTGAGGGGGTCGCAGGTGAAGCTTTCCCCCTCAATCATCTGGTCAGATTATACCGTCCTCGACTGTACCGAGGCTTGATCAAGCTTCGACAACGGTCCAAAAAGGCTTTTTTTACAAGCGTTGATAAAGGGAAGGACCGGGGGTGGATGAGTAGGTTTGTTTGAGTGCGAACCTCGGATATCATCTCGGTCCAATGGATGCCCTTTCCCGAATGGCGGAACCATCGGCATAAGTATATTTTAACTCTAATCGCTTCTCAATTTTTCTTTCCAGCATTGCGATAACCTCTTGGCAACTTCCTCTAGATTCTCCTTGGCACCCCGAGGAGATCCCAGACTTGGCGAGGTGGATCGAGCGCTTGGACATGAGGTTCCTGTATTATCTCCGGTCCTGGACCATCATGGTCGAGAAGTGTTGGGTGGCCAAGAACCATGGTGAGGTTTCTTTTCTACATGCGTCTCGTATTTTGTATTCCCCACGGTCTCTAATCAATGGTGTTGCGCATTTATCGTGTTGGTGCAGGCCTTGGAGAAAATATGCTGATAAGGCCACCCCCTGGTGGTGAAACAGAGGCCTTGGGGCTCGGCACAAACAAGAAAAGGAAAATAAGAGTGGTAGTTACTCGACCTGACGAGACTGCTGTTTCGACCTCCGATCCGGATCCTGATATCGGCGGGGAATATGATGATGGCAGTCCCCTGAGGTGGAGATCAAGGCCCGGCAAGAGGGGTTCGCAAGTACCCCGGTCGGAGGCTGTTGAGTCCGAAACGGCGAGGACCGACAAGGCTAAAGAGCCGGAGGTTTTCGACGAGGACACTGATGTGGTTTCAAATTGCTCAGCCAGATTTGATGTAGCTTCTGCCAGCAGGGCTACGGGCTCAGATGGGACGGAGTTCGGAACCTTCCAAGGGCATAGGCCGCTATTCGATGGAGTTGGTGACCCGAACAACTTTTTCCGAAATTATCCAGTCTCATCGGGAGAGTTGAGAGATGTTGGGAGGATGGTTGGTACCATGGTCGGCACTTACTTTCGGAGGGGAAGGCTTTATTGCCAACATTATTGATGGCATACCTAACGGAGTTGACCTCAGCGTATCTGACGTCGTTGATGTAGCGGAGAAATCCCTGCGGTAGGTGACGATTTTTCCATGAGTGTTTCTTTTCGCCTCCGGGCATTATTCATCGTTTTTCTTAATTTCCCCATTATGTCGTAGTGCAAAGAGATATATGAGCGTGTCATCTCTTGACTCCGTGGGGAACTTGTATGCCATGAGAAGGAGCATGATGCCATTGCTTCGAAACTGCAAGACTCTGAGTCTCGAGGCATCCGGGGAGATGAAGAGTTGAAGGAGCTTCGAGCCTCTTTAGAGGTGGCGCTTCGGGATAAGGTTGCTCTTGCTGCACAGGTATTCTACTTCTCTTTTTCTTTTTACATCTATTCCTCTGCACAGTATCTGTATGTGTTCCGTGTTCACATATTCACCATCTTGCCTCCTAACGAAGGTTGAGCAGGGAAGCTCGAGGGTCATTGAGTTGGAAGCGGAGGTCTCCGGGCTGAGGGAGTGAAATGAGAATGCGATCGGGGAGCTGGAGACGTCAAGAGGCCTTCTTTCAGACGCCCGCAAGGAGATTGTTACTTTAGCCATGGCTAAACTTAATATCGAACGGGATGCCACTGCTTATAAGGAGGACGCGGCTACGGTGCATGCAATGGCTCGTGACATATCCCTAGCGGTCGAGCAGAAACTGGTCCTAGCTGTTGATCATGCCAAGGAAAAAGGACAGAGGGAGATCCTGGAAGAACTCAAGGCTCGGGGCTTCGAATTATCTGCTGACCTGGATGAGGCCCATATGGCAGAGGAGGAACTGAAGCGTTTAATTGTTCCTGACGAGGGCGAAGAGTATAGCGGCAAGGAGTAGTCTCCAAGCCTTCTTTCTGTCTTTTTTGTTTCGTATGTTCTCCCTTCTGGGAAATGAATACTGCAAAGATGTACGACTGTTTTGTTAATCCTATGAAAGGAGCCTCTTGCTATGTAGTTCTTCTCGCTTCAGAGCACCGAGTATCGTGCCTTCGAAGCCTTCTTGTATTTTGTAGCCAAAGTTGGGTTGATAGCTTCTGCGGACCGATGTCGAGAATTCCCTGAGGCCCCCCTACTTCCATGAATTGTGTGATAGCCTGGAGTAATTCCTCCATTGCATTCCCCAAGGGGAGGGTGACGTTAACGCGGCTAGAATTAATTGGCCTGTTTGGGCAATTTGTCGATTGTTTCCTGGACCTTATATATTTGTCCATCCCTCCCTTAAGCGATGATTCTGCAGTTTCTTCTTTTGATAATTTCGTCTCTTCTGTAGAGCCAGGTGCCCTCCGCGAGCCTCTTCACTTCTCTGCTTTAGGTAATTTCTACCTGGATACTCCTCTTCTCCCCATTATTCTGTTGTGGCCATGGTCGCCGCTTCAACGTCTGAGCGGATGAAGGGGACTCCTTCCTGTATTTCTCCTTTGACTGGCAATAGTGGCCATCCTTCGACGTCGGGGGAGCAGTGCTCGAAGCACACTACTTCGAGTAGCATTGTTACACCGGGAAAACCTCCCAATATTTCGGGCCACTGGGGGCATGTGTCGAGAATTACCTCTTTGGTGGTAAAGGAGGACCTCGGGGCGATCAGGAGAAAATGTGGATGGGGGGAAGGTGTGGTCCTGCAAGCCACTTCCCCCGAGGAGAACGTCACGATGTATGTTGGAGGTTTCTTGAGCGTGTATAACGGCGTTCTCGTGCCAGGTTCCTTGGACCAGGTTGTACTTGATTTTTGTAAAAGGTATCAAGTAACGCTAGGGCAGGTTCATCCCTTCTTATAGAGCATAGTATGGCCAATGAGATATTTTGCCGACAAGGCTGGGATAGGGTTTACTCTTAGTCACCTCATATGGTTGTATCGGCCATTGCGCTTCCGAGGCCTGGTTGCTCTTCAGCGTTGGTCTACTCGAGCTCCTATGATCAGCGGTTAAGAGGATGAACACCATGGATGGATGAGCCAGTTTATTTGAGTTCGGACGACCGACGTTATCCCCGGGAAACTCTTACCATTCCTTGAGAAATGGAGCTCCACACGTAAGTACTCTATTTGAGCTGTCTTTTTCTTCATATGAGGTCGGATCCATAATGATTTCTTCTTGTCTTTTGCTTATAGCAACTCATTGGTTGCCCGACAAGGTTTCGGACTTAGCCGAATGGTCTCGTAAGCTGGCAGCATGCTGGACTCATGAGAGGCGCCGGTGGCGAAATCTTTCAAAAGGGAGGTAGGAGGTAAATTATCGTAGTAGGTGCCTGGCGTTCTCTTCCCACCCTTTTCTTTTCTTTTTTAGAGGCGACCTCCTCTTTGCTGACCTGTTTGGTTCCCCTACTGTAGGCGCCGGAAGTTCATTCAAGGCGAGACCGCCGGTCAAAGAATCGAGGAGTGCTGGCAAAAGGAAATATGTTCCGTGGTGTGAGAAGGCTTGCAGTGAGGCACCTTCCCCGCAGCGGTTGAGAGGAAATGATTCGGTCGGTCGGCCAGCTTGCGGGACTGAAGCTTTATTAGACATAGCTTCGGCCCTTGGTGAGGCTCATCATTTTGGCCTTTTTCTTTTTTTCTTCATACGCCTAACTTCTCTTTTTCAGGATTTTGGAAGGCTCAAAGTCGAGCTGCTTCGTCGCGAGGCCTAGCTGCAGGAAGCTCGGGAAAGGGGAAAATGCCTCAACCTCCTTTACGCGGCAAAGGAAAATGAGCTCGTTTCTTTAAGGTGCGGGGCGAATCGAAGCCGTGCTCGGGAGGCCCTCTTGGAGAAATAGGTATTTCGCCTTCCGTGTTGGCTCGTATTTCCCTCCTTCTTTCTATCTTGTCGGCCTTTGAAGCGCTACTATTACAGTTGAAGGACAAGGTAGATGAGTTGGAACAGCTTTAGGGCGAGGTTGGCACTGCCAACCGTGAATTTTCCGAGCTACGAGCGCGCGTTAGCACCCATTCTGAGGCCAAAAAGAGAGCTTAGGTTGCGATATCCATTCTTGAGGTGCAAATTCAGGTTGCTCGTGCGAATGACTCTGCTCGGGCGAAGATGATTGTGAGGCTCTCATCCGAGCTATCAAGGGCGAAAATTGAGGTGGCAAACATTCGGGCCAAGGTTGTAATAAATAACATTCGGGCAGGGTAGAAGATGGCGGCCTATTCAAAGAGTGTCGTTGTTGCTAGGGCCGAGCTTAAGAAGGCCCTCGATCTTGCAGGAAATAGCAGTGAATATGAGAGATGCAGGTCCCGGAGGGAGACCCTCGAAGAGATTCATGGCAGGGGCTTCGATATCTCGGAAGAGATCGGACACGCCAAAGGAGCGGAGTTTGATCCCAAGTTTATGATATCTGATGTTGAGGAGGAGGCCGATGGAAGCTAAAAAAAGGAAATAAATGGGGAATAAATACCCCATGCCTTCTTTGTTGTGTATATATATATAGCTCTCATTATATGATGCAGGCCGAGATTGCGCCATGTCATTGATATGTAATACTAATAAGGGGGGAAAACCCCGTGACTTGTAATTTCTACATTTCTGCTTCAATCCCGGAGTAGCCTTTAGTCTTACATTTTCCGACTACCTTTGGGTTCAGTCTCCAAGTCAGGATCCGACTTGAGCTTAATATACCTTTGAGCCCATTCGGGCTGGCGATAATGGCTTTCATTTTCTGCCCTTGGGCGTTTGGCGATTTTCCGGGTCTAGTCTCTGAGTCGCGTTGTGGCTCGAGCTGTAATTGACCCTTTAATCTTTCCGGAGATTCCGATTGGCGACCGTGGAATCGATGTCACGCCCTTGGGCATGTTATAATTTTTGGGTCCAGTCTCCAAGTCGCGTTGCGACTCGAGCTGTAATCGACCCTCAAATCTTTTTCGGCAAACAACGGTGGCTTTTCTGTTGCTTGGTCTTTGAGACCTTTTAGTATGAGGCCTGGAGGCTTTTCTTAGTTAACTATTTTGGATCCGGTCTTCGAATCGGGTTACGATTTGAGTTCACTTTAATCCTCAAGTTGTTAATTTTCAAGCTGGCGACAATGGCTCTTACGCTCTATGGTCGTAGAGACCTTTCGATGTGAGGCCCAGAAGCTTGCTTAGCCGGCGACAATGGCACTTATTCTGTTTGGTCGTAGAGACCTTTTGATATGAGGCCTGGAGGCTTTTTGTAGGATTTGTTTCCTCTCGTTAAGGTCTTATTGAATATTTTTGCCTGACCCGTCGTCGGTTCATAAAGAACCTCGATTTCAAATCGTAGTTGACGATGTTTTGAGCACCTCGTAAGGTTCATAGCTCATAGGTCGAGTAAATTGACGCTTTTGTGATTTTGGAGCCGACGTGGTCAGGACTCGTTGTTTGTCTATTGAGGGAGGCCTATTTTTAACTGGTTCTTTTTGAAGTAGATTCAGAGGATTTTTTAGCGATAGTGGGACATCCCCGAGTCGCGTTTTTGGGCTGTAGCAGCCGTTTTGACCGGAGTCATGTGTGTTTGGCCAAGGCCATTTTTGATCCCGAGAAGCAGTTTTAAGCGTCTACACCGAGGGTATGCCCTTTAGGAATTCTCAAATGCGATGTATAGCCTAAACTACGGGGTTTTTGATGCCTGTTGAGGTCTTACAGTGTATGGAGAATAGACCAGTTGTGCCGAGGTTGCCCGTTAGGGTCTTACAATTTTAGATTTTCCAGTACATGGCGATTGGCGATGATTTTCTGAAACACCGAGTTTTACTCAAGCTTGAAGACAGCTTTTTGCGAATCTGGAGTTGCATTTGCGAGGGCTTTATGAGCCCGAAATTCCAACCTCGAGATAGGGTGGATGCTGAATCGTTTTAAGTCTCCGAGTGTTTCGTGACGTAGTCGATGGAGAGGTTTCTCTCTGCGGATAAGCCGAAATAGTCTTCTTCGAAGCATGGAGTGCTTAAAAAATATTCTTTATTGATTGGTGAAAATATAAGTTGTAAATACATGTTGTCCTATTGCTGTGAGTTTGGTCCTCACGGGTGCGACTTCCCCGATTATCCGATGTGCTTGTATGATTCCATATTGGAAATTTTTAGGAGAGAGGATTGTGATCTCGTCGGGTCTGCTCGTCGGGGATGTGTAGTCCTGATAATAATCTTGTTGGCGGAACCTTCTTTCTATTAAAAACCCGATCGAGGAAAGAATGCCTGGCGGGCCCCGTGGTGGCCGCGGATCCTCGAGTGGGATCCAATGCTGTCGAATGCCTCATTTGGCTGCCTGCGTACAGATTAGCATCAAGAAAATAAAGGAAATGATAAAGGAGGCGGGGTAGTTCTTCATTTCCTTGTCCGGGATCCCACTGCAGTCATCTTCCTTATCCGACCAAGCCTGACCGAGGATGTGATTATCTTTACCCTTTGACCTCATTCGAGGGTAGTGCCAGCCATGGGCGTAAGGTGCTGGATCTCTTCTTGTCAATCATAGCTAGATGTTTTAGCCTCGCATTTGTCGTGTGATTTTATACCTTTGGTAGAGTAGGGTCAGGGTCGTGCCCCGGGCGATGTATTCGCCGTTGTCTGCACAAAGTGTCTGCGCCCTGTGCGCTCAAAGTATGATCCTGAGCTCGGGCGAACTGCGCAGGGGGAGTGATTTGGTCGTTGTGGCAATCGCCATCAGGAGCCTATCAGAGATCCGGTCCGAGAGCGACATTGGTCTAGATCGTCCTATCGGCTTCGGCCCGACATCGTCTGTATAATTTGGTCGAACCACCTGTACTCATAAATGCATGTTTTATTTGAAATGAGCTGAATGAGAGAGGGGATTACCAATACATTAATGCAATGCCGAGGTGGAATCTCGGTGTCCTTTTCCTCGAGCGGGAGGGTGTCCTTTGGGAGCATTTTCTGGGATCATCCCTTTCTGGTGATGGGCACTTGCACTCTATGTTCTACGAATCTTCGCACGGTGCCGCCATCCTTTTACGGTTGTGATGATGCGTCGTGGCTCGCCGGAATTGTTTTGTCCGATCTCCTTTCGTCCGTTGAGCTGGATCCGGGTTTGCTCGTTTGGCGACACTTTGTGGCGACCTTTGTTCAATGGTGTAATTGCTGCCCTTTTGGGTTTGTGACCCCGAACGCCTCATGATTCCCGTGGCGGGCCATGGTTTCCCTAGAGGGGTTCTGGTTGAATAGGTCCGAGCCACCTGTAGTTCCTGGCTTTGTTTATGGTGACCACTATGCTTGGAACTACAACGTTAAAGTCGCGCTCTATCGGGCAAGGTTTCCTTGCCAGTTGTGCCTTGCTGAATCTGGTATCATTGGAGGTTCCTCAAGGGTGTTTTCCTTGGCCCTGATTTGGGTTCGGTGTTAGTTGATGGCATCCGACCAAGCCTTGACCGCATGTTCGACCAAGCTTTGCTTGAACTGCTCTGGAGTCACCGGGTATGCTTTGTTCAGGCTTTGGGTGAAGGCCTGTGCCGCCCAACTATTCGGGACTGGGAGCGGTCTCGTTTGTCCTGTCGGGAAGCGAGGTGCGACATCCCGCGACACTTTATTTCTTCTTCTTCTGGCCTTTGGTGCATTGGGCCCTTTTGGCATTGCTTTGATAGCGTCGGCGTGCGCGTCCATGGACCGTGCTAGTACGGTGAGCGGGTCCTCGAGATTAGATGCCGAACAGTGGCGTTGCATCATGGTTTCTTCTGAGGGAGTTTCTTCAAATTTCCTTATCGGGACGGGCTGAGTTCTCCATCTTGGAGGTCGCTGTTCCTGGACGGACGTGTGTAAATGGTGATGCGCCCGCGAGGACTTCAGGTCCTACCACTCCTGGGGGGGTTTTGTTGTTTCCGACTTTGGCGAAGTGAGCCCGGGATCATATATTCGGGAGACGGTCGTTGCAAGAGTTTTCGCGAGCGTGAATCGATCTTTACGATAAGGTCTTCCAGCATCCTTACTGCTGTAGGATAGGTTATCGGTTTATCGTTCCCTGATACCTCGGGTACTGGCTCAATATGAGGAGGTATTTTGGGTGCTGCCGCGCTGAGAGTCTCCGGGCGCCTCTGTGGCTGAGTGATAGCCAAATGCCTTTCCTGCAACATTTAAAAAATAACACGAAGGTTAACTTCCCGTTATACTCGGGCTGGGATCTTTCGGGCTTCTTGTTGGTCGACGTGTTGTGCGCCACCATCGGTGTGCGAGACTTCATTACCCCGGTGCGCGGCTTGCAGATCCGCATCCGCTCGAACCGATCTAGATGCGTTATCAAGGTCCTGCGGCATCGCGCCAGCTGTTAGAATGACCATACTGTTCTCTTTGCAAGTTTTGAGGTTATCGTCCTCGATATCCCTTGTCAAGCTAATCATTGACCTGAAATCGAAAGATCATTGGGAAAGAAAAAGTGTGAAAGATATCATGCGTTCATGTGACAAAACTAGCAAGAAAATAATCACCATTATTTTTAGCCCCACGGTGGGTGCCAAACTGTTTACCGTGAAAATGGTAACAATAATTAAATTTGTAAATGGGATTCTAAATATACGTGATCTATTCCCGAGCTAGTTTGTGAGGGTGGTTAGTACTAAAACGTGAAGTATAGCGATAAAGATCGAGTTAACCAAAGCAATAGTCGAACTAGTTAGGGGATGTTTCCCGGGTGCAAAGCCAGCCAGTGAATACCTCGGAGCCGAGCCTCGTGCCTATCTCGGGATTATTGATGATAGCCGAGAAGGGGACAACAAGTAAAAATACAATTGAGCCAAGCTCTATACTATCAATATTGAGCAAAATAATGAAGAACAAGCAAGGAAATAACAAGCGCTAAGGCGACCTCGAGGTCGGTGAAGACAGATAACTTAGAAGGAAGAGAGAGAGAGATATTATTGCATTTGTGGAGAAGTGGAGCAACATCAGTCCTTTACAAGGCAAGTGAGTCCCCCTTGTATAGGCGAGGGGACTCAATACAGTATAGGGTGCATTAAATGTAAAGATACAAAGATGGGTTGTCTAGACAAGACACTAGAACCTATTGATTCAAGATATCTCCTCGAGAGTTTATCTTACGCATAACTTCCGCTAGGTTGTGGACAGATCCTCTGACCTTCAAGCCACTACAAAGCCGAAGATTATACACGAGATAAGGAGCTCGATCACGACCTTATGGCCTCGACGTGTTGTCAGGGTACTCCGATCGTACCTCGATGGCGGGAAATAGACTCCCCCGATTTTACCGCACACAAGGTCATTGCCTATGCTTCGCGGCAGTTGAAGATTCATGAGAAGAACTATTCGGTTCATGATTTGAAGTTAGCAGCCATTGTTCATGCGTTGAAGATTTGGAGGCATTATCAGTATGGCATGGCATGTGAGGTGTTCACAGATCACAAGAGTCTACAGTATTTGTTCAAGCAGAAGGAGCTAAATTTGAGGCAGAGAAGGTGGTTGAAGATATTAAAGAACTATGATATCACCATCTTAAATCATCCGGGAAAGGCCAATGTATGCTTTAAGTAGGAAGTCAGCCAGTATGGGCAGTCTTGCTTATATTCCGTTTGGTGAGAGACCACTTGCTTTGGTTGTTCAAGCTTTGACCAATCAGTTCATGAGGTTGGATGTTTTTGAGCCCAGCCGTGTGTTAACTTGCACAGCCACTCGTTCCTCATTATTGGAGCGTATCCGAGATCGGCAGTATGATAATCCTCATTTGTGTGTCCTTAGAGACACGGTGCAGCATGGAGGTGCCAAGCAGGTTACCTTAAGAGATGATGGAGTTTTGAGGCTGTAGGGTCGAGTTTGTATGCCAAATGTAGATGTGCTTCGGGAGTTGATTTTATAGGAGGCCCATAGTTCCCGATACTCTATTCATCCACGCGCCACAAAGATGTATCAGAATTTGCGGCAACATGATTTGTGGAGGAGAATGAAGAAGGACATTGTTTCATATGTGTCTCGGTGTTTCAATTGTCGGCAGGTTAAGTACGAGCATCATAGGCCTGGTGGTTTGTTCCAGAAGATTGAGATTCCCGAGTGGAAGTGGGAGCATATCACTATGGACTTTGTTGTTGGACTCCCACGGACTCAGAGGAAGTTTGATGTAGTGTGGGTTATTATTGATAGGCTGACCAAGTCAGCGCATTTCATTCTGGTGGCAGTCTCATATTCTTTTGAGAGGTTAGCTGAGATCTATATCGGGAGATTGTTCGTCTTCATGGTGTGCCCGTGCCTATCATTTCGGACCGAGGTACGCAGTTTATATCACATTTATGGAGAGCAGCTCAGCGAGAGTTAGGCACACGGGTTGAGTTGAGCACAGCGTTTCATCCTCAGACGGACGGGCAGTCCGAGCGGACCATTCATATTTTGGAGGATATGCTACGAGCTTATGTCATTGACTTTGGAGGCTCGTGGGATCAGTTTTTTCCTTTAGCAGAGTTTGCCTACAACAACATCTACCAGTCGAGTATTCAAATGGCTCCTTATGAGGCTTTATATGGTAGGCAGTATCGGTCGCCGGTTGGATGGTTTGAGCAGGGAGAGGCTCGGCTGTTGGGTACGGATCTAGTACAGGATACCTTGGACAAGGTCGGGATCATTCAGGATAGGCTCGTACAGCTCAGTCCAGGAAAAAGAGTTATGCTGACCGTAAGGTTCAAGATTTGGCATTCATGGTCGGTGAGCGGGTATTGCTTTGGGTGTCGCCTAAGAAGGGCGTCCTGAGATTTGAAAAGAAGGGCAAGCTTAGCCCTAGGTTCATTGGCCCGTTTGAGATTCTTGATCGAGTGGGAGAGGTGGCTTACAGATTTGCGTTTCCGCCGAGCTTATCATCCGTGCATCCAGTGTTTCATGTGTCCATGCTTTGGAAGTATCACGGTGATCCATCCCACGTGTTAGATTTCAGCACTGTTCAGTTGGACAAGGACTTTGTCCTATGAGGAGGAGCCGGTAGCTATTCTAGACCAGCAGGTTCGTCAGTTGAGATCCAAGAGTTTCCCTTTTGTTCGTGTTTAGTGGAAAGGTAAGCATGCTGAGGCATCGACCTGGGAGTCCGAGTCCAATATGCGGAGTCGTTATCCCTATCTTTCCTCGAATCAAATACTTCCTTCTGATATCCGTTCGAGGACGACCAGTTTTTTTAGAGGTGGAGAATGTGATGACCTAAAAGGTCATCACTCATTTTAGAAATAAATTCTGTGTTCCGAGGCCTTTAAAACCTTTTTCTCTCTCACCTCGATTTGCATGCGCAGTCCGAGCACGTAGCCGGAAAGCCATTATGTGAAAATCTATGAAAAATGATAAAAAGTGCCTTTAGAATGAATTTAAGTTGACTTCGGTCAACATTTTGGGTAAACGGACCCAAACCCGTAATTTGATGGTCCCGGAGGGTCCGTAAGAAAATATGGGACTTCGGCGTATGCCCGGAATCGAATTCCGAGGTCCCAAGCCCGAGAAATAAATTTTTAAAGAAAAATTATTTTCTGGAATATATATGAGTTTTTGGAAATGAAAAGTGTTTCGAAGTTGATGGTATCGGGTCGTATTTTGGTTTTGGAGTCCAGTACAGGTCTTATATATGATTTAAGTCAGCCTGTAAAATTTGGTAAGAAACGGACTTGAAATGACGTGATATGGAACCTTAGTTGTAAAATTTGAAACTTTGAAAGTTCTTGAGGTTTTCTTTGATTTTGATGCTAAATTCATAGTTGTTAATGTTATTTTAGTGATTAGAATGCACGAGCAAGTCCATATGATGTTTCTAGGTTGGTGTGCATGTTTGGTTTGGAACCCCGAGCGCTCGGATGAGTTTTAGATAGGCCACGGAGTGGAATTTTAACTTAGGGTGTTGCAGATTTTTTAGTTGGCGTTGCAGGTCATGTGAAGCCTGGCTCGCAAATGCGAGCTCTCAAATGCGAGAAAATTGCCGCAAATGTGAAAGGCCCTGGTCTGCCTTGGGGTCGTAAATGTGACGTAGTTATCGCAAAAGCGATGTCGCAAATGCGAAAGGCCCATCGCATTTGCGAAGTGGCCTGGATTCCCTCAGTGTCGCAAATGCGATAGTATCATCGCAAAAGAGAGTTCAAAAATGCGAACTTTTATCGTAAATGCGAGAATAACAGACTTCTGGGTTCGCAATTGCGACACCTGCAACCTGTAAATTTATAACTTAGCCAAAAATCTTCTATTTTTCAAACCCTTTCAAAACCAAAACACTCTTGGGAGATTTTTCAAAGACAACTTCTCTTCCAAATCGATTGTAAGTCATTTCTAACTTATTTTCTTTAATCTTTAACCTCAATTCACATGATTTCAACTCAAAATTAATGATTTTCATGGGGGAAATTAGGTGTTTTGGGGAGAACCTAGGTTTTTCAAATTTTGGGGATTTGGACCTCGATTTGAGGTCCGATTTCAAAACAAATTATATATTTGGGTTCATGGGGGAATGGTAATCTGGTTTTGGTTCGAACCTCGGGTTTTGACCATGTGGGTTCGGGTGCGATTTTTGACTTTTTGGGGAAAATTTTAGAAAATCTATTTTCATGCATTGGAATTGATTCATTTAGCGTTTATTGATATAGTTAAGTAACTTATGGCTAGATACGAGCGAATTGGTGGTGGAATTAAGAGGTAAAGCGATAGTTGAGGCTTGAATTGTGTTCGTTGCATCGAGGTAAGTGTTTGGTCTAACTTTAGCTTGAGGGGTTAGGAGTTGTGTCCTATTTTCTATGTGTTATTTGTTGAGTACGACGTATAGGTATGGTGACGAGTATCTATACGTTGGTGTCAAGCATGCCCGTGAATCTTATACTATGATTAATGTGACTCTGTTTGTATTGTTCATGCCTTTTGTGATGATTTCTATTGTTGATCAAGGCTTGTGGAAGTAATATTGGTATTGGTTATTGAAGAGCGTTGGCTCAAGTTGTAAAACGAATTGTGGAAGTATAATTGGCAAATGAACCTTATAGAGCATTGGCTCAAGTTGTGAAGTGAGTTGTGAAGTAAATATGAAAAGGAAAGAGAAGAGGATTATTATATTGTCTCCATTGCCGGGATGTTGTTTCTTTTAAATGTTATCTCCCTTGCCGGGATGTTGATGTTTTTGATATGGTTCCCTCGCCGGGATTCGATTGTTGTATTGTTGTTCCCTTGCCGGGATTTTATTGTGATTTCATTTATTTCCTTGCCCTTATTTCTTGTGATTATTGTGTTGGTAAGAGAGTGTTAAAGCATGAAGGGTGATGCTGTGCACTTGTCCTTGATTTTCCTGAATTTTACTGATAATTGAGTTATGTTGTCCTTTATGTTTATTTACTGATTTTCTGTTGTTACTTGATTTTATTATGATGTTATTGATTCCCTTACCGGATATTGTTGTTCCCTTATTGTTCCCTTGTCGGGGCTTCTTTGTGATTGGTGTTGAATTGTATATTGGGATCGGGTTGCACGCCACAACAATATTTCGATCGGGTTGCACGCCGCAACAATATTATATTTGGATCGGGTTGCATGCCGCAACAATATTATATTTGGATCGGGTTGCACGCTACAACAATATTATATTTGGATCTGGTTGCAAGTCGCAATAATATTATATTTGGATCGGGTTGCATGCCGCAAATTATGATTGGATCGGGTTGCATGCCGCAATAGTGATATATGATATGGATCGGGTTGCACACCGCAACAGTGTTTTATGATTTGGATCGGGTTGCGCGCCGCAACAATAAAGGATAAAAGTGGATATTGATTTGTTACTGCTTCTTTATTCTTTCTGCCGCGAATTTTAAATTGTTCTTTATGCGTTTCTCTTGAGTTACTGTTGGTAAATGATATTCCCCCATAGCATGTCCCCTTCCCATCTTTAACTGCCAGTTTTCTTTATTGTTACTTGCTATATATAAGCTTTAACTACACAGGTTTAGTTGGTAGTCTTGTCCTAGCCTCGTCACTACTTTGCCGAGGTTAGGCTAGGCACTTACCAGCACATGGGGTCGGTTGTGCTAATACTACAGTCTGCACTGTGTGCAGATCCTGGCGCAATAGCTTTTGGACCTTAGCTTGGGTGGCTGCCTTCAGTCCATACGGATATCCAAGGTAGTCATGCAGGCGTCCGCAGGCCCTGGCGTCTCCCTCTATCCCTTCATCCTGTTTCATTTACATATTTCATAAACAGTGTATTATTTATCTTTCAGACTTTGTTTATAGTTTTTCTAGACCATCTGTGAAGTTGTGACACCAGTTCTGGGTAGTTGTTTTTTTAAGAAATCATATTGGAATTGTTTAATGGTTTAATTATTTCTTCCGTTTGTTTAATTTCTATTGAATATAAACTGTTGATTTACATTTGTTAAAGAATTAAAATGGAAAAAATGATAATTTGTTCAAACAGTTGGTTTGCTTAGCTTTCATTAGTAGGTATCATCACGACTTCCGAGGGCGGGAAATCTGGGTCGTGACACTCGAAGTCCATGTTCCTATATTATGAGAAATGCAAAAGATACTTATTAAAATACAAACAAAGACGATAGAAGAATTTGATTAAGCCACGAGGAAATAGTTTCCTGACCACTTACAATTTGAATAGAAGAAAGGAAAGATATAATTTAGTAAGGAAAAAAGAAAAGAGAAAGATACAATTTATAAGAGATTCCTATACTATTAAAAATAAAATAAAAAGATCACTTATTAAGTACGAATGAAGGCACTAAACGAATTTGATGAAGTCATATCTCTATCAAATACATCTAAACTAAATATATAAACAAAGAAACACTTCATCCATGAGAAATGAAATCGCTTACGGGTTCTCGTTTGCAGTTTCTCCGGTCATGGTTCTGTATTAGTGAAGCAAATGTGGTGATTGATTTTGCCTTCACTTTCCCTCTCCCATAACTACGCTAGAAAAGCAAAAAAGTTACAAATTAAGAAGAATTGTCTGCTGATAAATTACATTTATTTAATAGAGAGCAATTTATAAGATTAAACAATAGAGGGTGATCATACATGGATAAAATGAGGGGACACAACGAATATAAAAGTAGTCTAAACAGGGAAATTAATATGCATTAGTTGTTCAATCATAGAAACGGTTGGTTTTCTAATTAAGAGGTGTATTTAGGAGGTGTCTTCTGGGTTGTTTAGGAGGTCTATAGCATAAATGTCGATTGATGCTTGATATTTCTGTTTAAAGTCAAAAGTTTATGGTTTAGTACTTGTATAGTATGCTTATCATTTTTGAATTTCAAATAAAGCAATATCATGATCCATTACATAATACAGATACCGTTGTCTGCTCTATATTCCGCTAAAGAGAACTTTTTTCATGTCGTGCAAATTGACTTCGCGTGGCACCAAGGAGAACAATAGAAGTCATATATGTATATATATAAACCTTAAGCTACATTTCTTGATTCAAAGAGTAGACTTAGACTGTTAGAGGGTATTATTCTCATACTAATAACCATTTTTCTTGTAGTGATAGTTTCTCTGTCATTGTACAGTATACATGCATTCACAAGAAAAGAGTAGCCGAAAAGACCTAGCTATTACGTTGAACTTATCAGTTAAGATAAATGGCATGCGGGACTATCTGATTCAACTTAATCTTACATTGTCAACCAGATAAATAGTAAAAGGATTTATAACTATCTAATCAATAGTGTACTCTAGCAGCTATTCAAAATTGTGTAACGTCCCTTATTATAAAAGATAAAAAGCACATGCAAAAAGGAAATATAAGAAATGATATTAAGTGCTGGCATATACGAAAATCAAGGTAGCATACCTGATGACAAAGTATTTACATGGAATTCATAGTCCATTCGTTAGGAACTTTCTCTATAAAATTTCAATCAAATAGATACAAACGCCTTAAGTCCCTCGGCTTACTCATTTTCTCAAAACTAATGACGGGCTCATCAACAGAAATACCTTTCCTCATGATAGCATCCCTTTATAGCCATTCAGGTTTTATTTTAGTTACAATTGTTTATTCACACAGATGTTTAATGTGCAGTTACAAACACTGGGTCAGTTACAGACCTTTGGGCTTATTCAATAAAAGTAATAAATGTTGTTATCCAGATATTAATTATTTGACGAAGAGAAAAGAACTAATACATTAAATGCATTTGGACAAATTTGTTCTGTAAAAACAAAATGGCTTGGAGATATATATTATCCGAAAGATGTGTACTTAACAAAAGAAGAATGGGAAATAAGTGGAAAATGTCAAAAAAATGAGAAAAAAAAAAAGATAAATGGCAATCCTAGTCTAAGAGATGTGCCAAATCAACATTTGTTTTTCCTCTTTTATATATGTATAGATTTGTCAAATTTGAAGCTCTAACTGGATTTGTCAAATTTGAGAGGAGGAGAGAAAGAAGAAAGGAGATAGAAAGGAAGTAGGAAAAAGGTGCCCTTAATTGAAGGCGTTAATGCTTAATTGAATGAGATCAACTCACAAATTATACAAATAATTCAGTTAGCTTTAGTAATTAGCAACTTTTGATGAACAAGGTAAAATAGTTTGTATTTCGTGTATATATGAAGAAAAGAATTCCGTTAAAAACATCCATAAACTTCAAAATTTTGAGTTAATTTCTTGGATGGTCACCCAAGTTTGGGAATATCCTAATAAAGTCAATTTTATTTTATTTAGGACAACAATGTCACCCAACAATTGTCTTTTGACTCAACAATTGTCTTTTGACTCACAAAATAAAAGCACATATCTAATATATTGTCACACCTCCTTTTACACACCCGAGGATAGTACAAGGGAATTTTTCCAATTTAAGTGACATTATTCGAAATGGGATTATTTATTTGATTTTAAGAGTCTCCACTTGGAATATTTTTATTGGTGTCCCAAGTCACAGGTTTATTTTAAATCCCAAATCGAGGAAAATTCGATTTTCCTTTTGAAGTCTGCGAACCAGAAATTTTAAATAAGGAATTCTGTTAACCCGGGGGAAGGTGTTAGGCATCCCCGAATTCCGTGGTTCTAGCACGATCACTTAAACTATTACAATTGGCCTATTATCTGATTTTAATACATTTTTTAACCTATGGTACAATTTTAACTTATTAACCGCTTTTAAATTATTTTTAGGAAGATTCAACGTTATTTAAAATATGCCTTGAACCACGCCACATGAAATGCACCTGCGATCCGCGACATTTTTTTTTTAACGTTGTTGAGAATTGCAGTTGGGTCACATGAAATGCACACTCGAGTTTAAGAAAATTAATTTAAATTATGCGCCTAAAGCAACTACGCACTTTCAAGTTTGCGAGGGCCATAGAAAATTCACTAATGGCACACCTCTATTTCTAAAGAGTTAAAATTAATTAAGTGAGAGCCATGAGTTTTGAGATTTTATTTGGCATGGCACGCCTCGAATTATTCTATTAAAAGAATTTCTAAATTTAGTTTTAAGGGCCATAACTATTGGTGTTATTTAATATGGCACACCTCAACTAATTAAAGGACCCAGCTAATTGATTAAAGGACTAAGGAATTTCCAATTTATTTTAAAGCGAATGTTTAAGCTCAATTTTCATAACCAGTGAACTAACAGTAAATGAAACCAAAGTTGGGTTGTTGAAGGGGCCTAAGATGGCTATGGGCCCAATTGCCAATTGCTGGTTCTACGACAAAACAAGAACACCATTGGGCTTAACATGAAGCCCAGATCAAGAATCTAATTGCAAAGGGAGGGGGAAATTTGGCACAACTGGGCCAACACTAACAGCCCAGTTTGGGGTTTCAGCACTAACATTTGAGGCAAACTACACTTTTCCATGAAAATCTTTGAATCTGAACAAATATTGACGATCTCAAACATATGTAAAGCATATTTGAATGCCAACATACATTCTATAATGAAGATGTGATGCCTAATGTGATAACAATTCGTACGCAGATCATTTATTTAACATCACCAACTCAAATTTCCAGCAAGAAAGAAAACCAATCTATAATTTCGAAAAAAAGACGAGACTTTATTTATTAACATGTACTTGGAACTGTCCAACTCTAAACCTTGAAAAGAAAACAAGCACTGGTTGATTTCATCGAGAACCAAATAAGAGATTTTTCTATATTGCAACATAGAATATTTCATGCTCAAAGAACAACCAATCTTCTACATCTTAAGGTCAAAACTACTACTAATCATCATTGAAAACTAAAACACTTAGTGAATCTACCATAGAGTATTATAACCATTCACCCCAATTGGTCTTACTATCAAAACATAACTAGCTTTTTTACTTCAGTTCCCATCAGAATACTTGATAGGATTTCAAAATATATGCATATGCTTGGTAACATAGATTCAACAGGAAATTCTCAATCAAATCCCATGTATCAATCAGCTAATCAAGAAAGAGTTCTAATCCTATATCGACTTCTTCATACTTACATATAGGAAAAATCAACAGTCCTCATATTTAAACAATATTCCAGTCCCTTTAACAAACCAATCAGCTAAATAAAAGTATCTACCTAAAGTTTTCAAAACTCAAAGAGAATTAGCAACAAAATGATCAAATGTACACCTAACAGGAAACTAAAACTAACTGCAGAATCGACTAATTTCAAGAGTGCAGAAGACAACATTGAATAAACTGATGTGTCATAGATTTTCAGCTCAAACCAAACAACTTCATGTTCTTCAATTTCACATGTCAACGAAATATAGTGAATACCTGGCTACAACAACAAAACAACAAGGAAAAATGATCTGGGAGTTTAAGAAGCAACAGCAGCAAAGTATCAGCAGCTAAAGCAGCCAAACAATCAGCAAATACTCAGCCTTTTGACCCAGCTTCGAACCCAAAATCAATACAACTTTTAGAGCTTTTGAAAAATCTGACTAACAGTGAACTTAAGGAGCAGGAACCAATTCTAGGCAAATTTCAGTATTTTAGCGTCTAGAAGAAGCTTAGTTGTTCCTAAAGTTTTTTAGTATTTTTCAATCTCTAAATTCTAACTTGGAAGTGAAGAAATAAACCTTTATAGTGAAGTTTTAGGGCAGCAGAAATAAGTTCAGTTTTTGCTCTTTACTCCTTTTTGAATTTTCGTTTTTGCTCCTATGTCCTTAATTTAAAAATTAATTTTTTTTAAAACAGCCCTAATTCCACCTTCCTAGAAGTTTCCCCAATCAGTTACAATAGATTCCCTAACTTAAATTCCCTAAACTATCCCTTAAACCCCTGTTATTTACCCTTGGAACCAAACGGGTCAAATTGACTCAAAGTTCAGCCAAACATAGGTTTGCAAAAACCTGGGCTACTCCCTTTTCTTTGGGTTTATGACTTAACAGAACCCAATTCAATTCATAAATGAACTCCCCAAACAAACTATTATAAATCTGAAACATGAGACCTTTTCTTTTTTTTTCGAAACAAATTAAAATATTAAGAGACAAAGAAAATCAACACATGTTTAACAAAGTAATTAATTTAAACTAATTGTGACTTAATCCTAATTATGCACAAAACATTTATCCAACAAAAAACAGAAAAAAAAGAAACAGAAAATCAGAAGAGATGAGGAGTGGAATGAACAAAAATAAAGAAAGAACTTAAATACCTAGAGTAAAGGACGGAAATGGCTTGAAAGGACCTCTGACTCTTTCGATTTCGAGCCGCAATTGGTATTCGTCGTGGGTTCTTGTTAAAAACCAACGAAAAACAACAATTACGGCCATAACCAAGTCATCAAAGCCTGAAAAAACTTGGGAGATTTTTGCTTTCGCTCTTCTTCCCTTTTTTAGATCTGAAATTAGCTTCCTTTGGTGTTGATTTGAAGGAATATGGTGATAGCATGAGGATCATGGGTGAATAATGGTTGTGTGGTGTTTATTTGGGGTTGATTGGAGGTGGCTTGGCCGGTGAAAATGGTAGATTTTTAGAGGCGGCGCTAGGGTTTACATGAAAGAGATGAGAGAGATGGACGGGGGGACGGGGGTTATGTTTGGACTAGGCTATCTCTGAAGTTAGGACAGATTTAATTAAAATGAGAAAGTGGTTTCAGTCGTTGGATGAGCCAACATAACAACTTTTCCTTAGCCTTAAGAACCTGTTACACCCCGCAATATTACGACAATGTTACGTCCTACAATATTATATTACGATGATATTATGCCTTGCAATATTACATTACGATTAGGTTAAGCTTCGCAGTATCAAGTTACGACATTGTTGCACCCTGAAGTTACGACATTGTTGCACCCTGAAGTATTGTACGTTAAATTTGTCGTAAGGTAATTGACATTAGTCCAAGTAAAAAAATTAATTTGAGATTATAAGGATTATGCTATTTCACAAGCGATTAGTAAATTCATGAAGGTGAAAGGCGGAGCAAGTTAAAGAAAATAAATTTTGTCCAAGTTTGGCATTTTGGGGTAAAATACGGCCCGAGCTAAAATACCTGGTATTTATGGACTATTGTCATACAAGGTACTACATGACCATGCTAGTAAGGTATATAAGGTATGTGAAAAGTGAGTAATATTTTAAGTAAGTGGGAATAATTCTCAATTTTGCAGGTAATTGATTAATTACCGGGTAAAGGGACATTGCCTAATTAATTTGGGATATATTTGGATAAGATTAATCCCTCCCCACAAAAATGTGGCAGCAAAATGAAGTATCAAGCAAAGCCAAGTTATGACTCTTATGTCATGAAATTAGGTGGCAATCTAAGAGTAAGACATATTATTTAGTCTACTTACGTGTAAGTGTAGTCTGTTGATACTTCCTTAACCTTGTGGACATTGGTTCCCATTTTAAAAGGCTACAGCATGACTACAAGGAAATCTCTTGAAGCATGGTCTGGTTTGCTGCTTGACAAAATTAAGGCTAACAATTTCTTTGGACATACCCGGAAGTTTTTGATCGTCCCTCTTCATGGTTCAATGCCAACAATAAATCAGCAAGAAATATTTGATCGCTCATCTGCTAACATGAGTTGGATTCGATTGACTTTGGAAGCGCTGCATCACTACACTTATAATTTAAGGCTTCGGCAAATATAGGAATTTGCAGTAGTAACGTGAAGTGGCTTCACTATTTTATTCGAAGACTACTTAATACTATAACAACGTGGGATTTGCGATTCTAAAGGAGTACGGTGCAATCTTCCCCAAGAATATAATACGGAGTTTTCCCTACTCAAGGTATGTTAAGGCTATCCCTTCTTTCTTTGGCATAATCGATACGATATGAACGAAACGTGCAAATGCACAAATTCCATAAATGATTCTGTTCGTAAAAGTATTAGAGATGTCTATGTTCTTGAATTTTTATGTGTAATAATATTTTATCATCTGTTCATGGGTCTCAGAAAAATACGAAAGTTGAAAAGATGTTACTTTATGATATTGCTTAAGAGGCAAAATGGCCTTATGGCATTCCGAATGATTTTATTGATATACTTTTCATGCAGTGCATTCATGTACATTGACCCATGACTCAGGCTGCGTTTTATACGCGTATATATGTATATATATGTATATGGGATATAGGAAAAGGTTACGGCATTATATACGCACCACCACCTGATCAGTTGGTATATGATGATGATATTGCCCACAGTGACTAAAATATTATTCAAACGGCGTTATATACGCGTATATATATATATGTATTCAAATGGCGTTTTATATGTATGTATATATATGTATATGGGATATGGGAAAGGTTATGGTGTTATATACGCACCACCACCTGATCAGCTAGTATACGATGATGATTTTGCCCACAGTGACCGATATGATATGATGGGATGCCCCTAGAGGCTGATGATGTTATGAAACATGTACCTATGCATGACATGACATTCATATGCATATGTTTGATACTAAAAATAATTTATGATTATTGCTTGGTATGGCGGGTCTCTGTCCCGACCTTTATAATATTTATGTATTCTTAGAGGCTTGTAGACATATGTCATGTACGTGAAAGATAGTACGGCCTTGTCGGTCGATGTCTTGAGTTTATAAATAATTATGTTGGCCTATTAGGCCCGTATGTCATGTGTATATGATAATGTAATAAGAAAGATACATTACGTTGGTACTCGATTGAGTAAGGTACCGGGTGCCTGTCGCGGTCCATCGGTTTGGGTCGTGATAATGCAGTGCATTCATGTACATTGACCCATGACTCAGATGGAGTTATATATGCGTATATATGTATATATATATGTATATAGGATATAGGAAAAGGTTATGGTATTATATACGTACCACCACCTGATCAGTTGGTATATGATGATGATATTGCCCACAGTGGCTAAAATATGATTCAAACGGCGTTATATACGCGTATATATGTATGTATTCAAACAGCGTTATATATATGTATTATATACACGTATATATGTATGTATATATATGTATATGGGATATGGGAAATGTTATGGCATTATATACGCACCACCACCTGATCAGCTGGTATACGATGATGATTTTGCCCACAGTGGCCGATATGATATGATGGGATGCCCTCAGAGGCTGATGATGTTATGAGACATGTACCTATGCACGACATGACATTCATACGCATATGCATGACGCTAAAAGTAATTTATGATTTACAAAGTTATTCAGACTTACAGGTTGAGTCATGTACTCTATATTTCTTCCATGTCTCTTATGGATTTATTTATGTGCCTTACATACTCGGTACATTATTCGTACTGACATCCTTTTTGCCTGGGGACGCTGCATTTTCATGCCCGCAAGTCCCGATAGACATGTCGAGAGCCCTTCAAGTAGGCTATCAGCTCAGCGGAAGATGTTGGTGTGCTCCATTCGCTTCAGAGTTGCTGTTTGGTTAGTATGATTTAAACATGTATTGTTTTGTATGGCAGGACTCTGTCCCGACCTTTATAACATTTATGTATTCTTAGAGGCTTGTAGACATATGTCATGTACGTGAAAGATTGTACGGCCTTGTCGGCCAATGTCTTGAGTTTATAAATAATTATGTTGACCTATTAGGCCCGTATTTCATGTGTATATGATAATGTAATAAGAAAGATACGTTCTGTTGGTACTCGGTTGAGTAAGGTACCGGGTGCCTGTCGCGGCACATCGGTTTGGGTCATGACAAAATTGGTATCAGAGCAGTTCTGTCCTAGGGAGTCTACAAGTTGTGTCTAGTAGAGTCTTGTTTATGGGTGTGTTATGCACCACACTTATAAGGAAGAGGCTACAGGGCATTTAGGATTGTCACTCTTTCTTCTTACTCTAGATCATGTGGTAGAGCTCACTTTTAAGAATTCAAATTTCGAAATTCTATTTTATTCATAATAAGATGATATCTACATCCGAAAAGAAGGTTGAAAATAGAGATAGTTGTGGAAGAGCTGAGTCAGAGGAATTGGATTTTTGTATGATGCCTACGATAAGTAAATGTGAGGTCCTTTGCAGATCATGGGTGTATTGAAAGGTATAAGCTTCCTGATAAGAAGCTTTAAGGAAAGAATACATATCCACCTTAACGGAGAAAGACAATGAGAGATTTAGAAGATAAATACAAGTTTCAACAAGCAAAAGAAGTAAGATGAAGAAGAGTACGAGGCGCCCAATTAATGAAGGTTAACAGTGTTTATAATTCAAGCAGAGGAATATAAGCTTTTTGAGTTATATTCAACAGTAACAGAGGTATGTATAATTGGTCGTACCCATCTCAATTATGCCATATGGGGGGCTAACAGGTGTAGTTTAAGAAAAGGACGGAACATCAAGATCTGGCGGGGGTTAGAGTAAACCAAAATGGTGAATGGATTGTTTGTGTTAGTTGACATTGTCGAAGGATATTGAAAATGTGCTAATAGATCTCCTTGTGAGATACCCAAATGGTGTACTCCAGAATATTACAATTAGATGTGAATACTAGCATGAAAAAAAAGTCAGAAGATAGGCACTGAAAGCCTGGATGGGATAAATATTACCTTAGTGTGACTCTCGTCCCTAGTAGAGATAGGAAGTTGAGCATCCCGAAGAGCCGATGAATGAAGCAAGGAGAGCTAAAAGTGAAAGAATGTCGTGTTGAAGTTTTCACAAGAAAAGGGATATGACGAAATATTAGCAGAGTAATGAAAAGAGAGATAAGGAAGTATCATTCATAAGGTGTGATACATGGATAACGATGGTAGGAAAAAAAAGAAGAAATGACAGTATTACAGAGTCTAGTCAAGTGAATGAAGAAACGAGAGGTGTCAGGCCTTAGGACAACAAAAGAGTATAGGCCATATTGTCATATCCTCATTTTAAGAAGTAAGTTCGTGACTCTAACGTGATTACCAATAGGAAAAACTAGACCCCAGAATAATAGAGATCAGTATGGGCTAGCGAACAAGATAAAGTAAACATGAATTAGGAATTTAGTGATTTGATAATGGACGACATCATGAGAATTTCAAATTTTGTGCCGGCAATAATAAAATGGACAACAGAAGAAGATTCATGAGAAATTCAGAGAATGGTCATTCAGGAAGACGCTTCCCTAAAGCAAGCAATGTGAGAAAAGTTAAGCTTAAGCGACTGTATGTGCCAATTACACTAAATGTCACCATCGCGAGTGAGGAATTTTGTTATCCTTGGTACAAAAGGATTACCGCAAGGTGAGAAAGGGCCATTGATAATGCGAAAGGACGCCAAAGATGAAGGGGAAAACATCTATAGGCAAGTCGTCATAGCTCCAAGTCTTAGCACTCCCCTAAAGGGGGGAATATGGAGTAATAAAATAAATAAAAATGTGGTAAACACGAAAAAAGAATGAGATTACACTTATTTAGCTCCTACATATATGCTACAATTCCAGAACATTATGCAAATACGACGTCAATGAGAGGAAGTAAGGGTCCCTACCGGAGATTTTATTGATAGAAAAGAAGTCAGTGCGAGATATAAGTTAAGAGAAAGGCAATAACCCAAGAAAGATTTCGCGGAATATTGACATGGAGAATTTAACCCCGCAATTATGAAATTGTAATAATTGAGATATATTCATATAGGAGTTGGAGAAATTAAAAAGGTATTGTATAAGTGTTACGAAAATAAAAGAGAGTGTCACTAAGAAGACGATCAAAATATCAGTCCAGAAGCGACCCCACAAGCACAAGGGCATGGAGATAAGTTACTACGGATAAGTATAGGCAAGGAAGGATAGTAGAAGATCCGTCGAGCATACAATATAATAAGCTCACATCTTTACAAGGGTCAGGGGATCCTCCCTAAAGTACTACAGTGAAGGACTAGCTGAGGAAATGAGAAAGAAGGCTTCAACCTAAGCATAGTGACCTAATGAAGAAATGGTCATCTAAAAGTAGTCTCACAACAAAAATTGTATGCCCTCCAAAAGAAAGTGGCACCTACCGTGGCTAATTAACGGGGAGAAAGATCGAAGGTAATATTCGAGACTATATGAGTTGCACAAAAACTTTAGCATGCGAGAGAATGTAGATAAGCTAAGTATGCATGCAAAAGGGGGCAAAAGGACCAAGAGAAGCAATTGCCTACATTTGAAGAAACCTGAAATGGAATGAAAGGAATTATTCGATTAATGATCAGCTGTAGAAGACTCCATTATAAGCTAAAAGAAGGAATTGGGTCCAGCTCATAAATGAAGGATTGAATCATTAGAAGACTATATCATAGTTTTCCATAGCGTCCATAAAAGGAGAGAGTAATAACTTAATGCCATGAGCCACATATCGGAAGATAGCTTGAGCCTGCATAAAGGCTAATCAGAAGAAAAAGAAACTAAAGAATTACATCACCCAAGTAAATCAGGAGTCTGATTATGGGACCTAGAAAAATTATAGAAGTTGTGCTTGAGAACATGACATAATCACTCTTAATATCAGATATTCAAGAGAAATAATACAACAACCATAATCTATAATGGATCTACAAGGAATCCAGTTAGAAGAAGTACCAGCCTCATAGGAAGTCAGTACGAGCTCCCACCGGATTGTGTATGTACCAGAGGTGCGAGTATTAAAATAGAGCTTCAAGTTACGAATGTGAATTACACCTAGGTAGAAGGGAGGTCAGGAAAGAGATAGAAGATATGCTGCTAGATTTTAAGGAGGTAAAGGTGAACAACGTACGAGATACTCAAAGGCAGAAGATTGTGAATAGTCCATACTTCGGATAGAAGGCTATAAGCCTGGGGATCCAATAACCGGAAATGATAGCGGCATCGTCGGTGGCATTTCTTCCAGCCTATGGTTTCTAAGTACTGAGAGATCTAGTTAAGAGAATAGAGAAAATTTGGAGATGATGTGATGTCTCGCTTGACGTTCCAGAATAACATAAGTAAAGCTATGGTGCAAGCAAGTTAAAGGAAAGTTGCGAGTAGTATAAATGGATATGTATAGGTCGCAAGCTAAAGTATGGCAGAGAGACAAAGTTTTAAGGAAACATGAGTAAGGATGAAGAAAATCAAGTAAAAAGGTGACGAGAGTGGATAAGTCCTCAGGATTAATTCCATGGAAACAAGAGAGATAATGGTTTCTCTAAGTTATTGAAAGTTCAGTATAGCCTGAGTGAACTCAAAGAAGTCTAGGATTAATAGCATTTAGAAGGAATGAAATGCTGACCTGGTAATAAAATGAGGGTATAATTGTGACAGATAAAGGATGACGTTTGGGCTTTCACTGGCGACACAAAATTAGGATACCCTCCATAAAGGTGAATCACATTGAGACACTATGAAATACGATTATGGGAATCACTTCTAATATTCCTTGATATAACGGAAGCCTTAGGGGCAAAGTATTACGTAAGAAGTTTCAAGTTATCAGTGGTATGTTGTAGATCAATATTGAGGTGAATCAACAATGATGGACAAAAGTCACAAAGTATGAGATGAGATTAGGCCGCCATTCGAAAGATGAGTAGTAATGAGGAAACATTAAAGGACTTAAATTTATACATATGGAATAAGCAACGAGAGTAAGCTGGAACTTGGTAGCAGACCTCAGCAACGATAAATTAAAATAAGAGTTATGGCAGCAAATTCATACGGATGGCTAAACAGACCTAAGTGATAAGATAAATATTCGTGAATTCAACAAAGTACCGAGTGAAGAACTTCAGTATACTCATAGATGCCCAAAGTGAAGTCTTATCAAGCTCTACATATAAAGCCTAGAGTTTGGGAGCACTAACAAGGTCAAAATTGTACAGGCTACATGATGAAAAATAGCAACAGCTACGAGATTGGAAGGATTTTGACTACAAGTTGTGGTGTGAGAAAGAGTCCAAAAGGGGAATGCCTTGGATTTTGGACTCATTCACATAATAGATGCCTAGATTACAAGGGAAGTTCTAAAGTATTCGGAAGATATAGGTTATGAAAATGATAAGTGCATCAGTCAACATTCGAAGACAAATGTTCTAAAGGGCGGAATGATGTTACACCCCGCAATATTACGACAATGTTACGTCCTACAGTATTATATTACGATGATATTATGCCTTGCAATATTACATTACGATTAGGTTACGCTTCGCAGTATTAAGTTACGACATTGTTGCACCCTGAAGTATTGTACATTAAATTTGTCGTAAGGTAATTGACATCAGTCCAAGTAAAAGAATTAATTGGAGATTATAAGGATTATGCTATTTCAAAGTGATTAGTAAATTTATGAAGGTGAAAGGCGGAGCAAGTCAAAGAAAATAATTTTTGTCCAAGTTTGGCATTTTGGGGTAAAATATAGTCCGAACTAAAATATCTGGTATTTATGGACTAGTGTCATACAAGGTACTACATGACCATGCTAGTAAGGTGTATAAGGTATGTGAAAAGTGAGTAATATTTTAAGTAAGTGGGAATAATACTCAATTTTGCGGGTAATTAATTAATTACCGGGTAACGGGACATTACCTAATTAATTGGGGATATATTTGGATAAGATTAATCCCTCCCCACAAAAACGTGGCATCAAAATGAAGTATCAATCAAAGCTAAGTTATGACTCTTATGTCATGAAATTAGGTGGCAATCTAAGAGTAAGACTTATTATTTAGTCTACTTACATGTAAGTGTAGTCTGTTGATACTTCCTTAACCTTGTGGACCTTGGTTCCCATTTTAAAAGGCTACAACATGACTACAAGGAAATCTCTTGAAGCATGGTCTGGTTTGTTGCTTGATAAAATTAAGGATAACAATTTCTTTGGACATACCCGGAAGTTTTTGATCCTCCCTCTTCATTGTTCAATGCCAACAATAAATCAACAAGAAATATTTGATCGCCCATCTACTAACATAAGGTGGATTCGATTGAACTTGGAAGCGCTGCATCACTACACTTATAATTTAAGGCTCCAGCAAATATAGGAATTTGCAGTAGTAATGTGAAGTGGCTTCACTATTTTATTCGAATACTACTTAATACTATAACAACATGGGATTTGCGATTCAAAAGAAGTACGGTGCAATCTTCTCCAAGAATATAATACGGAGTTTTTCCTACTCAAGGTATGTTAAGGCTATCCCTTCTTTCTTTGGCATGATCCATACGATACGAACGAAACGTGCAAATACACAAATTCCATAAATGACTCTGTTCGTAGAAGTATTAGAGATATTTATGTTCTTGAATTTTTATGTGTAATAATATTTTATCATCTGTTCATGGGTCTCAGAAAAATACAAAAGTTGAAAAGATGTTACTTTATGATATTGCTCAAGAGGCAAAATGGCCTTATGGCATTCCGAATGATTTTATTGATATACTTTTCATGCAGTGCATTCATGTACATTGACCCATGACTCAGGCTGCGTTTTATACGCGTATATATGTATATATATGTATATGGGATATAGGAAAAGGTTACGGCGTTATATACGCACCACCACCTGATCAGTTGGTATATGATGATGATATTGCCCATAGTGGCTAAAATATGATTCAAATGGCGTTATATACGCGTATATGTGTATGCATTATATACGCGTATATATGTATGTATATATATGTATATGGGATATGGGAAAGGTTATGGTGTTATATACGCACCACCACCTGATCAGCTAGTATACGATGATGATTTTGACCACAGTGGCCGATATAATATGATGGGATGCCCCTAGAGGCCGATGATGTTATGAAACATGTACCTATGCATGACATGACATTCATACGCATATGCATGATACTAAAAGTAATTTATGATTTACAATGTTATTCAGACTTACAGGTTGAGTCATGTACTCTATATTTCTTCCATGTCTCTTATGGATTTATTTATGCACCTTACATACTGGGTACATTATTCGTACTGACGTCCCTTTTTCCTGGGGACGCTGCATTTCATGCCCGTAAGTCCCGATAGACAGTCGAGAGCTCTCCATATAGGCTATCAGCTCAGCGGAAGATGTTGGTGTGCTCCATTTGCTTCGGAGCTGCTTGTTTGGCTGGTATGATTTAGACGTATATTGCTTGGTATGGCGGGTCTCTGTCCCGACCTTTATAATATTTATGTATTCTTAGAGGCTTGTAAACATATGTCATGTACGTGAAAGATAGTACAGCCTTGTCGGTCGATGTCTTGGGTTTATAAATAATCATGTTGGCCTATTAGGCCCATATGTCATGTGTATATGATAATGTAATAAGAAAGATACATTACGTTGGTACTCGGTTGAGTAAGGTACCTGGTGCCTGTCGCGGTCCATCGATTTGGGTCGTGACAGAGGGAACTCCAAACGGTACCGTTTGGTTAACAAGAAAGGCGGACCGGGTTGGAGACACGGGTTTGGGCCGGTTTGAGCGGGTCTTGGGGGAAAATGATTTGGGCCTGGGGATATTTAATTAAAAGAGCCTAAAAATACTATTTTTTATTTCCTTTTCTTTTCTTTTTCAAATTCAAACTTTCTTTTTTTTTTCCAAATTAAAATAAAACCTAAATTAACTCTTAAAAATTAAATTAACCTACCAAATTATATTAAATACTCAACATAATATTTAAAATAATTAACTAAGTCCTAAGTTTAAAGAAGAACTATAAAATTCAAATTAAATAGTTAAAATGCAAATTGAACTATTTTTGTGATCTTTTCTATTTTATAAAACAACTAATATACTAATTAATCTAAAATGTAAAATCAAATCCTAAATGCAAATGCAAAGTATTTTTGTATTTTTTTATGAATTAAATAAAATTAAACATGCACACAAAAATGCAATTAATTAGAAAAACTCTAAAATAATTCCTAAAATAACAAACAATTAAAAGAAAAATCTAATTCTTTAGAATTCTGTAGGAGTAATTCATGTGGGGAAAAAAATCACGTGCTCATAGCTGCCCCTCTTTGCTCGGAGACACGAAGAGTTTTCGAGCAAAGATAAAATGAGCAATTATGAGGGATTTTTGCCCATTTGAAACTCCATGAGAAGCATTTTTTTAAGAGCCTGACCGAACCTTACTTCAAAGGTTGCCTACATATCCTTGGCTATAAAGGAATCAGGTTAGTGTAGTTCTGTAAGTTTTGGCAACTGAGACTACCGGGAAGCTGTGATATCACTGTCGCTGCTGCTGCTACTACTTGTTGAACTCCTTATTACACCAAAATGAAAAATAAAAATCTAAACTAGCTAAGCCTATCAACTACGAGTTACAAGATTCCTATATATAAATCTCTTGAAGCTTGATCTTGAGTCTTAGCTGGTTCTTGCTGTAGACTCCGATCTGAATCTTGATGCTCATCAGCTGTAGGTGTTGGTTCTTTCTTCAGCTTTAGATCCAGGCAGGACATGCGAAGCCTGTGACTTCAATCATATCTTGAGCAGTCTGCATCCTTCTCCTCTTCAACGCTTTGAGTTCACTTCTTTTTGCTATTCTCCTCTTTCTTTATTATGGATTAAGACTCATTCTTTGGTCGTCTCGAGCACTGTGCCTTGAGGTAAAACCAGCTCAAACACCAAAACAAACAAACGAACGAAATTTTTCTGCCCCAGTTTTCACTAGGAAAATTTCGTGGTTTATTTGTAACTAAAATCTACATTATTTCTCAATTGAAAGCAATAAAATAAGGATCGTGTGTCTTTAGGATAAAGAGATTAGGGAGTGGAGCCCTGTATCTAAAATAACCTCAACTAGGGAGTGGATACCCTATATTGGCAAAAGGCGACTAGGGGATGAAGAGCCTATGTCTAAAAATCTCAACTAGGGATTGGAGCCCTATGTTGGCAAAAGGCGACTAGGGAATGGAGGCCCTATGTCTAAAAATCTCAACTAGGGATTGGAGCCCTACGTTGGCAAAAGACGACTAGAGGATGAAGACCCTATGTCTGAAAATCTCAACTAGACATTGGAGCCCTATGGTGGCAAAAGGCGACAAGGGAATGGAGGCCCTATGTCTAAAATCTCAACTATGGATTAGAGCCCTATGTTGGCAAAAGGCGACTAGAGAATGGACGTCGTATGTCTAAAAATTTCAACTAGGGATTAGAGCCCTATGTTGGCAAAAGGGGACTAGGGAATGGATCCCCTATGTCTAAAATCTCAACTAGGGATTGGAGACCCTCTGTTGGCAAAAGCGTAAAAGATTGAGATTGGGGATTCTAAACTACCATTTTTGTTTGAATTTCTTCTTATCTCTTTTTTTCATCTTGTTTTCCTTTTTTTCTTTTGTTTTTATTTCATTTCATTTCATTTTTCATCCTTTTTTTAGTAAAAATGCAGGAAAGAATTTGGAGGATACTTCCCTTTTGGATTGATTATTGCTGCAAAGTTGTTTCTAGCACTTGCGCATTTCTTTTTCTTTTTCGTTGCACCTGCTACTTGCACGACTGCTTTGGATTGCACCTGTTTCAATTTTTTAAACAAAAGAACAATTGTTAGTTTGAAACGGTGGTTGGTTTTGTGTCCTTGATTGTTTTTGATCACTTGATCTCGGCCCAACTCTTTTGGTAAGAACCTCTGTTGCTTGCTGGCTTTTCCGAAGATTGATCTCTCTCCTAAAACCGAGGAACTCAGCTTTCTAAACTTTCTAGATGACGGTTCAACCGTGTAGGGCTTTGTCCCTTTCACCTTATTCTATCTCTAGGGGCTTTTGACTTTGGATTTCTTTTCATTTTCAATAACTCTGATTTCAGAGCATCGGCCATCATGTCCAGTCGGGATCGACTTGATGCATCCGCTGAGGCTGGGTACTTTTCTTTGGACTTGGCTTTTATTAAGCAGAACCCTGTAAAACCAATCTTGACACCTTTTCTTTGTATTAGTTTCGGAATAGAATTAGACCGAAAAGGATTCAGATAAAGGTAAACAAAAGACAAGAAAGTGAATTTAAGGAGAAATGTCCCTTTCGGGGAGGAAAGAAAGACTTATCTGGGGTGCATGCAGACTTCAATGGACATGACATGCTTCTTGGACTGGATACCTGATCTACACAACTATCCAGCTTCTCATAAACCCATTGCAAACCGTGTTTTAAAAATCGAGAAACTTTGCCAGGACTCTTTCAATACCAATGGTGGTGAGGGGTTTCTTCTTTTCGATCAACGGCACCCTTTGCGGGTTTTCGCCAATTGACCTCTCTCATTTATCTTCTCACTGTTGCCTTATAGTACTTTTTACGAGTTTTCACTGACAAGACTCTCTCGTTTTTCAGTTTCTCTGCACACCATCGTCTTATGGTGCCCTTAGGTTTTCACCAATAAGACTCTCTCATTTTATTTCTCTTATCTTGATTGCATCGGATCCAAACAACTGCGTTCTCCGATTTTGAAAACCTTTCGCCGATTGATCGGAAGGACTTCAACAAGGTTTGGGTAAAAAGAATTTGGATCAAATTACAACTTTGGAACTGTTCAAGCGGGATCATCGCCGAATCATTATAACATCTGTCCCAGTTTCAGTTTTGGGGGAAATTGGATCTTTGTTTTGGTGTGACTGAACCCCAGAGAGAGGCTGCCTACGTATCCTTACGGAATCAAGTCGAACGTAGTTCAGGGAAACATTTTGTTTTTGTTGTTTTTTTTCTTTTTCTTTCTCTTTTCTTTTGCTTTGATGCCTTTTTTTTCTTTTCCTTTTTTTTCAAACATCTTCAAGTTCCAAAGAAGGTAATGGAAGGAAGGTAACCGGCTCAAAGGGTTAGAAAAGGATTGGTGTGTTTGGGGTAGCGAGAATGAAAGCCTTCGTCATCCCAATCGGATAATGTTACTATTGCAAAAGGATTAGACATAGTACCTTTTAACTGCATCTGCATTTACAGCTATTTCAGGGTCATTTCCTTCAATGTCTCCCAGATATAATGCCCCTTTTGGCAACAATTTTCTGATAATGTATGGGCCTTTCCAGTTAGGAGCAAATTTTTTTATTTTCTTCCTGATGATGGGGGAGAATACGCCTTAAAACGAGTTGCCCCACTTCAAAGTTTCTAGGTCGCACTTTCTTGTTGTAGGCATAGGCCATTCTTTGTTGATACAACTGCCCGTGGCAGACTGCAGCCATTGGTTTTTCATCTATCAGGGTTAACTGTTCCAGACGGGTTTTGACCCACTCACTGTCTTCAATTTCAGCTTCAACAATGATCTGGAGAGAAGGGATTTCAACTTCCGCGGGTATTACAGCTTTAATGCCATAAACCAAAAGGTACGAAGTTGCTCCGACCGATGTGCGCACAGTAGTGCGATACCCCAACAATGCAAACGGCAACTTTTCATGCCACTGCCTAGAACTTTGAATCATCTTTCTCAAAATCTTTTTGATGTTCTTGTTTGCTGCTTCGACGACACCATTGACTTTGGGATGATAAGGAGTAGAGTTCCGATGCGTTATCTTGAATTCCTCGCATATCTCCCTCATCAAATAAATATTCAAATTTACAGCATTATCCGTAATGATAGTTGCAGGAATACCAAAATGGCAGATGAGGTTGGAATGCACGAATTCTACTAAGCTTTCTTGGTGACATATTTGAGAGTAATTGCTTCAACCCACTTTGTGAAGTAGTCGATAGCGACCAATATGAATCTATGCCCATTTGAAGCTTTCGACTCAATCGGCCCAATGACGTCCATGCCCCAGGCAACAAATGGTCAAGGTGATGACATGAGATGCAGTTCTGTAGGCAGTGCATGAATCAAATCACCGTGAACCTGACACTGATGACATTTCCGGACAAAACTGAAGCAATCTTTTTCCATAGTCATCCAGTAATGACCTGCTCGGAGGATTTTCTTTGCCAAAACATACCCATTCATGTGGAGTCCGCATACTCCTGCATGCACTTCATACATGATTTTTCTGGCCTTTTCGCATCAACACATCTTAACAAATTGAGATTCGGAGTCCTTTTGTACAAGACATCACTGCTCAAGAAGAAACCACTTGCGTGCCGTCTAATGGTTCTCTTTTAGTCTCTACTGGCTTGCTCGGGGTATTCTTTAGTTTTCAGAAATCTTTTGATATCGTGATACCATAGCTGAATATTTGGTTTTGCCTTAACCGTATTACAGTAACCGTGCCTTTCCCGAATTTGGATTTCCAACGGGTCAATGTGGGCATTGCCTGGGTATGGCAGCATCGAGGCCAAAGTAGCAAGTGCATCGGCCAGTTCATTGTGACAACGAGGGATGTACCTGAACTCTATTGACTTGAATCGCCTACTAAGATCTTTCACATGTTGCCTGTAGGGAATAAATTTGACATCTCGGGTTTCCCATTCTCCCTAAGCTTCTCAGATAATCAGATCTGAATCTCCCATGATTAACAATTCTTTGACATCTTGGTCGATTTCCATGTTCATACCCATAATGCAGGCTTCATACTCGGCAATGTTGCTTGTGCAGAAAAATTGAAGTCGGGTTGTGGCTGGATAATGCTGACTAGTGGGTGAGATCAAGATTGCCCTAATTCCAACACCTTTTGCGTTTACAGCTCCATCAAAGAACATTTTCCAAGCACTGGTGTCTTCTAATGTTATCTCGACTGAATTTACCTCTTCATCTGGGAAGTGGTGCTCAAAGGCTAGTATTCATACTCAACAAGGTTTTCAGCCAAATGATCTGCCAAAGTCTGGGCTTTCATTTCCGTGCGGGTGATGTAAACTATGTTAAAGTAAGTGAGCAGTATCTGCCATTTTGCTAACCTCCCTGTGGGCATCGGCTTCTGGAATATGTACTTTAAAGGATCCAGCCTGGTAATGAGGTAAGTGGTGTAGGCCAACAAGTAATGCCTAAGCTTCTAAGCGACCCAAGTTAGGGCGCAACAAGTCCTTTCCAACAGGGTATATTTGGCTTCATAGCTTGTGAACTTTTTGCTCAAATAGTAGATCGTGTGCTCTCATTTCCCGGTCACGTCATGTTGTCCGAGGACACAGCCGAAATATTTTCCAAGACTGTCAAATACAAGAACAGAGGCCTTCCCGGTTCAGGTGGGACCAAGACTGGTGGGTTCGACAGATATTCTTTGATTTTGTCAAAGGCTTCTTGGCACTCATCTGTCCATTTGACTGCTGCATCTTTCTTTAACATCTTGAAAATGGGTTCAAATATGGAGGTCAACTGAGAAATGAATCGGCTAATGTAATTCAACCTTCCTAGCAGGCTCATAACCTCTTTCTTGGTTCTTGGAGGAGGCAAATCTCTAATTGACTTTATCTTTTTTGGGTCTAACTCGATGCCCCTCTGACTGACTATGAATCCCAAGAGTTTGCCAGACGGAACCCCAAATGCACATTTGGCTAGATTTAGCTTCAAATCATATTTACGTAGCCGCTCAAAGAACTTTCTCAAGTCCCGAACATGGTCGTCCTAGGTCCTGGATTTGATGATCACATCGTCTACGTACACCTCAATTTCTTGGTGCATCATGTCATGAAAAATGGTAGTCATGGCCCTCATATAGGTTGCCCCGGCATTCTTCAGACCAAAAGGCATGACTCTATAACAGTATCTGCCCCAGGGTGTGGTAAAAGCTGTCTTTGTTGCATCTTCTTCATCCATCAACACCTGGTGATATCCTGCATAACAATCCACGAAGGACTTTATCTCATGTTTGGCATAGTTGTCAACAAGGATGTGGATGTTTGGCAAAGAAAAATTATCCTTGGGACTTGATTTTTTCAAATCTCTGTAGTCCACACACACTCGAGTTTTCCCGTCTTTCTTTGGCACTGGAACTACATTGGCTAACCATATCGTGTATCTAACCACTCGGATTACCCCCGCTTTTAATTGTTTTGTGACCTCTTCTTTAATCTTGTCACTGATATCAGTTTGAACTTTCTTTGCTTTTGCTGGACAGTGGGATAATCAGGGTAGGTTGGCAACTTATGAACCACCAAATCAACACTTAGTCCTGGCATGTCATCGTATGACCAAGCAAACACATCTTTGAATTCAAACAAGAGTTGGATCAATGTGTCCCGATTTTTTTCATCGATGTGAATGCTTATCTTGGTTTCTTTGACTTCTTCAGAACTACCCAAATTAACTGGATCAGTATTATTTAAGTTCGGCTTAGGTTTATTCTCAAATTGTTCCAATTCTCGATTTGTTTCCCTAAAAGCCTCTTCTTCATTATATTCCGGTTCTTGGTTTATTATTTCATAGTTAGACAGCATGTTTGGATCTGGGCATGAAGTCCGCAAGCATGTCATGTTATTTAAAGCCACATTATTAGAACTGAAAGAAGGAATAAGAGAGAAAAAAACAAAAATCAGAAAGAATAAATAGAGATGAACGATGAAATATTAATTTCATTTCATTGAATTTGAATATAACAGGGTTTACATTGGAAATTAAAGACAGGAAACTAAAGAAAACATCCGAGTTACACCCTGAAATAACTCGTGATGCAAAAAAAGTGGCAGGACTGGACTACCGGGATTCCCGCCTGATTGGGAATGGAGTAGCCTTCCAATTTTGCAGTTTGGCACTGGGTCCCATGTATAGCACCTCAGCGGTGCTTGAGCCTTCCCCTGGTTGGACCATGTGGGTTTCATACAACATCTGCCTCATAGCCCCATAGATTTCTTCAATTACCTCGGCCGTGAAGGACTCATCTTCCTCTTCCTCATTATATTTAGGCATGACAAATGTTCTATAAAGATGTGAAATCGACTGAGGCAAGACCCAACCATTGTTCTTTCGTTCATCTACCCATTTTCCATCAGCTGGCGTGGGTTGGAAACCTACCCCAAAGAACTTCATACTAGCAGCCAGGGTGATAGGTTCAGTAATTCCTTGCAATGAAGTCCCGAGCCCCTTCCCGGGTTTGTAACCATGTCTGATCATTTCTTTGGCAACCATAACTGATGCATTTGAGAGAAAAGGTTGAGGGAACGGATTTCCTTCTTCACATTGGTCCGCGACCATAGCCTCAAAAGCTTGATAGACTATATGTTCACTTCCTTCTCTAGCTTCGAGACAAGGGACTGACGGGTCCGGGTAGATCGGCTGCTCATCTTCTCCGTGAACGACAATCTCCTAATCTTTATGTTCGAATTTCACCATCTGGTAGAGAGTAGAAGGTACAGCCCCTGCTGCGTGAATCCACGGTCTTCCCAAGAAGAAATTATAGGAAGTATCCATGTCCAAGAACTGAAAGGTCACCTCGAAATCCACCGGGCTGATAGTTAGAATCAAATCAATCTCGCCTATTGTATCTCTCTTAATGCCATCAAAGGCATGTGCACAGACGTTGTTAGGCCTGATTCTCTCAGTACCGATTTCCATTTGTTGCAGAGTTGAGAGAGGGCAAATATCCACCCCAGAACCACCATATATCATGACCTTTTTTCACATAATACCCCTCGCATTTAACTGTCAGGTGAAGGGCTTTGTTGTGGGTGGCCCCTTCCGGGGGCAAATCATTCTTGCTGAAAGAGATTTCATTGACTACAAAAATCCTTTCCGCCATCCTCTCTAGTTGTTCCACAGTGGTTTCAATGGGTACGTATGCTTTATTGAGAGTTTTGATCAACACTTTTTGATGTTCAGTTGACTTCATTAGTAAAGACAACAAAGTGACTTGAGCAGGAGACTTCAAGAGTTGGTCGATTATCTCGTAGTCTGCCATTTTTATTTTCCGGAAGAACTTTTCTTCTTCTTCAGCACTCACTGGCTTCTTAGGTGGGAAATGCTTCTTTGTGGTATTATTCACTTCTTCCAGATTGAGGTATTTCTCAGCCGGGTTATTTTCCTGAACTTCTCCCGAGATCTCTTTACCTCTGTAAGTTACTACCGCTTTGTTGTAGTTCCATGGAACAACAATGGGATCTGTCATGGGCCTTTACAGTGCACGGTCAATAACCGCGAGCTCATTCAGCCTTGGTGAAATTACTGGCCCCCGCACCACGTAGGTCCCTTTGGGCACATACATTTTAGCTCCCTTGTTTAACTCAAACCTTCTAGGAGGGCTCAATGACATTTGTTCTTTCTTGTGGCCTCGGGGAACATAGAGAACGACATCTTTTGAGGGCGCTACCCCAGTTTCAGTTCCCACTTTCTATTCTGTATTCTGAGGGGTAGGTTTGCTCTTCTTCTCCCCCTTGTCTTGTTTTGTGACAACTTTTGGTTTCCTTTCCACATCGGCTATGGCAATGATGGCTTTTAAAGTTGGGTCAAACTCTCTATCTTCACAAATCATTCCAATAACCAGCCCGTTGTTGTGAGCCGGTAATGGATTGTTGGTTATATTAGGAACGTCTTCATCCTTTAGCACTATTCTCTTTTGTTTTATTAGATTTTCCACAGCCCTCTTCAAGGTCCAACAGTTATCTGTATCATGCCCTTCTGTCCTTGAATGGTAGGCATATCGAGTATCGGCTCTGTAAGCGGGTGACGCTGGGTTCTGCCTGGTTTGGGGTATAGGCTGCAACAAACCCATCTGGACAAGTTTGGGGAAAAGGCTGGAATATGACTCACCAATGGGTGTGAAGTTTGCCATCTTGGGTGGTTCCCAGGCACGGAAGTTGTTCTATAGAGGTCGTGGATTATACTAGGCTTGGTGAGGAGGTTGATTTCTGGGGAATGGAGCTCGGTTTTGATTAAATTGTTGTTGTGGCCTAATGTAGGGTTGGGCATTCATCGCTGCATATGGCTAAGGAACCATAGCATAAGCCGCATCCTGGTGGGGATAGAAATGTTGTGGGGTTCTTTCAGAGAAATAAGGTCTGGGTGGACAAGGTTTTCTTACACTTGAAGTTGCCATTGTTGTTTCCTCCTTCTTCTTTTGGTTTGCTACACCTCCAGACCCGCCTTGGATTGCTTGGGAGGTAGCCCTTATAGCAGACTGACTCAAGATTCGCTCTGTTTTTAACCCATTTTAAACCATTTCACCGATTTTGATGGCTTCGGCAAACGGCTTCCCCATCGCAGACATCATGTTTTGATAATAATCAGCCTCTTGGACTTGAAGAAAGACACTAACCATCTCTGTCTCGTCCATTGGAGGCTTGACTCTGGCCACTTGTTTGCGCCATTTGACAGCATACTCTCAGAAGCTCTCTGAGGACTTCTTCTTTAGATTTGATAATGAATTCCTGTCAGGGGCAATGTCGATGTTATATTGAAACTGCCTGACAAAGTCCCGATTCAGGTCATCCCAGATATGCCAACAAGATATATCCTGATTCATATACCATTCAAAGGCAATGCCGACCAAACTCTCCCCAAAGTAAGCCATGTGAAGCTCATCTTTTCCGCCCGCTCCCCGCAATTAGTTGCAGTACCTTTTGAGGTGGGCTATGGGATCTCTATGCCCGTCATATTTTTCAAACGTCGGGGTTTTGAAACCCAAGGGTAAATGTACGTGCGGGAACATGCACAAGTCAGCGTAAGAGACGCTCTTTTGCCCTCTCAGACCTTGTATATTTTTGAGACTTTGCTCCTTGCTTCTCATTTTTCTGGTAATCTCCTCTTGTTCAGGGGTTTTTGTGGTTTTCTCCTGCCCCGCGGTAAACTCGTACCGAGGCGGCTGAGGGTAAGCATTAGTAGTAATCGGGGTAGGTTCCAGTGGGAAAGATGATGCTTGAAATGTGAAGGATGATGGATCAAAGCTAGGCCTGTGTAAAGTAGGTTGTGCCATAATTGAACAAGGTGGTGTTGTGAATATGTTTGAAGCCGCACCTGAAGTTAACACCTGGGGCGAGCCTCAGAAGGTGTTCCAGCAAAGTGGGTTGAAATGGTAGAATATCCCAGTGGGGTATTTGGATAACTTATGGGGATGTTGGAGGTCCCACCTGCCCTGGGGAAAAGCTCAGGGAATCAAGGGATTGCACTTAGTGGTTCTCTTCCGTTGGCCCAGGTATCCCGCATTTCCATCATACAGAGATGCAGAATTTCCTCAGCAGTTGCTGACTCAGAAGTTGGGATGGTCGAGATCGGACTATCCTCAGGAATAGGGACTGTTGGCAGATGATTTTTCAAAGACATTTCAACACTTCCTTTTGACCTCGTGAAGTACGGATGTGAAGCCAGACTACCACAAAACCAACCACCTTACATAGAACCTGTACTTAACAGTAGACAACAAACTGATCAGTTTGAAGCATCTAACACATAGGTGATCGCACGTTGGGGTGTGATGCACCTATATAGTTAAATGTGTTTCTACGTGTTTCGCAACAGTTGCATGTTTCATCCCGGCTCTGCTTATTTCCCCAATTTTCTTTTCTTTCCAATTTGGATTTTTGTGCTTCACCTCTTATTCCCATTTTCCACTCTTTTCTTTCCTCTCTTTCCTTGCTCTTTTTTTTCATTTTTTCTTTTGGTTTTTCTTTGGCTCTCTTTTTCTTTCTTTTTGGTTTTTCTTTCGGTTCTTTCCTTTCACATCCCTATCTTATTTGAGCTATTTACAAAAATCACGACCGGATGCGATGAGGATTTCCTACGTATCACGGCGCTGCGTGAATTAGATCATTACGTAGTTCAATTTAAAATAAATGTGAAAAAATAAAGAAATAATTTTTTGGGAATTTTCAATTTTTATTAATTAAACTGCTATACTTTTCTATTACAAAAGACTTCAACATACTCATTTCTTGGAATTTTAAAACTACAAACTGACTCAAAATAAATTTTAAACTAAAAACTGAAATACAGACTCGATAAATGAAAATCATGAGTATATAAGTGCTTCGACTCCTGGGGCCCGTGGGACATCATTCGGTCTTGCTACGAGCCTGTGTGCAAGATCCCCTTGAAGCCACTCCAGATCACTCATTATTTGGCAGACAAATGCCATTACTGCAGCGAAGAAAGTGGTTTGAGTCATGTCCTGACATGCGTGGCATTTCATGACGATGTAGTCGGCAATGGCTCTAACCCTCTCCCGGATAATACCTTTTTCCTGAAGCAAACGCCTGATTTGCTGATTCCGAGCTTCCAACACTTGGGTGTCATGATGGTTTGATTCTGCAACTGTTGCATATCTTCCTCCATCTGGGACATCAAAGCATAACAATGTTCCCTATCGGCTTTAAAGTTCCTAGCCTGTTCGGCCGCCTCATTTTCAAGGGTAGTTAGCTTTCTCTTCAGATTGGTGATTGTCCCCTCATATTTTCTTTTCATTTGTCGCACAAACTCTGCCCGCCCTTCTACATTATTTTCCAGTTGCGCTCGGACTCTTGCTAGACTAGCCTCAGATTTCTCTAAATCATCTTGACACTCTAGTACGTTCTTTCTCAGACCACTTATAAGCCTTTCATCTGCTCGGCTTCTTTCCTGGTTTCTAACAGCTATTCTCATTTTCTGGATCTGAGCTTTGAGGGCTTCGTTTTCCTGAGCTAGCTTCTTCTTTTCCCCTTCATCTGTAGCAGCTTGGACACTATTGCCAAATTTGAGGTCCCTGATTTGTCCCTCTAATTTACTTATCTTGGCCCTATAGCTTGCTTCATTTGTTAACCAGTCATACTGCTCCCGCGAGTCGTTAGTGAATTGTTGGACATGGGGTCTTTTAGCAAGCCTTTCGGGTTCTCGAGGGATTTGAAACCTTTTACCAAACCAATTCATGTAATTGGTGTCTACCTCACCCTTAGCTAGATCCCACACCAGAGTCTTAGGTTCTAAAAATCTGCATTCATTCCAAACTTGACAAACTCTTCCTCCTAGGAATACAGCCTTTGGGCCCAATTAGATGACTTGTCGACTCAGATCTTCATCATGGGGAATATTTTGAAACCTGCCCAGTTGGCGTAAAACCTGGTGAGAAGCATATGACTGAATGCTCCGGAGACCCATTAGGAGGAGATAGCATACTTCGGCTGACATGTATATGACTTCGGTGACAGGGAGCCATCCGAAAGTCCACTCAATTTTGTTCGAAGTTAAAGAACTCAAGTGTGCAAACCAAGCCTCCGTACCTTTTGGAAATTCAACACTCACCACTCGGTTTTCAAATTCTTCGATGCAATTCAAACTAGTCATGTCGTAGTTCATATACCCGACACGATGACAGAGATGTTCTTGTATCCACAGTTGTAGGAGTAGGTTACAACCTTGAAAGAATCTTCCCCCTTCTCGACAGATGGTCAAAGCTCGGTAAATCTCGGATAAGATCATTGGAACGAGGGTGCCATTAGCTTTCTTGATCATGACAACAACCATTCCCACGAGACCCAATTCTATGTTGCCGCCTTTTCTCGGACGGATTATGACACCCAAGAATGCTACTATAATGCCCAAGCCCCGCCGTGCCTCCCTTTTGTCTTTGTTTCCTTCATGGGTCAGACCAGTATTTGGTTCTTCAAAACCTTAGGGATTGCCATAACGATGGTACAAGAACTAGAAAGTGCAAAACCCTTCAGATAGATTCCCATCCTGAACCTCCTGGCTTATACTCAACATATCTAGAAAAGTGGGGAGATACTATTCTTGGTGATACCGGGTACCGACTTCTAAGATTTCCGCTAAGGCCGGCATAGCCCACAATTTCCTCTAGCGTGGGGGTATGCGCGAAATTAGAAAAGCGAAACACATTGTGAGTCGGGTCCCAGAAAGGTATCAAGGCTTCAATCACATCTAATATTCAGAAGTCCGACAAGACCACCCAAAACTTTTAACACAATCCTTCGGCTAACTTTTCCTAAGTCGTTCCACCACATATGGAGTTGTAAGGGGATTTCCTCAAGATCTGCAAAGGGTTCATTTTCATTTGTGCTCATCCTGCACATTTATTAGGGTGATTTAGTTAAAAAGATCATGACTCATTTTGACTCAAGAAAAGTTATCACCATTTTTTTCAAAATTTTCATTTCAAAAATAAAAACCCGGCTTTGCAAATATGGCCTTTCAGCACTTCGGGGAAGAAGATTTTAAGGTTGTGTTTGCTAACCGGCCAAAACTTTGAAAAAGAGACCATAGGTGGTTGTTTTTGCAAAAGCAGCCTTCCAGCGCCCTTTTGGGGAAATTCGGCTATTTTAGACAAGAACGACATCACCTTATTTATTTAAAATAATAAAATTTTTGTTCTTTTTGGGTTATTTTTGCAAAAATAAAGTTGGACCTGATGGGAGTTGCCTACGTATCCTACATCCGGTGAGAATCAAACAGGCGTAGTTCGGGCAGAATTGACAAAATAAAAGCAAAACAAGATTTTCCTTTTTTTTCTTCTTATTTTTCAAAATTTCGGCAGAGTTTCAGTGTTTTTTTTTGGACATCGGGTTTTTTCAAAATAGGTAATTATCTCTCTAGCCCTCAAATTGATTTTCTTTCTTTTTCCCAACTTTTCTCCTATTATTCATAAGCCGGTCAACATGCAAATCCGAAGCAAATAAATGGACAAGTCGCAAGTAGAATACATCAGGATGGTCTTTTCATTTCGGGTACACCTATCCTAGATAGACCCAACCCCTGTGTTGAGTCTCCAAAGTCAAATGCACGTGATGTAAACAAGCGTTCCTACTAGGGATCCGGCATGAGGCTTTGTTATACTAGATTTAAGAACTTGGGTGTATTGTTCTAGACCTGGCTTACACGAGCAGACAGCTCGAGCCGAGGGGGGCAGCGTACCGGGAATACAGAAGCTTCACAGGCTTTACAACTTGTCCAAACCTCGTTCTAAAATTGGATATGACTCTAACAGAAAAGAAGTCACATGAAGTGCACACTTCCCAGATGATCTAGAAGACTTAGAGAGAGGAGGGTTTCATAACAATTTATATACAGTCCAAACAATATCAAAGCGGTAAAAGCAGCATTTAGCACATTAGGCTCAACATGTAAAAATCAGATAAAACAAGCCAACTATAACAGTTATTCTAAGCTCGAATTCTTAAACCCTGAATCGAAGTTCTGGGTTTCCAAACCCAGCAGAGTCACCAGAGCTGTCACACCTCCTTTTTACACACTCGAGGGTAGTACAAGAGAGTTTTTCCAATTTAAGTGACATTATTCGAAATGAGATTATTTATTCGATTTTCAGAGTCTCCACTTGGAATATTTTAATTGGTGTCCCAAGTCACCGGTTTATTTTAAATCCTAAATCGAGAAAAATTCGACTTTCCTTCTGAATAAGGAATTCTGTTAACCCGAGGGAAGGTATTAGGCATCCGCGAATTCTGAGGTTCTAGCACGGTCGCTTAAACTATTACATTTGGCCTATTATCTGATTTTAATACATTTTTAACCTATGGTATAATTTTAACTTATTAACCGCTTTTAAATTATTTTTAGGAAGATTCAACGTTATTTAAAATACGCCTTGAACCACGCCACATGAAATGCACCCGCGGTCCGCGACACATTTTATTTAACATTGTTGAGAATTGGAGTTAGGTCACATGAAATGCACACCCAAGTATAAGGAAACTAATTTAAATTACGCGCCTAAAGCAACTACGCACTTTCAAGTTTGCGAGGACCATAGAAAATTTACTAATGGCACACCTCGATTTCTAAAGAGTTAAAATTAATTAAGTGAGGGCCATGAGTTTTGAGATTTTATTTGGCATGGTACGCCTCAAATTATTCTATCAAAAGGATTTCTAAATTTAGTTTTGAGGGCCATAACTATTGGTGTTATTTAATTTGGCATACCTCAACTAATTAAAGGACCTAGCTAATTGATTAAAGGACTAAGGAATTTCCAATTTATTTTAAAGCGAATGTTTAACCTCAATTTTAATAACCAGTAAGCTAATAGTAAATGAAATCAAAGTTGGGTTGCTGAAGGGGCCTAGGCTGGCTATGGGCCCAATTGCCAATTGCTGGTTCTACGACAAAACAAAAACACCACTGGGTTTAACATGAAGCCCTGATCGAGAATCTAATTGCCAAGGGAGGGAGAAATTTGGCACAACTGGGCCAACACTAACAGCCTAGTTTGGGGCTTCAGCACTAACATTTGAGGCAAACTACACTTTTCCATGAAAATCTTTGAATCTGAACAAATACTGACGACCTCAAACATATGTAAAGCACATTTGAATGCCAACATACATTCTATAATGAAGATATGATACCTAATGTGATAACAATTCGTATGCAGGTCATTTCATTAATTAATATTAACAACTCAAATTTCCAGCAAGAAAGAAAACCGATCTATAATTTCAAAAAAAAAAAAAAGACAAGACTTCATTTATTAACATGGACTTGGAACTGTCCAACTCTAAACCTTGAAAAGAAAACAAGCACTAGCTGATTTCATCAAAAACCAAATAAGAGATTTTCCTATATTGCAACATAGAACATTTCATGCTCAAAGAACAACCAATCTTCTGCATCTTAAGGTCAGAACTACTACTAATCATCATTGAAAACTAAAACACTTAGTGAATCTACCATAGAGTATTATAACCATTCACCCCAATTGGTCTTACTATCAAAACATAACCAGCTTTTTACTTCAGTTCCCATCACAATACTTGATAGGATTTCAAAATATATGCATATGCTTAGTAATATAGATTCAACAGGAAATCCTCAATCAAATCGCATGTATCAATCAGCAAATCAAGCAAGAGTTCTAATCCTATATCGGCTTCTTCATACTTACATATAGGAAAAACCAATAGTCCTCATATTTAAACAATATTCCAGTCCCTTTAACAAATCAATCAGCTAAATTAAAATATCTACCTAAAGCTTTCAAAACTCAAAGAGAATTAGCAACAAAATGATCAAATGTACACCTAACAGGAAACTAAAACTAACTGCGGAATCGACTAATTTCAAGAGTGCAGAAGACATTATTGAATAAACTGATATGTCATAGATTTTCAGCTCAAACCAAACAACTTCATGTTCTTCCATTTCACATGTCAAGGAAATGTAGTGAATACCTGGCTACAACAGCAAAACAACAAGGAAAAATGAGCTGGGAGTTTAAGAAGCAACAACAGCAAAGTATCAGCAGCTAAAACAGCCAAACAATCAGCAATTACTCAACCTTTTGACCCAGCTTCAAACCCAAAATCAATACAACTTTCAGAGCTTTTGAAAAATCTGACTAACAGGGAACTTAAGGAGCAGGGACCAACCAATTCTAGGCAAATTTCAGTATTTTAGAGTCTAGAAGAAGCTTAGTTGTTCCTAAAGTTTTTCAGTATTTTTCAATCTCTAAATTCTAACTTGGAAGTGAAGAAACAAACCTATATAGTGAAGCTTTAGGGCAGCAGAAATAAGTTCAGTTTTTGCCCTTTACTCCTTTTTGAATTTTCGTTTTTGCTCCTATGTCCTTAATTTAAAAATCATTTTTTTCAAAATAGCCCTAATCCCACCTTCCTAGAAGTTTCCCCAATCAGTTACAATAGATTCCCTAACCTAAATTCCCTAAACTACCCCTTAAACCCTTGTTATTTACCCTTGGAACCAAACGGGTCAAATTGACCCAAAGTTCAGCCAGACATGGGCTTGCAAAAACCTGGGCTAATCCCTTTTCTTTAGGTTTTTGACTTAATAGAACCCAATTTAATTCATAAAGGAACTCCCCAAACAAAGTAATATAAATATGAAACATGAGACCTTTATTTTCGAAACAAATTAAAATATTAAGAGACAAAGAAAATCAACACATGTTTAACAAAGCAATTAATTTAAACTAATTGTGACTTAATCCTAATTATGCACAAAATATTTAACCAACAAAAAACAGAGAAAAGGAAATAGAAAATCAGAAGAGATGAGGAGTGGAATGAACAAAAATAAAGAAAGAACTTAAATACCTAGAGTAAAGGACGGAAATGGCTTGAAAGGACCTCTACCTCTTTCGATTTCGAGCCGCAATTGGTATTCGTCGTGGATTCTTGTTAAAAACCGACGAGAAACAACAATTACGACCCTAACCAAGTCATCGAAGCCTGAAAAAACTTGGGAGAATTTTGCTTTCGCTCTTCTACCCTTTTTTAGATCTGAAATTAGCTTCGCTTGGTGTTGATTTGAAGGAATATGGTGATGGCTTGTGGGTCAGGGGTGAATAATTGTTATGTGGTGTTTATTTGGGGGTTGATTGGAGGTGGCTTGGCCGGTGAAAATGGTGGATTTTTAGAGGCGGCGCTAGGGTTTACATGAAAGAGATGAGAGAGATGGACCGAGGGGGTTATGTTTGGACTAGGCTGTCTCTGAAGTTTTCGGATAAATTTAATTAAAATGAGAAAGTGGTTTCAGCCGTTGGATGAGCTGAGATGACGGGCTATGATTAGTTTGAGCGGGGAAAACTCCAAATGGTGTCGTTTGGTTAACAAGAAAGGCGGACCGGGTTGGAGACACGGGTTTAGGCCGGTTTGAGAGGGTCTTGGGGGAAAATGATTTGGGCATGGGGATATTTAATTAAAAGAGCCCAAAAATCCTATTCTTTATTTCCTTTTCTTTTCTTTTTCAAATTCATACTTTCTTTTTCTTTTTCAAATTAAAATAAAACCTAAATTAACTCTTAAAAATTAAATTAACCTACCAATTATATTAAATACTCAATATAATATTTATAATAATTAACTAAGTCCTAAGTTTAAATAAGAACTATAAAATTCAAATTAAATAGTTAAAATGCAAATTGAACTATTTTTGTGGTCTTTTCTATTTTATAAAACAACTAATTTTCTTAATTAATCTAAAATGTAAAATTAAATCCTAAATGCAAATGCAATATATTTTTGTATTTTTTATGAATTAAATAAAATTAAACATGCACACAAAAATGCAAATAATTAGAAAAACTCTACAATAATTCCTAAAATACGAAACAATTAAAAGAAAAATTTAATTCTTTAGAATTCTGTAGGAGTAATTCATGTGGGGCAAAACTCACGTGCTCACATATATTATATCATTTTTAAATTTTATTTTTTTACTAATAAAATCCATGTGACCGCCCAAGTACCCATTTAACCCATCCAACCAAAAAATGGGTTTACTATCAATATATTAACGTAAGAACTCTTTGTTTTCAAACTAAAGGGAAATCTAACACGATTACGATTTGTCCATGTTAATAGTAAGAAAGACGGTTATTATTTTTTAACTTTTGGCTGATGGTCCATGTTAAGTGGTTAATACAATTAATCAATATATTAATGTTAAGCAGTTCCGATTACTTTGTTTTGAAATTATAGGTAAATCTCTCTCTTTGTGTTTGTTTAATTGAAAATCACCTAGTATTCAATTGCTATAGTTCCGTGATCTACAAGGACCACATGAATAGCATTAAATAGCCACTTTAAACTCTATCACCAACACGATTACATAAGCTTGCAGGTTTGGCTCATAATTGAAATTGTGCATTTACCTACAATCCATTTCAAACTATAATATGGACACAAGTTTTAGCAAACGAAAGACACAAATAATGTGCCTTAAGAAGTGTTTCACATAGGTAGTTCATCAAAAAAGATATGTTACACATGACTAACAAAAGATGGTAAATAAATAATTCCTAATTTTTTTTTTAGAGTTTCCACTCTTCTTTTGCTGAAGAGGGCCAATCAACTCCATCGCCGGCTGCATCTCCATGAAGTCATAAACCAGCAAAGGAAGAAAAAAAGAAGTTAATTAATGGGTTAATTTCACTGATGGTCTCTCAATTATGTTTCAATTTCACTAAAGTCACTCAACTATTTTTCGTCACTTAAAAGTAACTAAACTTTCACATTGTCACTTAAAAGTCATTTTGGCTCAAACTCCCTACTATAAATATGACATAACATAAAATTTAATGAGAAAAATTTAAAAATAAATGCAACATAAGCTTAAATGGACTATACCTACTTTAGATTCATTTCTCCTTTAATGTGATTTGACACATAACCCAAATGGGTTTCAATAGGGGAAAAACACACACCCCTAATAAAATTAGGTCTTGTGATTTTTTGTGAGGTTTTTATCGTACAAATAAAATATTTCTTTTGTCTAAACAATTGCAATAGATTGTGTGTAATTGCATGCTCATTGTGAAAATAGACACTTATTAGCCTTATTATTATTTTCGTATGCTTATGATACATTAACATGTTATGTAAGATGAATACAATACTATTTTAATTTCACTAAAAAATTATAAATATGTTATGTGAGTTGGATACAGTACTATTTTAACTTCAGTAGAGTTATAAAACGACTCGGATGGGGCATACAAACAAGATAAGCATTTTTTTAGTATAGAATAATTATAAATGTGCATTATGTAACAGAAAATGCAAGAATTTTATAATATAGGATAATTATTTTAAACTAATGTGAAATTTAATTATTTTTTTTATTGAAAGCATTTGGGTTATGGGTCAAATCACGTTAAAGAAGAAATGGATCTAAAGTAGGTATGACCCATTTAAGCTTATGTGATATTTATTTTTTGATTTTTCTCATTAAATTTTATACTATGTCATATTTATGGTAGGAAGTTTGAGCCAAAATGACTTTTAAGTGACAATGTGAAAGTTTATTTATTTTTAGGTGACAAAAAATAGTTGAGTGACTTTAGTAAAATTGAAATAGTTGAGTGACCATCAGTAAAATTAACCCTAGAATTAATTTTAAAAAGTAGATCAAGGACTCATTGTCTAAGCCATGATTGACTAATTTGATAAGTTCTATGTAAAATGTCGTTTGATTTCACGAAGGAATATGTGAAAATATGAATAGGCTAGAAAATTTTAATGTAGACACATTTACTTGTTAGGCAAGTTTGATAAGTACTTGGGTTATGAGTTAAATGAATTTTATTAATAAAAAATAAAATTTTAATATGATAAAGGTATATCAAATATGTGGTTTTTATTTTTTAGTCAAATAATATTATTGGGTGACTTTATAGTCCTAAATAAAATAAAAGTGACTTTAATAAGATATTCCAGTACTTGAGTGACCATCAAAGGAATTTATAGCCTGTTTGGCCAAGTTTCTCCAATTCTAGAAGCATTTTTTTTAAAGTTGAGGTGTTTGGCCAAACTTTTGGAAGAAAAAAAAGGTATTTTTGAGGCGAAGCAAAAGCAGAAAAAAGTAGTTTCTCCCCAAAAATACTTTTTTGAAAAGCGTCTTTGAGAAAAATTATACTTAAAGCTTGTTTGGATGGTTGTTACACATCGTTTCATAATGTGTCATATTGTATTGTACTGTATCATTTGAAGAATACAATGTTTGCATAAATTGTATTGTTATTGTTTCATTATATCACACACAAGCAATACCAAGCATAAACTTGTAATATTATAAAGTAAAATTATGATACACGATAAATTTGTTATATAAAAAGGTAGGGTAAATCATAAAACAAAATTATTTAATAATAATGAAGGGTGAGATGAGAGAAAAAGAAAAGATAATGATGCAATCATACCAAATCGGTCGTTACATAAAGTGCCACATTTTGTCGTTACGTAACGACGAATTAAATGATATCATATAATAAAATTTAAGTAACAACCAAAACAAACATCATATTTAATGTAACAATATGATACGATACAATACAATACAATATGTAACAACCATCCAAACAAGCTGTTAGAAGCATTTTTTAAAAGTTGGGTCAAACATTAATTACAGCTCAAAATTACTTTTTAAATTAATTAACTGAATACAAACTTTTTCTCGCCCAAACTATTCTTTTCGAGAGAAAAAACGCTATCAAAATAAGCTAATTTCGAAATCTTACCGCGCCTCTAGTGACAAGTCCATCGCATCACGTTTCCGACTCCCAATGTGCCTACTTAAAAACCCAACTTAATCTTTCAGACACCAATCTTTGTCACGCCCACTTTTCTTGCAAAGTGGCAGCACCTCAATCCCACCACTATCTGCTTCCTTTCCCTAAAGATTTCTTCAAAATTCAGTTAAATTTACTTGTTCTTGATTCTTTTCTGTTGTTTGGATAAAGAGTATTCTATTATGGCTTTAAATATGGAGTCTTTGGCTGAGGCAACTTCTGGTGCGGTAGGATCTTTGCTAAGCACCACTATATTATATCCTTTGGATACTTGCAAGAGCAAATATCAAGCTGAACTTCGAGCTCATGGGCAGGCCAAATACAGGTCTGTCTTTTATTTTCGTTGATATTTTCTTGCCTTTCTTTCTTTATCTCTGTTTTCAATTTTGGATTTAAAGGGAAAATGGGGGAGCGGATTGCACGGAGAATCGAACCCTCGCCAACAATTTTTTATTTTTTAATAGTGTAATTATCTGTTATATAATATGTTTTGACAGTATGACTTTTCATGGAATTTTCAGACAATTGATCATATTTTGGCAGTCAGCCTACCCAACCCTCCCCATTTAGGGGAACTTGGGTTGTTGTTACATTACTTTTGGTCCTGTATATTGAAGTGAAATGAGTCTGAATAGAGCTGAACGAATGTGGCGGTTTATATAGCTGACGCAGTTAGTTTGAGATTGAGGTGTAGTTCATTAAATTGGTTAGTTTGTTGATAGGTTTTTATTCAAGGGTTTGGAGATCGGATACACCAACGGATGTGATGATGGAACATGTAATGGATATTAGCCTTATGGCTCTTTCCTGCTGGAGGTTCCTTTTTTTTTTTTTAAATATTTAATTATAGAGTACTTTTTAATAATTTTCTAACTGTCCTAGAAAAGTATAATTAGGAGAAGGGTTTGTTCCCGATTAATTTTTATAGCAAGGTTTCGTGGGTTCTGATGTAGTGATCATGTTTAAGTGGAATAGGTTTGGATCTTAATTCATATTTTATATCACCGGTCACCCTTTTTGATGCCTGAAGTAGAGCTCATTGTTGAGGACTTTTAAGACTTTCGAGCTCTCCGCAGGTTAATTCTGAAATGTTGAGCCTCAGTGGCAAGAGTATAAACAAGGGGGTGGTATTACATGAGATTGTAACTGAAAAGCACCAAAGGAGAAGGTTGTCAAGCAAGGCAAGCATGGCATCTGTTTAAAAGTTCAGGAAGATGTAGCAGGTTAGAGCTTCTGGTCTCCAACATTAGGTTAGCCATTAAGTTATAAATTTCCTCTTCATCTCCATTTCACTGTCTGATAGACTGACAGTGTGGAACCCAGTGTTGTGAAGAGCATGAAGCGAGGAAAAGCGACAAGCCCCTTTTCGCTTGAAGCGAGAAGCGAAGCGCTCGCTTTTTTTTAAGTAAAGCGATTTTTTTTAAAAAATACTGAAGGAAAAGAAGAACGGAAGGAAATTGGCAGTAAGTAAGAAAAAAATTGGGCAGCATTCGCTGCAATGTAAGAGTGAAACAGTTGAAGGGGAGGAGGAGGAGGAAATTACATACCTGGGCTTGAACTTGTTGAACTTGAAAAGTGCAGAAAATGGGAACCCTAGTCGCATGTTTTTCTCTGTTGCTCGACGATGGTTTGAAAATAGAGAGGTCTTGAACTTGATAAGCTTGAACTTGAAAAGTGCACAAAATTGGAACCTTAGTCGCCTATTTTTCTCTACTGCTCGGTGATGTTTTGAATAGAGAGCTTTTTTATATTTACCGTTGGCAGCCACTTAATAGTTAATATACCGAAGCACTCGCTTCTGCCGCTACTCACGCTTCTTGCTTTTTTGGCAGAAGCGCAAGCTTTATATCACCTGCTATGCTTCACAACACAGAAGCGACCAACTGCCCGCTTCGCGCTTTAATCGTTGAAGTGGGGGCGCTTTTCCCAACACTGGTGGAACCTTTATCGATATTACATCATCAACTCTCCAAATCAGAAAAGAGGCTGGGCTGGACTGGAACTAGTGCTTCTTTGGAAGCTCAAGGATAAGTTGCCAGCGGGATTCCATGATGTCCTAGCCAACCGGTGGTTTGGGGGGAGGGGAAGATTGGCAGAAAGTCAACACATAATAAAGGAGAAATTATCTCAAGGGTTGCCAAAGCCATTGAATGAAATGTATACTAATTACTAATTGCATGGAGAATGCTTAGAGGAAATCATTGATAAAGATGGGTGAGCATGACTCTTTGACTCTTTCAGAAATAGCAAAAACAAATATATAGGTATCTGTGTATACAATTTTTTTTATGACGGTGGTGTTCAGGCCAGCTTGCACACACCTCGGCTATTCCACAACGTATGTTACCTCCCACCAGCACGGGTACCGAGTAATTATGGCAACTAAAGCCTAGGTAGAAGGGAAGAAATCACCCTTTTTTTTGCCACTTGTGGGAATCTGTGTATACATTTTTGAAGTCAATTGTTAGAGGAGAATCGTCTCCATGTTACCCATAATTAATATAAAGGTTTAATGGTCAAATTCTGAATTGATAATGAATGAAACGTAATATCAACACTTTTTTAACACAGAAATATGCCTTTGATGTGCTTTTTAAGAGTCATCTATTGTTTTGAAAAATGATAACTCTTTGTATTTATAAGACATTGAAATTTGAAACCAAAGAAGACCAAGTTATCAAAGTATTTTTGGCATTGCTTATTGAGACTCTTTCAAAGTACCTAACTTGGAAAAGAGCTCTAAACATTCGATCAAGAATTCTGACTTGGTGGTCAGCTTGAGTTTCTTGCGAAAAATAGAGTGCAAAAAGCTCCTTAATGGTCACCTTTAATGAATGCACATGCCACATGATTCAGTTTAAGGAGTTATTATCAACATGGGGGGGGGGGGACCTTTTGAGGCCTACATACGTTATTGAATTTTGTTGACACGAGGATCGTCTCTAGAGTAATGGTTAAAGAGATTCAAGGTTAGTATGAGATTTCATGTTCCAATCCTGTTAGCACCATTGCACTACCTTTACTGAATCCTTTTAGTGAAAATTTTGGATTTGCCCCTGATTGTCAAATGGTGGTCAAAATCACAACCCAAGAGGTCCCTCCCACATTAGATAACATGTGGTGTTTTATGTGAACACCTTCACACATCGAGATCTCCCGATACCGTTTGTGCTTTTGACACATCTTGTGGTCAATTAGGATTTTAGCTAGAAGAGAACATGGTCCATTTCTATTGTTAGTAGTCGTATATACCATCGGTACACAAGATGCAAGTTTTTTGTCTACAAGTGGAGTTGTTTGACCAAAGATATGGTGCTTAAAGAACTCCTGATTGAGCATTAACTGTGGCAAAAAGCTAAGCATGGAAGATAAATATGTCTCCTCTAGCTATTGATCCTTTACAGTACAGATCTCACCATTCGTTCTTTATATTTCAATGCAAATTATGTTGGATACGGGACCTTTTGAGGCCTATATACGTTATTGAATTTTGTTGACACAAGGATTGTCTCTAAAGTAATGGTCAAAGAGATTCAAGGTTAGTATGAGATTTCATGTTCCAATCCTGTTAGCACCATTGCACTACCTTTACTGAATCCTTTTAGTGAAAATTCTGGGTCTGCCCCTGATTGTCAAATGGTGGTCAAATCACAACCCAAGAGGTCCCTCCCACATTAGATAACATGTGGTGTTTTATGTGAACACCTTCACACGTCGAGATCTCCCGATACCGTTTGTGCTTTTGGCACATCTTGTGGTCAATTAGGATTTTAGCTAGAAGAGAACATGGTCCATTTCTATTGTTAGTATTCGTATATACCATCGGTACACAAGATGCAAGTTTTTTGTGTACAAGTGGAGTTGTCTGACCAAAGAAATGCTGCTTAGTACTCCTGATCGAGCGTTAACTGTGGCAAAAAGCTACGCATGGAAGATAAATGTCTCCTCTAGCTATTGATCCTTTACAGTACAGATCTCACCATTCGTTCTTTATATTTCAATGCAAATTATGTTGGATACCGATTCTTAAGAACTGATTTGCACTACATTCTACAGGAAGATAAAAAGAAGTGTCAAAAAGTTTATTTTGCCTTAAATTGGAGGATTTCCTTGAGATACCTGATTTGAAAGCAACTTTCATAAAAATAATAGTACCATTATTTTTCTAAAGTAACTGTTATTCTTCTCTACCGTTGTACCTTCAGATGCCTAGATTGCACATTTGTACCTCTTCATATCAATGCACGATAAGTCGCCAATTTGTAGAACACCCACGTTTCTATGGATTTGGTGGAGCCTATATATGAAATGCCAATTATGGACCAGCTTGACTTCATAAAATTGGAGGCAGCATAGATTAGTCGAGACACCGACATATCTTTGAAAAAAGGCAGAGGCAGTGGCCGCTTGTGTGCGCTATGCACTAATTAGGTGGATCTACTTTAAGAGACTTTCATAACGCAACAATGTATCTTGAGGGGCTGCTAATGCTCTCCAGGAATCTTCTCCGTCTCCCATAAACATAAAGTGTTCTATGCTAATGTGCATTTTTTCCTTAAATACTGCATGGTGTGAGCTTTGCATTATGCAATTTGTAGACTAAAGCAGGTCTTAGCTCGTAGAAAGATAGGTTGATAACTCGATCCTTTTCCAAAAAGATATATAAAATAGATATAATGTTTATTTCGTCTATACTAAATTCTTCATCAAACCAATTTCTCCCTCATGTATGTGCATATACATGCACGTATGTATCCATACAGACATATCTGGTAGCGTCCCTCCCACTATTTCCTGCTTAGCTCTGTCCCACATCGTGGTAATGATTGTAAGTGTTTTTTCATTCCATGGTGTTACTTTTGCTCAAGAAATTTGTTCTCTCTTGTTCATTGTTTATTTAAATATCTCTAACGGATTTTGTACCCAAGTATGACTAGCAATGTGATTGTATGAGCTTTTTTTGAAGGCCTTGTGGGAAGCATTGGTGTTCTGTATCATCTGTGTTTCTGTCTGCAGTGGAACTTTTGATTTTAACCTGAAATTGAATCAGTAAATTTGTTTAGTTTTCTCTTTATAGTTTTTATACTTTGATCTAACTGATTTATTCTTTTCGGTTTTAACTTGGTCCCTCTAGCCTGACTTAATATGGAATGACGATGATAACTGAAGGCCCTGGAACTGGTTACTTAAGACTTGGAAAAGATTTTCATTTAAGTGAATAGTGGCATTTCTAATTGAAGATCAATGGACTTAGCCGTTTAGTTTACTTTCATATGTGTCTTATATTGATTATTATTCGTCCAATAGGAATCTGAATCGAGAAATATTTACGCAGTTCACTATTACCTCGCTTGTAGCCTATGATTCTGTCATTCTACAAAAATGTGAACATAGATGCTCTTGATGTGACAATCGATCTGGTTCATGTGCAGGAATACCTTTGATGTCTTGTTAGAGGCCATTTCTTCCCGGCAAGTTCTTTCACTCTACCAGGGTCTTGGGACAAAGAATGTGCAGTCTTTTGTTTCGTCTTTTATTTACTTCTATGGATATGACTTCTTCAAGAAACTATACTTGAAGAGAAGTGGATTTAAATCCATTGGAACAAGAGCTAACTTAGTAATTGCTGTTGTAGCGGGAGCATTTACAGTCATAATAACCCAGGTGAATCATAATTGGCAGTTCTACTATGACTAGACTTGACTTTAATATTCTCAGTATTGAAGAGAAGGTTGCCTGCAATTAGCCAACTTATGAAGTTTTGGTTATCTGAATTGCTCTGCTTTTAAAGCTCTAATGGCCTGCTTCCTCGCCTAGTTTAAACTGCAAAAGGAACGGTTATTTCCCTCGTGTAGTGCACATTCTTTTATAGAATTATTGATATTTACCCCAAAAATAATCTAGGAGAAAATGGCATCTTCTTTTGGAGTCTTATGTTGAGTCAAGTTAGAGAGAGGAGAATTCGAGTTAAAAGTTTACTTGTTCTTCTGTTTTCTTTTAGGGTGTTGGAATGGTTTGTTTCATTTGTTTTCCAGGTTTCCAAAAAGCCAGGCCATTACAGTGTTCGTCATTTGCAGTTGACAATCAAAGCATAATTATTTGAATTAGGAGAAGATTTAGTGAAAGTAGCATGCTATTCACTTTTTGGACCGGTAATCGAAAAATAGTCAGCATGTGCAAAGTTATTTAAAAATGGCAACTATTTTGCATAATATGTTGAATTATGGAGCTCGTGCGTATAAATTTCCAGCATATTATGTTGGAACTCAAACACACTATGAAATTCCAACACATTATGTTGGAATCTCATATGTAAAAAATTCGAACTCCAACGTATTATGCTGGAGTTTTTCTGGATTTTAAAGGATATTTTTGTTCATATTTTATCTTTACATGAAAAAGTGACTAAATTTCGATTACTTTTGAAGCTGTGGTAATTTTTCAATTACCAGTTGTAAACCAACTTCTATCTGTTGGTTTTCTAAATCATTGAGACCTCATACATTTATAGCTTTTGTAGGAAAAAAACCTTGATTTCTTGCTTATCAGGAAAAAAACAATGATTTCTTTGATAGCTGCATAATCAATCTTTCTGATAAGACAGCATACTTTCCGTTGTCTTTCACTTGAGTGGTCTACACTTGTAAGCCGGATGGCCTATTGAACAGGAGGGAGGGAAGGAGGGAGGGAGGGAGGGAGTCGTTCTCCTTGCATAGAGTATTATCTGTTGGTTTTCTTAAATCATTAAGACCTCATACATTTATAGCTTTTGTAGGAAAAAAACCTTGATTTCTTACTTATCAGAAAAAAAAAACAATGATTTCTTCGAGGAGTCTTTTTGATATTATATTTTATTGGAATATATGAAAGGGAGTTCTAGGAAGCTCTTACTTCCCAGTTTAGATTCGTGCTTAATGCTTTTAAGGATTTAATAGAGCAAGAAAGTTGTACTGCTCTATTGAAATGAAACCATATCTGACAACTACTGTGTAGAGAAAGGTTCTATGGTGATGGATGCGGATGTGTCTTCTATTCTGGTTGCACCTTCTGGGGTTTTGTTGCTCCAACTTTTTACTTTGGTTTCTGTTAAGGTTTCTTTTTTATTCTGTTCTTCCACTGATCAGAAGTTTTACTCTGTTATTGCAGCCTCTGGATACAGCATCTTCAAGAATGCAAACAAGTGATTTTGGGAAATCCAAGGGATTCTGGAAAACCCTCTCGGAGGGCACTTGGAGTGAAGCATTTGATGGTCTAGGAATATCTATCATTCTCACTTCAAATCCAGCAATTCAGGTATTTACATGTGTTTACTTTCTGATGTGAGTCAATTTATGATAGAAATTGTATTCGGTGATATGAGTGAATGATAGAAATTATATTCAGTGATATGAGTGAATAAATTTTAGTTGCAATATATGGTGTTGTGCAGTACACGGCCTTTGATCAATTTAAAGCAAGAATGCTGAAGGAGAAGATGAAAAGCAAAAGAGGGGCGGAATCGTCTCCAGAATCTCTTTCTGCTTTTTCAGCTTTCGTATTGGGGGCAGTCTCAAAATGTTTTGCCACCTGCATCACATACCCATTAATAAGGCAAGATTCCATCAGTTCTTACGCAAGCAATTACCTTTCCCATTTTAGACTTTCACCCTTTTGATACCTTATTAAGGAGGAGTTTCTAGCTTAGATTATCTCTTAATGTTTTGGATGTGATCCTGTGTTGATAAATTTTTCTGACCTAATGAACTGTTTAATCTTTTTCTGCAACCAATGCCAAGTGGAACAATCTATGCCCAGTTGTATCAAACATGTAGGACACTTGAATATCTGTTGTTTTCCTATTGGTAATTACCTAGTCAGACATATTTTTGCTCTAAAATTAGAATATCATTGCCTGAATTATCAAGATTCAGTTGGGCATTAATTGGATTATCGGGACTACATTTGACATCATATTCCTGCTATAAATCTAGCATGTTGATATCTGCCCTTTCTTCTAGCGTCAACATAAACTTACTCATATGCCCTGGGTATAGGTGTAAAGTCATGATACAATCTGCTGAATCCGAAGGAGATGGGGAGGATGAAGCCGAGTTAAAAGCCCGAAAAACAATCTCTGGATCCCTTCATGCCATATGGAAAAAGGAAGGGCTAATGGGATTCTTTAAAGGGTTACAGCCTCAGATCCTGAAGACCGTTCTAAGCTCTGCATTGCTGTTAATGATAAAGGAGAAGATCTCAAAAACCACATGGGTTTTGCTTCTAGCAGTGAGGAGATATCTGTTCCTTACAAGGGCCAGACTAAAGAGCTCCTGAAATTCTCTTAGAAGAACTGCTGCATCATTCAAATGTAACAATGCATATTAGCTTGTAGGGCCTTGTTTGAGACGTGGAGTGACCTTTGCACGGATAAAATGTTTCATCTAGTAGTGTAATTTTCTTTTAGTTTTCCTGTTATAATGTTATTCTTTAAATAATTTTGAATTTCTTCTTTCTGTATACAATAATTACAATTTTCTCGCTGTTTCTGTTCTGTTATACATAAAGTGAATGCATGTGGCTGTATTTAATCAATCCATACGTTTTATTCAATATACAACTTGTACAGAGGTACCTATTAATTCTTAGGACTTTGGATGTATTTTGTAAACTATAAATAGGGCACCTTCTGTCCATGGAAGAACACACTTGAATGCTCGATGAAATAAGAAAAGCTCCTCCTCCTCGCTATTGTTTGTTTTCGGGTTTTATATTGCTCAATTTGTATCAATTTTACAATATGTTATCAGTACGAGTCTGTTACCAATTGAGATTATTTGCTTCAGCTGGATTTTATCTTCTTAAATGTGTTAATTTTTTTTTCTGATTCAAGTACACTTTTATTTGCTTATACCGTTTTATGGACCTTCTTAAGTTTCTAGCTAACAATTGAATTTTTATATATTACTACATGCATAACTTGCTGTGAAATTGTAGTAATATTAAATTAGCCATGAAACTGAAAGATTACGTGCAATAGTGCTCTTGAATATGTGCCATATAAATATGATAGATAATTACATAGAATACGGTGCCATCTCGTGTTCTGCTTCTTGTTTGCCTGTGGGGTAACTTTTGGTTTAGAATTATTTGAACTTTCAAATTAGTAACTTTGATGTGCATGCTTAGTATCAAGACCTAAAATCCAATTAGATGTAACACAACCCGCTAGGTAAGCCAATTAACAATAAACACAATCCAAATGAGATTACTAGCAAATAAATGATGAAATAATTGAATTCTTATACAATAACCAAATGACTGATAGTACAAATTATGGCTTCTAAGACATAGAATTTATAAAGCTGGTACGAAATAAATACATCATCTGTTCGCAATATACATAATAGATTTGCAATTCTAAAGCTACCAAGGACAAATGACAGCTATAATCGGAACACATGTACTTCTTCAATGCTAGCTCCGGTTGTACACAACAACATCAGCTCCAAGATCTGCACGCAAGGTGCAAAAGTGTTGTATGAGTACAACTGACCCCATGTACTTAATAAGTATCCTAACTAACCTCAGCGAGATAATAAAAGCAAGAATTATAAATGATATTCGCTATCACCTGTACAGTTCCATAATTCAACAAGTATTAACAGATATATGATTAAATTAGGAAAAACACAAGTAAAACCACCTTGGTGATCACATCAACCGAAATCCGTCGGTTTCTCACAATCCGCGTGTAACATGAGAGGGTGACCCTAGGAGGATGGATCTGTATCCACACGTAAGCACGACTAATTCAATGTGCTACACAGACAACTCACGTGCTACACGTATAACTTACGTGCCATAATATTAATATCTGGATCCGCACGGACAACTCACGTGCCAATAATCACAAACCTCCCAGCGTGGTCACAGGCTCAATATCACAATCCGCTCGGCATGGGCACAGGCCTAACAAGGCATCACAACATAATCCACCAGGTGTGGTCACAGGCATAACAACACAATTCACTCGGCATGGTCACATGCATAATAATACAATCCGCCCTGTGTGGTTACAAGCATCCAGTTCAAATCATATTACATAGAAGCAAATATATAAGAACATATGTATATGATCAATTAATATCAGATTTCATGCTCCTATACTAGTATACGTGACATGCTAAAGTGTATGCATGTGCAAACTGTGCTATCATATCTCAAATCAACAACTTCATCATGAGAATAGCAAATATCAAGTTCAATAAGGAAATTAGCCTATATGTAACCTCAAAACATGGATCAACTAGCTCATAACAACGTTACAAATATGAGGAACGTCACAGCTTAAAGCTTAACAATCAGTTCAAGGCATATTATTGCCTAAGCACTACCTTGAGCATAAATTAATACCCCGTTGCTCGCACATGGGCTCAAACCCCACACATGTACGCACCCAATAGCACATAGCAATCACAAATAACTCATGTAACTAGTGCCTCAACCAAGTTTAGATAAGATACTAACCTCAAACGAGCCAAAACAAAATACCCAGCATGGAAAATAATACTCTAGAAGCGCCATTCCGCGCGAATCAACCTCCGAACGGTATGAAACTAGCCAAAATCAACTCAAAACATCAAATAGTGCCTTAGAAAGCAAACCCAAGCGATAAAGGTTGAATCTTTAATCAAATACTCAAAGTCAACCAAAAAGTCATACCCGGGGTCGCACCTCAGAACCCGAACAAACTCCGAAAACCCATTTAATTACGAGTCCAACCATACTAATTTCGTTCAAATTCGACTCCGAATTGATGTTAAAAATTCAACTAATCACTTCAATAAAATTTAGACAAAACCCCCTTTCTCTTCTAAAATCACCAATCAAATGCCAAAATTGAAGATATAATCATGAAATATAATCAAATTCGAGTAAAAAGTACTTACCTCAATCCATGTGGTGAAAATCCTCTCCAGAATCGCCCAAATCCGAGCTCCCTAACTCAAAAGGTCCGAAATTGAGTACTTGTATGCATTGCCCAGGTGATCCCTTCACGTACATGGAAGAATCCTCGCATTTGCGATGAACAAAATACACTGCTACCAAAATGGCTTATGCATTCGTGATGCTTTTCATGCGAACACGAAGCCCACAGATGCCACACTACACGAACGTGACCCGCGCCTCGCAAACAGGGAAAAGAGTGCTCTAGTTCCCGGCTCATCATCACGAATGCGACCTCACAAACGCGAACGCGAAGCTCAAGTCCCACATACTCTGCGAAAGTGACATAATACTAGCGAACACGAAGAGATAAAATAGTCTAGTCCAAATCCTTATTCGCGATCACGATGACTCCCACGCGAACGCGATTCACTACAGACGTCGACAAAAACCAACATTGCAGACATAAGAGACATGATCCAAAATCACCCCGAAGCACAACCGAGCCCCTCGGGACCCCATCCAAACATACCAACAATTCCCAAGATATAAAATGGACCTAATAGAGGCCTCAAATCACACATAACACCAAAACCACGAATCACACCTCTAATCAAACTTAATGAATTTTTGAACTTTCAACTTCCAAAACTCGTGTTGAACCATATCAATTCAACTCAGATGACCTCAGATTTTGCACAAAAGTTACAAATGACATAATGAACTTATTACAACACTCAGAACAACAATCCGAACTTGATGTCATCAAAGTCAATTCCCAATTAAATTTATGAACATTCCAAACCTTCAAATTGCCAACTTACGCCAAATCGTGCCGAAACCTTCTTGAACCATCCAAATACAAATCTAGGCATATGCCTAAGTACAAAATCACTATATGGACCTAAAGGAACCATCAAAACTCTGATTTGAGGTCAAATATATAAAAGTCAAACTTGGTCAATTGCAACGACCCAATCCGTTTTGAGCTTTTGCTCTCCGTTCGACGGGTTGAGATTTTGAGTAGCTTTATATGATGTATTATGACTTACATGTATGGTCAGTTTTAGTTTTTGAGTGGTTTAGGATTGATTTGGAAGAATGACTCTCGATTTGGAAGATTTAAGTTAGAAGAGTTGACCAAAGTTTGAATTTTAAGTAAACGGACTCGGAATCGAGTTTTTTTTGGTTCCGATAGGTTCATATTATGATTTTGGGATTGTACGTACATTCAGATTCAGTTTTGGAGGTTCCTAGAAGAATTCGACTCTATTTCTTGAAAATTGACAATTTGAAGAACTTAAGAATTCATAAGTTTGACCAAGAGTTGACTTTGATGTTATTGGACTCCATTCGGTGTTCTGAGACTTTTGATAGGTCTATATAGTTTAATTGAACTTGGGTGAAAATTTTGGAATTACTATGAAGTATTAAGTGTGATTCAGATACTCTTTTGAAGGAATGAAGATTTAACAACATAAGAGAAATTCTATTCGGTTTGAGTCTCGATTCTTTGTTATGATATTCCTCTGTGTGTTTTGAGGCTTTCTATAAGTTTGGATAATGGAATTTTAGTGTTTGTTAGGATTGGATGGGGTTCTGAGGGCTTAGTTGTGTTTTGAATAATTGGTTGAGACACTAGTTAAGTTAAGGATTTGGAATTTGACCATGGGCAATATCGGGTCAAGATGACCTCTTTTCGGTGTTTTAATTGCGCGAGCATGTTTGTAGCGTGTTTTATGATTGAAATGCATATATGATTTGTGTTCGGGAGGTCTCGAATGAGTTTTGAGTGCTAAAACGAAGATTCTTTATTGCTGATTTTTCTGGTGTAAAATAATTATGAAAATACAATTTATGTCCCTTAAATTTCGAGACTTCCTTTAAAACTTCAAAACATCATATCTCCTTCATTTTAAGGCCAATTTGGGTGATTTAAAAGGGCTTGGGTGTAGTCTCGCAAGAATTTTTTTGGTCTTATCAAGTGTGAGTTTCGGGATCATCTAGGATCTATATCAAGCTGGAACAAATGTTGTACTTTTTTACTTGTTTCAAAATTTAGTCACTTTTTCTCACAAGGTTTTGGAGCTCGGATTTAGGCAATTTTCGAGGGGATTTTCAAAATTTTGACTGGGACAAGTATTTTCACTCGGATTTGTTATATTTCATGATTCTAATCTTTAATTTAGTGATTGTTTAATGAATCCAATTGAAGAAATTGGGGATTTTAGTAAAAAACTTTTCTAAATCATAAATTGATTATTTGAGGGTAGATTTGAGGTCGGATTTCGATGACACACATATGTTTGGACTTGTATTGGAATGGGTGTTCAAAATTTATGAGTTTATCGGGCCTCAGAGTGCGGGACTGGCGTTGACTTTTAGAGTTGACCTTTTGATTTTAGTAAAGATCGAAAATTTATTACTCGGAATGATTTCCTATAGATTTTATTTATGATATTAAGTTATTTTCGCTAGATTCGAGCTGTCCGGAGGTTGATTTGCACAAGAATGGCTTATTAGAGTGTTAATTTAGCTTACTTGAGGTAAGTGTCTTGCCTAGCTTTATTGGAGGAAATTTTCTTGATAAAATGCTATTGTTTGCTATATTAGGGGGTGATGCATATATGAGGTGACAAGAGTATATGCATGCATCAGGGTTAATCATACTCGGGGTAGATTATACGGTTCTTTGTGCTTTGTTGGAATATGTGATTTCTTGCCTCATGTTTTACTTGACTTTTTAATAATATGGATTTCAATGCTAGGAACCATGATTTAACTTATTATAACTTGATTAAACTTGACAAACTCTTTGTGAAACTGCTAATAAGCTAAATTCGGTCATCTCTATACCTAATCACGTATACATGCCAATGACTGTAATTATGAGGTACTTGGGTTCCATACTTATGTTGAAAAGCATGTTGAGCTTTTGTTGAAATACTTGAACAATAGGATTTTTGATGTTTATTGAATCATTTTATTGGTGCCAGAGTTGTGATTAATGTTCATGTGGTGTATTTACTTAAACTCTCTTCTTGATGTTATTTATGCTTCCTATCTTGCGTGTCATTGATATAAATGTGCTTCATGAGGAAGAGAGTAAAGCACGAAGGATGATACCATGCCATTTCATATACATCATTATGCACGAAGGATATTGCCGCGCCATTTCATTTACATTATAATGTGAGGAAAGTGTAAGCATGAAGGGTGATGTCATAACATTTGTCACGATCCCAATCTCCCTCTATAGGATGTCGTGATGGCACCTAGTCTCTAAGACTATGTAAGGCTAATGCACATGAATAAATAAAAGTTATAACAAAAGAGCTTCAATTTGAACCAACTAGCTATCACAAAATAACTCCACAACTCAGCTGACAATAAATCCCAAAATCTGGTGAGACCGAGTCATAAGTTCTACACGAGTATAATGAAACATACCTAATGCATCAATATCTATAATAAGAGTATGCAATAGAAACTAAGACAGAGGGTGACTCCGAGGCCTGCGAATACTGGCAGGTATGCCTTGAAGTCTCTGATCCAAAGCTCAACTCACGGATACCTAGCATGGTATGAAGTACCTGGATCTGCACAAAACGATGTGCAGATGCGTAGTATGATTACACCACAATGATACCTAGTAAGTATCAATACTAACATCGGTAGAGTAGTGACGAGGTCAGGACAAGACACCTACTGGAATAAATAAACAAGTTGAACAGGTGTGATACAGTATAATAATGGAAACAAGGAAATGATACAATAAAGAAATACAACAAGATAAGCTACACTGAAATTAAGGCAATAAAGGCATCAACTGAGAAACACATGATAAAAATACCAAGGAAAGTAGTGCAGACAAAACACAAGTGATATAATTGAAAGGTAACAACAAGAATCATGTCTGAGGTACCGCCTAATATCTCATTTCACAAACATAATCACAATATTTCCTTATATCACCGCGAGAGCCTTACATTTAGTGTTAATTTTTTTTCCTGAAATAGCTACCCGCTCACACAACATGACTTCAAGTAGTTTTCCTACTAGGAACATGCATATAAAGCCCACTTCAATACCAAAACTCAACAATAAGATATTTCAAGAAATAACAACTTCTATTAAGGTAACTCTACAGTTAAATATTTTATAAGGCAATAAGGAAAACAATAACTTCAACTAAGCATGTAAGGGCAAATAACAAGTAAGATATGATACAAGTATTAACAATGTCAAGTAAATAATGTAAGGATAGATTAATGATGATGAATATAACATGTTATGACAATTCGATGAAAGGCACGAAAAGAATCTACAAAGCTTAAACCGGTCAATTACCACATTTAGTCCGTGTACCCACTTGTCACTTTGCTTACACGGCTTTCACATACCACAATTAACAAAAAACAACACCAATCCTAAGGCGTAATTCCCCCACACAAAGTTGACAGGACACTTACCTCAAAACACGCTAACTCAATCCACTAGTAAGCCTTTTCCGCTATCACAACCTAAACTGGAGGGTCATGACTAGCACCAGGGCTATATTTGCCGAGCACCAACGTACATTTTATCTAACATTCCTTATTATCTTTAAGGGTCGACGAGATCAATATAAATGGTAGACATGGATCATGAAAAATCAACAATGAAAGATAATGGCATAAATATACATAACATGGGATGACAAGACTGTCAAGAAACTATATATAAGGTACGAGATACCACTCTACAATGAAAGACTATACAAAATAAATCCGCCGACAAGGCATACCAAACTATGCATGAGTCGATACCTCTCTATGAGCCTCTAAAGGAACATAAGTACTTCAACATTGCTAGAACAGGGCCCCGACATACCCATAATGCCTATAACAAAAATGCATACCAAGACCACGGCAAGTCCGGAGAAGGAATCTTCCTAATAACCGCTGAACCGGGCTACTTACTGTGGTAGGGGAGCTGCGTCTACCCATCTATCAGGACCTGAAGCATGACATGAAGCATCCACAAATAAAAAGGACGTCAGTACTAATAAAGTACTAAGTATGCAATGCTGGAAAGCATAAGTATGAATAGTAATGTAAATAAGGATAGAGAATATACAACCTGTAACATCTGAGTACCTCTGAGGGATACTGACATAAAATGCAAGATACAGACACATATATATACATAAACTTTTAAAACATACGCCTCTATGGGAATCATCATCATCCTATCGTACCCGGCCATAATAGGCTCGGTAAAAACATACCCGGCCATCATAAGGCTGCCACAAGAACAAGTAAGTGAAACTAGCAATCAGTTAGGGTTTTTCGGCACTAGAATCACTATAGAAGACTTGAAATCACCTAGGGTTGATATTAAAAACTTGAGGGAGTATTTACAGAACATAAACCACTTAAAACAACCTCACACATAAGCTATAACAACACCAAAATGAGCAACAACAAGAAGAACAAGAAATTTACTAGCGCCACGGGATTCCCGACACTTGATTATGTTGTTTGCCCTTTGTTTGGGTCTTGGATCATGAGAGAAACTTGAGAAAATGTTTTAGGGTTCTAAGTTCTGAATAAACTGACAAATAATGACTTAAAATGGGTTTGAGGCATCTTATATCTATCCATATGTCTTAAACCGCCTATGTGGGCCTCATAGAGGGATGCTTAGCGCAGTCTCATGAAAACGCAAATATCTCTCTACTCCGAGATTGTAATGACGAACGATTTAATGCGTTGGAAACTAGACTCATGGATATTCAATTTTGTGGGTATATCACCCTATAATTCCAAGTAAATTGGGAGAAAAGCTTAGTAACATTTTACCTAAAGTTTAAGCAAAATTATGAACGTAACTTGCGACAACTTTTGTTTCATAACTCGTTTGACTTGACTTATAATACGGATATTTTATGATTAAAATACCTTAAAACACAAACTCCTGAGAATATTAAGAACCTCTAGGTTTACCCAAAAATACGAGTTACAATATCCTTGTTTCGTTTAACTTCTAATACTTATCAACCACCTTGATACACCCTTGTATCATTTAAGACCAATAGGATTAACTTCTTATCATCTCAAAGATAATATCTTCTCGAATTTACATGGACTAACTTACGGCATGAACTAACATTTGTGAATATGGGTTGTAACACCCTCACCCCTTAGGAACATTCGTCTTTGAATGTAAGGGATTATGTGGAGTCTAACTCATCGTGGATTCCAACGAAAATTTCCGGCCGAGTTTCCCCTATAATATGGACACTAGCCAAACTTGCAAGCATTCAAACCCAACATATTGCCTCACAAGGCTACACAAAGCATTATGGATATGTACATTATCTGCATATCACCATTTTGTATTAAGGAAGAGTATTCCCAAGTTATTGCTTACCTCATAGAGCTTTTTCAACTTTTAATACGTCATGCATTCCCCTGGCATCCTCATTATCTTCATTCTGGAATGGGTAAGGGTATTTAGACTTCATCTCCTCTTCTTCTTCCCATGTCATTTCTTCCATATTCTTGTTTCTCCACAATACTTTGACGGAAGCTACATCTTTTGTTCTTAGCTTGCGGACTTGAAAATCCGATTTTACTTTAAGTATTTAAACTAAGTTCTTTTCTTGCCTGTTTTTATTCTACTTGCAAACTTAGCATGTGTTAGTTTAGAAAATCATGCTTAGTTTACTTAATTGCCTATTTGCTTAAACTGCCTTAATTGCATTACGTGAAGCATGTTAGGCTAGAATTAACTGTTTACTTGTTACGAACTTAGCATTTATTTTAATATTCTTGAGATGTTGCTGTGTGTTTTAATTTAGGACTACGGGACGACATTCTGGAAGATACCCTGCACATATTTATGATTTGGACTGAGGTGCGGGATACCAAGAGATCCCTGGCACATGTGTTGAGGATACCGAGATATCCTCGGGATACCAAGAGATCCCTGACATATATTGAGGATACCAAGAGGTCCTCGGGATTCTAAGAGATCCCTAGTGTATATATAGAGGATACCAAGAGATCCTCAAGATACCAAGAGATCCCCGGTTATCATCCTTGTTGTGAGCGGTGCTTCCTTGTGTTTTACCTTTATTTATGTTTTCGTTATTGTACTCTTATCATCCTATATAGACTCTTATTGTAGATTCTCAATTATACTGTTTATCTTATCCTGTCAATTTTATTATTATTATTTACCTCAGTAGGGCCCTGACCTTCCTCGTCACTACCTGACCGAGGTTAGGCTTGGCACTTACTGAGTACCGTTGTGGTGTACTCATGCCCTTTCTGCGCATGTTTCTCATGTGCAGATCTAGGTACCTCTACCCAGGCTTATCACCCATGAGGCAGGGAGATCTTTCGGAGACTTCGAGGTATATCTGCTGCATCCGCAGACCAAGGAGTCTCTATCTTTATTCTATCCTGTAATGTTAGCCTTTCTATCTTACTATTGATGTAGACATTCTGGAGTTAGTGCACTTACTATATATCTCTCAGCTTGTGTTCCCGTGAGTTTCCGGGTTTTGGGATAGTGTTATAGGATTTTGAGATGTTGCACAGTATATGTCGAGCGGCATTTTATATATCATTTTCCTTTGGTTATTCTTAGCTTTTAATTTATATTTCCGCAAGTTTTCTATTTTTTTCCCGCACTTGTTAGGCTTAACTAGTCGTAGAGACTAGGTGCCGTCACGACGGTTCACAGAGGGCAAACTTTGGTCGTGACACTTGTGTACCTAAACCCTTCTAGAAAGACCTCCAAAAGTTAGCCGTAAATTGAGCTCCTCGGTCTGATATAATAGATACCGGGATACCATGAAGCCTAACAATCTCCTTGATATACAACTTTGCATAATCTTCAGCCGTGTAAGTTGTTTTAACTGGCAGAAAGTGGGCACATTTTGTAAGTCAATCAACTATCACCCAGATGGAGTCAAACTTATGATAAAAGTGAGGTAAGCCAATAATGAAGTCCATATTAATAACCTCCCATTTACAGGTCGGGTTTCTGATGTTCAATCTTTACTTCTTGACAATTAGGACACTGGGCTACAAATTCTGTAATAGACTTCTTCATGTTATCCCACCAATACTGCTCCTTAATGTCATGATACATCTTTTTCGAGCCTCGATGGATGGAATATCGGGATTGATGAATCTCAATCATAATCTTCCCTCGCAACCCTGCCACATTAGCCACACATAATCGCCCCAGGTATCTCAGTGCCCCATCTCCTCCAATCTCGAAAGTCATAATTTTACACTACTAAATGCTCTCTTTCAATCTTACTAAGGTAGGATCTTTGTATTGCCATGCTTTTACCTCGGCTACCAAAGATGATTCTACTATATTCTGTATCGTAACACCTCCGTCATCAGAGTCTAACAATTTGATTCTCATATTAGCTAGCTGATGAAGCTCTTTAGTCAACCCTTGTCTACCTACCTCAATGTGTACTAAGCTTCCCATTGATTTACGACTGACAACATCTGCCACAATATTGGCTTTACCGGGATGGTACAATATCCGACATCATAATCTTTTAGTAATTCAAGCCACCTACGCTGCCTCAAATTCAACTCCTTCTGCTTGAAGATGTATTGTAAACTCTTATGATCTGTGTAGATGTCAACATGGACACCGTATAAGTGGTGTCGCCATATCTTCAAAGCATATATTACTGCAGACAATTCCAAATCATGGGTCGGGTAATTCTTTTCATGCTTCTTCAATTGTCTTGATGCATAAGCAATCACCTTCCCACGTTGCATCAATACACATCCCAAACTATACTTGAGAGCACTGGCACATATATCAATCGATTCTTTAGCTCCTGAAAACTTCGTTCACAAGCATCAAACCACTGGAACTTAGTGGTTTTTCGTGTTAACTTAGTCAATGGTGCTAATATAGAGGAAAACCCTTCTACAAACCGTCTATAATATCCTGCTAGCCCCAGGAAGATGCAGACTTCTGATGGTATTGTAGGTCTTGGCTAATTATTTACTGCATCGATCTTTTGAGTGTCGACACTAATACCCTCGTCAGATATCACATGGCTAAGGAATGCTACTTAGTTCCGCTAGAATTCACATTTGGAGAGCTTAGAATATAACTTACAATCCTGGAGTGTCTGTAATATTATCCGCAAGTGGTCTGCGTGTTCCGACTCCGAACGAGAATACACCAGAATGTCATCAATGAATAAGATCACAAACACATTGAGATAGGGCCTGAATACACTATTCATGAGATACATAAAAGCTGCTAGGGAATTTGTTAGCCCGAACAACATCACCAAGAGCTCAAAGTTCCCATATCTTGTCCGGAAGGCCGTCTTTGGAATATCCTTCTCCTTAACCCTCACATGATGATACCCTGAACGTAAGTCAATCTTGGAGAAATACTTGGAACCTTGGAGTTGGTCAAACAAGTCGTGAATTCTTGGAAGTGTATACTTGTTCTTTATAGTAAACTTATTCAACTGTTAATAATCGATACATATCCTTAATGACCCGTCTTTCTTCCGCACGAACAACATTGGCGCACCCCAAGGTGAGGTGCTAGGCCTAATGAAGCCCTTATCCAGCAAGTCCTTCAACTACGCCTTCAACTCTCATAACTCTGTCGGGCCCATCCTATATTGAGGAATAGATATGGGTTTAGTGTCAGGCAACACATCAATGTTAAACTCAATCTCTGAGGGCTACTGACATGAAATGCATGATAATGACATATATATACATAAACTTTTAAAACATATTACTCTGTGGGCATCATCATCATTATATCGTACCCGACCGTAATAGGCTCGGTAAATACATACCCGGCCATCATAAGGCTTGGTAGAATCGTAGCCGGCCATGTGGAACTCAGTAAAACCCATCTGATCAGTGGTTGCACAATATTTGCCATACCTGGCTGACCATAGCGTGACTCGGTAGAGTAAAATAGATACATATATATAATGCATTCTGGACTCATGGAATCACATTCTAAACCTTTCAGAATGATGTAAGGTCGGTATCCTCCGTACATATTATTATGACTAACTCTTCATCATGAATCTCGTAAGAATCAGGAAGTACCAACAACATTGATAACATAAGAATAAAATAAGCAACATCAACATCAATCGCTCCATAAAAAGTGAAACAATGTAAGTACTGCTAGCTTCTAAGAGTAGAATATCTTTGGAAGCTCGTTCATTACATTATGTACTATTGGAGTCATGCAAAAGAAGGAAACTGATAGCCTCACATACCTTGTATATGTTGTCCAACCTCAACCTGTGCAAATTTCACCACTCCTTAGTCTAAAATAAGAGAAATGACACTATCATTATCATTTAGGCATCGTAACTATTATATATCGACCACAACCTATTTTACGAGGAAACAAATATCACCTCCCCTATTTATATGACTTCCCACAAGTAAAAACAATCACCAAACAGCCCAAACAACATTAATAATAATCATATTGAGCTTCCCAAACTGTCCACCAACAAACAACACTACTACCAAACCTTTCGATATATATTTCACAAGTTCTAGCTTCAACGACTTAGCCGCAACTTTGATTATCTTAAATACATGTAGATTAAGATGTTTCTTACCTTTAAACAGAAAGAAAAACTCCAATTTGTCCTTAATTTTCCACGAAATATCCCTCCAATGCTGCCACAAGAACAAGGAAACGAAACTAGTAATCAATTAGGGTTTTTCGGCACTAGAATCACTTTAGAAGACTTGAAATGACCTAAGGTTGATATTAAAACCTTGAGAGAGTATTTACAGAACATAAACCACTTAAAACAACCTCCCACATGATCTGTAACAACACAAAAATGAGCAACAACAAGAAGAACAAGAAACTTACTAGCACCTTGAGATTCCCGACACTTGATTTGTGTTGTTTGCCCTTTGTTTGGGTCTTGGATCATTAGAGAAACTTGAGAAAATGTTTTAGGGTTCTAAGTTATGAATAAAATGAAAAATAATGACTTAAAACGGGTTTGAGGCATCTTATATATATCCACATTTCTTAAACCGTCTATGTGGGCCCCATAGAGAGCTGCTTGGCGCAGTCTCACGAAAATGCGAATATCTCTCTACTCCGAGATCGTATAGACGAACGGTTTAATGCGTTGGAAACTAGACTCATAGATATTCAATTTGGTGGGTATATCACCCATAATCCAACTAAATTGGGATAAAAGCTTAGTAACATTTGGCCTAAAGTTTAACTAAAATTATGAACGTAAGTTGTGACAACTTTTGTCGACTTTTGTTTCATAACTCGTTTTACTTCAATACTTATGATACAGGTATTATGTGATTCAAATACCTTAAAACACGACCTCTTGAGAATATTCAGAACCTCTAGGTTTACCCGAAAATACGAGTTACAACATCCTTGATTCGGTTAACTTCTAATACTTGTCAACCACCCTTATACACCCTTGTATCATTTTAGACCAATATGATGAACTTTTTATCATCTCAAAGATAATATCTTCTCGAATTTATGTCGACTAACTTACGACATGAATTAACGTTCGTGAATATGGGTTGTAACATCCGCAAACATAGAAAATTGTTCCAGATTATAAAGTTACAAATCACTAGAGAAAAATAAATATCAAATTCAAAAAGTCAACCCCGGGACCGCTTCTCGGAACCCCACCAAACTTAAAAAATCCAAACACCCATTCAATAACGAGTCAAACCATACTAAAATTATTCAATTCCGGGCTCAAACCGCCTTTCAAATCCTCAAAATATATCTTACGATGTTTTCACATTTGTTTCCAATTTTTCCGACACAAAACACTAATTAAATGATTAAAACAATGATGGATTCATGTATAATAGCCAAATCCGAGTTACAATCACTTACCCTAATCAACACCTTGAAAATCTCTCTCATAATCACCCAAAGTCGAGCTCTCTAACTCAAAATATAGATAATAAAATAAAATCCTCGATTTGCCCTCTTATAGCCCTGTGATTCCGCATCTGTGGATCAAGAACCATTTCAACGGCTCCCCATCTATGGAAAATCCATCACAGGTGCAGCTGCTCATTAACCCCGGGACCGCTTTTGTGTGTGTGCTTCTGCAGAGGGACGACCACACCTGGGGTCACAGCTTGCCAACCCAACCCTCACTTCTACGGCTCACATGCTGCTTCTGTGGTGCCGCACCTACGGCTGAAGGTGGGCAGTTGTGATTGCACTAGAACTTTAACTGGACAGAATTCTCCCAAGTCCAAAATAAACTTTTGATTCAATCCAAATCACATCTGGTGCCCCGAAGACTCAGTCCAGCATACCGTCAAGTTCCAAAACACATAGAAAACCTACTCGAGGCCTAAAATCACATCAAACAACATCAATTCTATGAATCACAACCCAATTCAAACACATTGAAATATTAACATTCAACTTCCAAAAGTAACACCGATTCGTACCAAACCAACTCCAATTGACCTCAAATTTTTCACACAAGTCATATATGACACAACTGACCTATTCAAACTTCTGGAAATAGAATCCGACCCCGATATTAATAAAGTCATCTCCCATTCAAACTTCTCAACCTTCCAAACCTTCAACTTTCTAACTTTCGCCAATTCAAGCCGAAATGACCTACGAACCTCCAAATAAATATCTAGACATGCTCCTAAGTCCAAAATCACCATATGAAGCTATCAGAATCGTCAAAGCCCCATTTCGGAGTCGTCTACATAAATGTCAAAATCTAGTAAACTCTTTCAACTTAAGCTTTCAACTTTAGGACTAAGTCTCCCATTTCACTCCAACCATGAATGCAACATCACAATCTTTCCGATCCGCATAACTCTTCTATCTAGAATTGGGACTGTACGAAGTCGATCCTGTATCAACTTGACCTTCTCCAAGGCACCTTGAACCAAATTCGTGCCTAATAACTTAGCCTCTCCCAACTGGGTAACGACACCGTCTCCCATATACAGCCTCATATGGAGCCATATGAATAGTCAATTGATAGTTATTGTTGTAGGCAAACTCCACAAGCGGAAAAATATGATCCCAAGAACCCCCAAACTCCATAACACAGGCACAAAGTATATCCTCCAATATCTGAATGGTGCGCTCGGACTGTCTGTCTGTCTGGAGGTGGAATGTTGTACTCAACTCCACCTATGTGCGTAACTCACACTGTACAACTCTCTAGAAGCATGATGTAAACTTTGTGCCCCATAAGAGATGACGGACACCGTCACTCTATGAAGTCGAACAATCTTGTGAATATAGATGTGAGCCAACTGCTTTGAAGAATAGGTAGTTACTACCGAAATGAAATGATCTAACTTGGTCAACCTATCTGCAATCACCCATACAATGTCAAAATTCTTTTCAGTCCATGGGAGGCCAACAATGAAGTCTATGGTAACGCGCTCCCATTTCTAGTGGGGAATCTCAAGTCTCTAAAGCAACCTACCGGGCATCTGGTGCTCGTACTTCACCTGTTGAAAATTTAGGCACCGGGCTACATACTCTAGTATGTCTTTCTTCGTTCTCCTCCACCAATAGTACTGCCTCAAATCCTGATACATACCGCAAACTGTGGGCCTCCTGAAGAATCAATTCATATTGGGCACACATAATCGACCCTACATCTGCAACACACTGTCATCTCCGATAGAAACCTCCTTGGCATCGCCGTGTTTTACCGTGTCCTTAAGGACAAGCAAATGTGGTTCATCATATTGACGCTCTCTGGTGCAATCATATAAAGAAAATCGAGAAACCATGCAAGCCAAAACCTGACTAGGCTCCGAAATGTCTAATCTAACAAACTGGTTGGCCAAGGCCTGAACATCGAATGCTAATGACCTATTTGTTGTTGGTAGATATGATAAACTGCCCAAGTTCTTCGCCTTTCGACTCAAGGATTTGGCCACCACATTGGCCTTCCCAGGATGATATAGAATAATGATATCATAGTCCTTATGAAACTCTAACCTTATCCGCTGCGGCAAGTTAAGATTTTTCTATTTGAACTGATGTTGTAGAATCTAGTGGTCGACATAGACCTCACAAAGGACACCATACAAATAATGCTGCCAAATCTTCAAGGCATGAACAATAGCTGCTAACTCCATGTCGTCGACATGATAATTCTTCCCATGAACCTTCAGCTGTCTAGACACGTAGGCAATAATTCTACCATCTTGCATCAACACCGCACCAAGGCCAATGATACATCTTACGTTTTTGTACGTAAAATATTTTTTAGTTAACCGACGTAGACTCAGGGATGAGATCATCTTGACGTTAACGTACTTACGCTATTTATAACAAACGATAAATAAGTGTTATGAAGGATTACTGGGTACACAGATTAAGGAAAACGAGTTTCATTGAAAGTGGCCAATTTGGAATAAAATACGGGTCAAGCGATAATATCCGATAATTATGAACTAGTACCATGCAAGGTACTATATGACCATGGTAGTATAATATATATAGTTTATATGAAGTATTCCAAAAATAAATAAAATTTTAAGTAATTTGTGGTAAGTTTTAAATTATGCGGGTAATGAATTAATTACCGGGTAACAAAACATTACCCAGTTAACTAATAAGTGGATAAAAATTAATAAATTAACACCCCCAAGAAACGTGGCAGCTCCCCCCACCCTTTTTAAAGTGACTCACTATGCACCTTCACATGTGGCCACCTAAGATCAAATTATCACACTAGCATGAATCTTATTTTCAATTATCAGAAACACTTTCCTCTTAACATTTCAAACCATTTGAACCAAAAGAATTCAAAAAGGATCTCTTTCCAAGACTTCAAGAATCAGAAACATTTTCCTTTTACAATTTCAAACCAAAAGAAACGTTGGAACAAGTTTGAAACAAGTTTTAGTTTAAGTTAGAACAAGTTTCTTTCCAAACTGCAAAGAAATAGAAACGTTTCCTATCAAAAATTTTAAGGAAACACTGATTTTGTTCCAAAATTTTAGGAACCAGAAACAAATTTTGTCTGTGAATCTTTAAGGAGCAGAGGCAAATTTCGTTCAATCAACGAAGGTTTTCCAACGAAATATTATACGTAGTTTTCCCTAGTCCAGGTATATTAAGGCTAAGTTTCTCCTTCATTTTAGCATGATATCGTAATTACACTAGTTTGATAACGAGGCATAAAGAAAAATTCGTATCCCGGAATTTATGTATATTTTGCTAGTCTAGTAAAATACATATATTTTTCTAGTTTTGTAAGTTACCATATTCTTCTTATCGGAACTGCATATTCAGTTGAGTATTTCCTTCTTCCGGTCAAAAGAGTAGAGAGTTTACATATATACAGTATTAAAAGTATTTTCATTACCATCGAGCTATAATCGATGGTCAGGCCTCTATTGGCAACCTCTGATCAGATGGTAAGTTATTTACCGAGCCTGCTGTGGCCGAGCGCCTATGAGCGAGCCTAGTTGGTCGAGATACATAACCTAGTATGGCCGAGCGCCTATGAGTGAGCCTACTATAGTAGAGCAGTTATATATATATATATATATATATATATATATATATATATATATATATATATATATATATATATATATATATATATATATATACACACACACACACACACACACACAACTATTTTACTCATTATATTGAGAGAGTTGAGTCAGTATCAGCAGATGAGCATATCTTCAAATTTTCTTTGACTCCCAGTTGTTTTCAGTTATTATATTATCAGTTCAGTTTCAACTTCAGTATATTGCCTTACATACTCGGAATATTATTTTGTACTGACGTCCCTTTCTGGGGGCGCTGCATTTCATGCGTGCAGGTTCAGACAGACAGACGGGTAGACCTCCTCAGTAGGTGTTGTCGGAGTTCAGCTTTGTCGGTAAGCTCCCCTTCTTTCGGAGTTGCCGAGTCTAGCAGTGTGGTGTATATCTTGTGTATATATGTATATAGGTTATGGATAGGTCGGGGACCTATTCCGATCACAATACATCTATCAGTAGAGGCTTGTAAACGTATCCTATCGGTTAGTGCAGTATGTTGGGCTTGTAGGCCCTGTACGTATATTTTGTTGGCTTGTCAGTTGTAGTAATTATGACGGCTTTTCCAGCCCAGCTTTATGTTGACATTAGTCAGAGTTAGTATCCATTTAGTTTTATATCTTGTATCACACATTATCTTGTAATGTGGCCCATAGCCAAAGTATGACATTATATGTTCAGAGTCTCTTAGTCGCAAGTGGTACGCAAGGATAGATGAGGCACTATGTGCCGGTCTCGTCCCTGGGCTCGGGGCGTGACTGCCAACATGTGACACATCACAATACACAGTGTAAGACCTTGAACCCATAGGCAACACCAACACTGGGGCTGTAATCGAAGCAATCTTGAGCTTTTGAATACTCTCCTCACACTCTGCGGACCATATGAAAGGAGAACCTTCTGGGTCAATCCGGTCATAGGTGCAGCAATAGATGTGAAACCCACTACGACATAGTAATACCCAACCAAACCAAGACAACTCCGAATCTTAGTATCTGAAGATGGTCTAGGCCAACTCTGCATTGCTTCAATCTTCTTCGGACTACCTTGATCCCCTTACTCGACACCACATGACCCAAAAATGCCAGCGAATCAAGCCAGAATTCACACTTTGATAATTTTGCATACAACTTCTTTTCCCTTAAGGTCTGGAGCACAATCCTCAAATGTTTCTCACGATCATCCCGGTTGTGGGAGTAAACCAAGATGTCGTCAATAAACATAATGATGAATAAATCAAGATAGGGATGGATTACACTATTCATCAGTTGCATAAATACTACTAGGGAGTTGGTCAGCCCAAATGACATAACAAGGAACTCACAGTGACCATACTGAGTCCTAAATGTAGCTTTTGGAATATCCGGATCCCAAATCTTCATCTGATGATAACCCGACAACAGATCAATATTTGAGAACACCTTGGCACCATGTAACTGATCAATAAGTCATCAATGCACGACAATGGGTACCTGTTCTTTATTATAACCTTGTTCAACTGCCAATATTCAATACACATGCGTATAGAACCATCACTTTTCTTCACAAACAGAACCGGAGCACCCCAAGGTGACATACTAGGCCGAATGAAACCCTTATCAAGCAAATCTTGTAGATTCTCCTTTAACTTCTTCAACTCCAGTAGGGAAAAGGGTGGAATAGAAATGGATGGAGTGCCCGATAATAGGTCAATACCAAAATCGATATCCCTATCGGGTGATATGCCCAGAAGATCTGCCAGAAATACATCTGGATAGTCGCTCACAAGAACTGACTCAATGGTAGGAGTATCAATACTGAAATATCTCATGAAGGCTAGGTATGCATCACACCCCTTCTCAACCATCCGTTGTGCCTTAAGGAAGGACACAACCTTGCTAGGAGCATAATCCAAAGTACCCCTCCACTCTAAACGCAGTAAACCTGACATAGCCAAAGTCACCGTCTTGGCGTGACAATCAAGAGTAGTATGATAGGGCGACAACCAGTCCATGCCCAAGATAACATCATAATCTACCATACTGAGCAACAATAGATCGGCTCTAGTCTCAAAACTACCAATAACAACCAAACACGAGGCGTGGACTCTGTTGATACCCAATTTTTTTTTATATTTTTATATATGCATAAATACTTTTAAAATAGTATATATATGAATATATAAGCATTCACAAGGTTTTTATAATTTTTCCTATAATTTTAAGGATTTAAACTGATTTATTTCCTTCCCTTTTATTCATAAAATCCCCAATAATTATCCCCCAAATTATTGTTGTGATAATTTAGTCATTTAACTTCTATATTTATGCCAAAATATGGTTAAAATATTTTTTATGAATTTTTATAATTGCATTTTGTATTTTTAAAGCTAAATTGCATGTAATTGCAATATTAGCCCCATTAGTATATAATTATGTTTATATGCGTAAAATTGATCTTCTATGTTTTTAAAATGTTAAATATCTATTTTAAATAATTTTGGTATATTAATTATTTTCCAGAAATTACTTATTATTTATTATAAATGATATATGGAAAATTGGCTATTTAACATATAGCCAGATTTACATTTTAATTGTAGCCTAAATTGAAGCCAACCCCAGCCCAATTTCATAATAAACTACCTGACCCAAACCCTAAACCTACCTACCCGACCCAACACCAATTAAATCTTTGTCGTTGATCTCCCAGATCAACGACCCGTATTAATCCCTTTCTTTTTTAATTCCAACGACCCCCTAACCCTATCTCATTTCCAAATTCCGCCGCCTCTGTATTCTCTCATATATCAACACTCTAGCTCTCCTCAACTGCCGATTCCCTTCTCCAGTCTTCTCCGGCGATCTCCCTTCAACTCCTAAGCCTCGAATGGCTCCTCTATTGCCATGCTCACCTTCTCTGAGGCCTTTAAGGTCCCTGGGCCATACCGACTTGTATCTAGGGTTTGCTATTTGGCTGTTCTTGGCTACTCTAGTGTGATTTCGAGAAAAATCACACTATATTTGTTACGATCTTTGGGTTTCTAAACAGGTTCTTTCATCTCTACTTGGGTTTCTTTTGAAACCCTAATTTTTGCTTACCTCTCCTAGATTTGTACGATTTTTAAATGATTTGAGTCTGTTCCTTTGATGTTTTATACTGTTCTTGAATCTTTTTTACAAGAATCATCTATTTCAAGTTGTTTTCACGTTCTTCTAAAAATTAGGGTTTTCGGAACTTCTTCTAGAACCTTGTTTAAACTGATTCTTTATGTTTAAACTTCTATCTCTTGCATATTTCGACTGATTCTATGATTTTACTACTTTTTCAACTCGCTTATGTTAAAAGCCCTAATTTTTTCAGATTTTCTTTGTTAAACCCTTAATTTCTACCTCGTTTGTTCAAATTAACAGATTCACCTACCTTGTTTGCTGTGGTACTTTATTCTTACAGAACTATTTCCTTAATGGGAGTTTTTTGAACTTAGCCGTAATTGTCTACTCTATACTTACTGAATTTGAATCTTTCTTTATTAGTCATACACTGAGTTCTTTCCTTATTTATCACTTGTTCTTACCGTTTGAGTTAATTATTTTAATTAAAGGGAGTACTTACCTTGATTTCATGACTGATTAATTCTGAGTCCCCATAATTACTGCTTGACTTTGATTCATACCTTATTTGATACCTGCTGTCAAACTATATATACACACTCTCTTATTAGCACAAACACACGAACACTTTTAGTTCAAAAACTCTCTCTCTCACACTTAAAACTTTCTGCTCTCTTTTGTGCTACTTGCTACTACTCTAGGTTAGCCGGCTGCAAGCTAAGGCTAAACATTGTGTTCTCCTGCTCTCTCACTCTGCTTACTGTCTTCTTTGCTGGTATGTTCTAGTTTCAATTCAAAGTTCCAAAACAATATAATTCTTTTATTACTTCAGTTCATCCTATTTCTAGTTTGCTTCTATTTATGGTTTTGTTGTGAAACTTGTTGTTAATATGTTTACATTATTAGCATGTTATGTACTTCCCTTCTTTAGGATCAGTATATTACCCTTCTGTTTTGTTTTTGAGCATGTCTATACCAATTATCTCTACCTGTTGTGTGCTTACCATCATATGCTCCATGAATCCCCAAACCCCTATCACCCCTGTATGTAAGTTTGTTCTTTATGTCTAGTTCTGTGACTATGTCTAGTTAGCTGTTTCTGTGCATGTCTGTACCAATTTCTAGACCTTTGCTTGATTATGTGTTTACAATCAAGTATTCTATGTATCCCAAATCCCTTGACACCTGTTTGTGACTACTGAACTTGCTTTGGTTCTATGACCCCTGGCTATGTAAGAACCTATCTTAAGGGTTTTGTATTTGGACTGTTGTTGACTACTCCACTCTCTTTCAAACTGTTTCTGTTTTTTTACTAAATTATTTCAAAACAAACTTCCTTTTAATCCAGTTTTCCCACTAAAACGTTCCAACTTGTGTCAAACACTTTCACTCTACTCCTAAGTTGATAAGTTTTGCCCCCTCTAGTATGTGTACTGCCTTGTGATCCTCTTGATAACCCTCTGAACTCTGGCATACTGAGGATGGTCCTTCTACACTGCACTTATTCAATTTTGGTTACCAAGTCTAGGTGTAAGCACTGCTCGGGATCCTTGAGATCCTTTGGGAACTTTGATGCACCTAAACTATGGTTTTTTCTATGGAATTGAGGTATTTGAGGCTTTGGAAACTTGGGCCTAATTGAAGGCTCCCTATAGAATAGCTTATTAATATCTTATTTACTTATGTAATTCATTCATATAGTCTATAATAACTTTTAAACAAATATTGGGGTAATTAGTGAAAGGGATGGGTAGCTACATGTTTATAGGGTAATACGGGTAGAAATCATGCTTATAGGACTTTACATTTTAATCTCATTGCCTTACCAAGTAGAAATCATGCTTACAGGGCTTTACATCTTGTCATATTTATCTCACCATGTTAGAAATCATGCCTATAGGTTTCAAATAATTCCGTAATAGAAATCATGTCTGCATGTCTTAAAATCAGCTTCACAAATAGATACCATGCCTATAGGATTTAATCCAGATTCTGTTATGACAAGTGTTTATGTATGTTTCCTTGCCTGCAAGTCTTTAAAATCAGCATTAAACTTAGATATCATGCCTATAGGGAACAATATCAAATCCTGCCTATGGATCTCGCCTAAGTTTAGTTTAAATAACTCAATCCCGTTAACGTTTAGTTCACTTTGGAATTGGTTTAATTAAGTGGTATATTTTTCCTGAAACGAGTTCGTTCAAAACTGCCTCATTTTATCATTAGACAGCATGCCTATAGGTATTAAAAGTCCGTCTTAAAATTGGCCTTGTTTCACTATAAGATGTTGTTATCAGTGTTCCGCGTAGGTAAGCCTATAGGGCGTTTTTTTAAAACTTGCAATTCTGAAGCTGTTTCTGTGACTTAATGTCTTTCTGATCTTAACAGGCTTTAAAAAAACCAATAGGCAACTGCTAGGGTCATTATCTCCGTGTTTAATAAAATAAATTGCTTGTCTTCTGCATATTCCCCTAGAATCATACCTTAGGATATTGTTAATAAAAATCCTTTTATTGTGCTTGAGTCGTGGTGTTTATGTGCCTTTTTTGAGGAGGAAACTTTGAGCCTCTAATTGCTCCCTTTCGTCCTTATTTGAAAAAAGCCCTAATTGTTCTTGCCTGTCGCCTAGTATTTTCACCTTTAAAACCTTAGGGATCTTTCTAGAACCACCTATAGGTAGAGGTCCTAAATCCCTCCAGGACCATTAAGAAGGGACGGGTAACAACACGCAATAGAGATCGCTGACCAACACTCGCTTTGCATGACCACTAAGGGGATGGGAAAGGTAGATATGGGATATGATGATTGCACTCTAATGTCACGTGTAGCCCCTTATCGAGGAGTGTTTACCGGACATTGTGTGTGGTGATCCTATAGGCTAACCAAACTAGGACTCCTCCTTTTTCCAAAATTCCTTCTTCTATTTTTAAAACCTTTGTTTTATACAACTTGTTCAAAAAATCTTTATCTTATTACTTGAGTTAGCCAATATGCTTTACTTGCAACCTATTTGATTTAACTATTTATTTGTAATGGATTAGTTTGAAAATATAAGTTCGGTCGGGACCCACAGTTGTAGACCAAGAGGGGTGCCTAACACCTTCCCCTCGAGGTTATTTTGAGCCCTTACCCTAAATCTCTGGTAATGCAAACCAATCCAAGAGTTAATCACTCTAGGTTCCCTAGCGCACTGTAATCCTTTAGGTGGTGACTCTTCAACTACCCAATTCCCAAAAGGAAATGAGTTATCACACCCCATGGAATGTCGAAACCCGGACCTCTCTCCGCGGAGGGAAAAAAGGGGGCGCGACAGCATGGAGACTCTACTGGGGATACCTTTAGGCTCTTACCATAACGAACTTGTCTTTTACAAATTAGTCCAAGCATGCTTTATCCTGCACCCTTCTCCCTTATTTGAATTTAACTGTCTATTTCTCAAACATTCACGATTTCTTTATTGTCATGAAACTGACTTGTCTCTTTGTTTCCTTTTTTTTTTGTAACGGTCTTTCAATTATTTAAATGTTATATTTATTTTTCCTATGTTAAAATACTTGACTACATGTTATTAATTGCTGCATAAATCATGCTCCGCATCATATTCCACTCATGCGTATCAAATCCTATAGAAACGGTTTAATGAGTGGTTGTGCTCTTCCTATTTACTACCCTTAAATTCGGAAAGGCTTATTTGCGATAAAAGCAGTCGATCAGCGGTGCAGTCGATGGTTCCATGCCTTCTCCCTCAAGTTGTTCGCTTGAGGGTATCAGTCTAAAACCCCATATAAACATTACTCTAGTTAAAATTGTGCATGCATCATGGTCAAACCTAGTCGAATCAGTTATGTTGTCCACATAATGATCCTTTAAGATAAGCCTTATCCAAAGTCCATCGGGTTTTTCATAATCCCAACGGACACAACCACATTTTGTGCATTAATTTGGAGAACTAAATGCTGATATATTGATCATGAATGTATAAATAGTCGAGTCCGGTGGGGGTAAGGTCTAACTCTTTTGTTTTGCAAAAAATGAGGCACGAGGTCCCCAGATTCGGTATGGTTAGAAACATCCCACCATTGCTACTAGATTTGTGGGAAGACCTTTCTTCAAGTGACAAGAAACATGTGAAAAAGTACCTGGGTAACCTGCCCTCCTTGCTAGATATTGAGCCAAACAACAAATTGATCGAAGCTGCCACTTTATTCTGGGATAGTGAAAAAAGTTGTGTTTCATTTCAGTGACATAGAAGTGACACCACTTCTAGAGGAAATAAGAGGACTTGCAGGAATGACTTGGGACAGTCCCGGGCTATTGGTGCCAGAAAATCGTACGGGCAGGGGATTTTTGAAGATGATGGGGCTGAAGAAGAATGTCGACCTAATGTGCTTGAAGGATTCCTACATACCTTTCGAATACCTGTACGAGAGGTATGGCCATAGCAAGTCTTTTCGCACTTACCACGATGAGATCTCCGTCACTTCATTGGGTCACATCCACGGTAGAGTGTTTGTATTCATTGTGCGCTTTCTAGGCCTGATAGTGTTCCCAATGAAAAAGGGAAGAATCCACACTAGGTTGGCCATGGTCTCCAAGACTCTGATGGAAGGGATTAATGGATAGACATATACCATAGTCCCCATGATCATAGCTGACATCTACAGGGCATTGGAGCGCTGTCAAAGAGGGGTCAAACATTTCGAGTGTTGTAATTTGTTACTGCAGTTATGGTTGCTAGAGCATCTCCAAAAGGGTTGCTATCATCAAGAATTTCCGCGAAGGGCTTGGAACGACCAAATTGCCTTCCATCACCCTAAGTAGATGACTTACATTCTAGATAGATTTGCTCAGTCGGAAAGCGCCAGAGAATGGGTAGAGTTCTTCGATAACCTAACTAAGGAATAGGTGTAGTGGATGGTCGAATGGTTCCCAACAGACGAATTTATTATCAGGTACAGGGATGCTCCACAGTTGGTGCTGATTGTGTTGAGAGGGATATACCCATATGTCTTATGCAATTTATGAGGCAAGCAGGCAAAAAACAGTTTGTACTAAGGTATGAGTCATTTCAGGGCAGACTTTCAAGATGACGATGTCCCTTACAAGTGTCAAGCGCAGCACATGTGGCACTGCAAAATCATTGTAGAGAAAAGCACCATTAAGCTAGACAGGTATCATGTAGGGTGCGAGCCTCTCTACCTGGCATGGTTGGAGGACAATCTGAAAGGAACGACGACACCGAGGGCCAGTCAAGGGAACAAAATCATAGATTCGGAAGCTGAAGCTCAAGTCAAGTACAACAGGCTGCGCAAGAGGGTCCACAACTCTGAGAATGAGCACCGGGAAATACATGAGAGGAATGTGAGGCTGATAGAGGAGCGGAAAGAGATGGAAATCACTTCCAATAGGAAACTGGAATATCTGGAGCGAGGAATAATGGAGCTGGAAGGCAAAGTCATAAAGAGGATTGAAAATTGCTAGAATGCCGAGGGAGCTGAGGGAGGACATTTGGCCAAAGCCTACTTGCTGCTGGGACTGCGACAGCTGGGGGATCTATATGATGGAGTCCGGAAGATCGAATTTGGGGAAGGTCCTTCTGGGACCAAATAGGCTAGATTTACTTGGTTTTCCTAAAGTGTAATAAGGCCTAGTGCCAATAGTGACTTAGTTTATTATGATCTTAGTGTCGTTTTGGAGATTCGTCTATTTTTATATTATGAAATAAAGCATTTGTTGGCATCTAAAGTTCTCCAAATCTATTTGTCTCTAGCCTACCTCGGTCACAATGAGGCCCCAAATTATGACGCGAATTTACATTTCCGCAATATGTGTTTAAATACTGCAAACATTTCAGAATCCCCGCTGACTTGTTACCTTTTGTTTTTCTTTACTTTTGATTATTCCAATCCCCTTAGGTTGGTTCACTCATACTGGCGTCATCAGTATCGTACCAGATCTAGAGGCCCACCACCTCCTCCTCCTCCAAGCAACACAAAGGGCAAAGGAAAAACAAAGATGGACAACTTAAGTAGAATCCGAAAGGAAAATGTTGAGAACGCAGATACTTCAGATGGCTGTAGCACTCCAGCCCCAAATGATCTAGTTTTGAGACTGGAACAAAATATACTAGAACTACAAGGATAACTTGAGCAAGTTCGCAATTTGGCAAACTTGTCACTTACCCTCAATGTCCCTGATATCCACCAACAAAACATAAAGAACCCGACACCTCCTCAGAACGCACAAAACCAACAACCACAAAATCCTCCCGCACCAAATCAATACGCAACTCCACCCCAAAATGTCAATCCACTGCCAATACCAACTCCACCACAACATTATCATCAAAAAATTCCGTACCCACCAACCACTACTTACCATACTCCCCAAAACACACAACCCATTCCCAATCCCCAAAACTCCACCAATGCCCATAACTATACCCAAGTTCCTGGCACCCATCAAAGAAACCCTATATACGTGGAAACCATACCCCATTCTACCCAACCAATCTCCTGTGCACCGGAACCTTTCGAGAAAGACCTGCTCATTAGAAACATGGCCGAAGAACTCAAGAAGTTAACAAGCCGTGTTCAAGGTGTTGAGGGTGATAGAGGGATAGAAGGATTAAATTATGAAGATCTGTGCATACATCCGGATGTCGAACTGCCAAAGGGGTACAACCTCCCAAGTTTGAGATGTTCGATGGTACAGGTGATCCCAGGGTTCATCTAAGGACCTATTGTGACAAGCTTGTTGGGGTCGGGAAAGATGAAAAGATTCGGATGAAGCTCTTTATGAGGAGACTTACTGGGATGCATTATCTTGGTATATCAGCCAGAATCCCCAGAAATGGTCTAATTGTGTAAGCATGGCATCGAATTTCATGGACCAGTTCAGGTTTAACATAGAGAATGCACCGGATGTCTTCTACATTCAAAATCTTAAGAAGAAACCTAGTGAGACTTTCCATGAGTACGCTACTCATTGGAGGTCGAAATCAGCCAAGGTCAGGCCCTCTTTAGACGAAGAACAAATGAATAAATTCTTTGTCAGGGCACATGATCCACAATATTATGAGAGACTAATGGTCATCAAAAATCACAAATTCTCTGATATCATCCAGCTCGGGGAAAGGATCAAGGAGGGAATCAAGAGTGGGATGGTCACGAATTTTGAGGCACTGCAAGCCACAAATAAGGAGCTACAATCAGGTGGCATATTGAAAAAGAGAGATGTTGGGGCAGTAATGGTGGCTCAAGGCCCAAAATTTCCACTTATATATCAAACACCTCCACCCACATACCAAACACCTCCACCCACATATCAAACACCCCTACCCACATACCAAGCATCACCGCCTACATATCATCCCTCATCTCCCAGATATTCCCAACCAGCCACTGTCCATTGCACCTATAATTCCCAACCATTCCACTTCCAATCACCACCAGCTTGCCAAAATTATCCAAGACTAAGACCCAACTTCGACCGCAAACCACCCAGACAATACACCACCATTGCTGAGCCCATCAACCAACTATATGAAAGGTTGAAAGCCGCAGGTTATGTCAGTCCTTTTTCCAGCTGTGGCACTATAAAATCCATCCCAATGGGTTAATCCGAACAAAAATTGTGCATGCCATTCCGGTATGAAAGGGCACACCACTGCTGAGTGCCGAACATTAAAGGATAAGATCCAGACACTCATTGACAACAAGGTCATACAAGTAAAGGAAGCCGTCCCTAATGTCCGTAATAATCCCCTCCCTGATCACAGAGGAGATGTGTGATAGAAACAAATGAAGAATAGGATCCTGAGGTGTCGATCGGGCTTATTCGAGAAGGCGATGACTCTAAGGTTGCAGTCACACTTACTCCTATTGTGGTTCAAACTTAGGCACCTATCGATGTTGAGGTAAATGCATCAGTTACATTCGAAGCAATAGTGGCTTTGCCCATAACCGCCTCCGCTCTATTTGAAGTAGAGGTGGTCACACCTTTTACTGTGACGGTATCAACCACACCCTGATTCAACTCAAAAGCAATACCCTGGGATTATGTTGCCGAGGCTCGGCAAAAAAGGAAGACTAAGATAGAGGAATTTGACGCTACACAAGAGATGACTAGAACTAGAAGAGTCTATACACCTGAACACCTGGGAGGTTCGAGTAAGGAGGCCACTACTAGGCAGCCTATCATTGAGACTGGGCCAGATGACCTGTGAAGGAAAGTGCAGGCAAAGGAATACTCTGTTGTTGACCATTTAAACAAAATGCCTACTCAGATATCTATCTTGTCACTATTGCAGAATTCAGAGGCACACAAGAATGCCTTATTGAAAGTGCTGACCGAGGCTTATGTGCCCAATAACATTACTAGTGGGGAAATGGCCAACATGGTCAGTCAAGTGCTGGAGAGCCATAAGATTATCTTTCACGAAGATAAGCTACCGCCCGAAGGTTTGAATCACAATCAGGCATTACATATCACAGTGCAATTGGAAGACAAGTTCATTGCCAGGGTCCTGGTTGATGGAGGTTCGAGTCTAAATATTTGTCCATTGGACACCATGAAAAGGTTGGACAAAGGTTTCCATGAAATACGAGTAGGAAGCATGAACGTGAAAGCTTTTGATGGGTCTCAAAGGGCCACGATCGGGGAAATCAACCTTTGATGGGGCCAACTTGGATCGATGTTGAGTTCCAAGTGCTCGACATACCAGCCTCATATAATCTTCTATTGGGATGACCATGGATCCATGCTGCTGGAGCCATGCCTTCCACACTACATCAAGCTGTGAAATTTGAATGGAACCGTCAAGAGGTGATCATCCACGGGGATGGGAGTAACCCCATCTACACTAGTCAAACCATCCCGGCCATTGGACACAGAAGAAGGCTAGAAGGGGAAACCTATCATCACATCGAATGGATCAATGCTGCCGAGAAGGATAAGTGGTGGAGTAACAAGATAGAAAGAATACTAGCATGGTCTGGATATGAACCCGGCAAAGGGTTGGGAAAGAACCTCCAAGGTTTCACCAAGCCAATACAGCTGAAAAATCATGGTACCACTTTTGTTCTCGGATACCAGTACACATGGAAAGAGTACAGGGAATGGTCGCCTCCATGGCGTGGACCATATTACCCTCTTGAGCAACCAGTTCTATGCTTGGAACAAGCTTTTCACCAAGCTGACACAATATGGGGGACTATAGTAGAGGAAGCACTAGCTGGGTTGAAGAGTTTGTTCTTGGAAGACGAGGACATGGATTGTGGTGCCATAATTGAGGAGGAGGAGGAAGAAGGCCTCACTATTCAGACTGTGGAGAAGGGAGCTTTCCTTTGGAACCGAGTCCTTGCGTAGCTTGGCAGGATTTACCTCTATAGCCGTTTTAGGCATTTACAATTTCCTATAGTTTCATTTTAATCTTTACTTGTTTCAAAATAAATGCTCGATTTATCAAGCCCTGTTTTGTCTGAACAATTTCTCAAGTTTTAATCAAATGCATTTGCTCTCTATTATTCACTACTACCTTTACACTTTTTCTTTCCACAACGCTATTATTACTTGCCCTGATGAACAAGTGACCGTGACATGTAATGAGGCAATGCAACATAAGAATAGTCACTTAGAGGAAGAAGACGAGATACCCGAGGAAATTGTCAGGGAGGTTGAAAATTTTGAGAATAAGCCTAAGTCCAACTTGGACGTAACAAAAGCAGTAAATTTGGGAGACGCCGAGACCATCAAGGAGACCCGCATCAACACTCACTTGTCACCAACAAAAAGGAAGAGTACATTCATTTCCTAAAAGAATATGAGGACATCTTCGCATGGTTATATGATGACATGACCGGTTTGAGCACTTACATAGTGGCTCATAAGTTGCCTACTAATCCCATGTGTCCGTCAGTCAAGCAGAAACTCAGAAAGTTCAAGCCAGACATGAGCCTGAAAATTAAATAGGAAGTTACTAAGCTGATCAAAGACAAAGTTCTCAGTATGGTTGAGTATCCAACTTGTTTAGCCAACATTGTGCCAGTTCCGAAGAAGGACGGGAAGGTCAGGGTATGTGTTGATTATCGGGATTTAAACAGAGCAAGTCCCAAGGGGAATTTTCCACTGCCAAATATACACATCCTAATCGATAATTGTGCCAAGCATGAACTCCAATCCTTTGTAGATTGCTTTGTGGGTTACCACCAAATTTGGATGGATGAAGAAGATGGATAGAAGACAACTTTTATTACACCATGAGGTGTAAGTTACTACAAGATAATGACATTCGGTTTGAAGAATACTGGGGCCACTTACATGAGAGCCATGACAACCATCTTCCATGATATGATACACAAAGAAATAGAGGTGTATGTGGACGATGTCATTATCAAATCCAAAAGGGTCACAGATCACATAGCAGACTTGAGAAAGTTCTTTGACAAGCTGAGGAGGTACAATTTGAAATTGAACCCCGCAAAGTGTGCATTCGGGGTCCTGCAGGAAATTTACTGGGATTCATCGTCAGTTGTCGAGGGATCGAACTGGATCCGACTAAAGTCAAAGCTATTCAGGAGTTACCACAACATAAGAGCAAAAAGGACGTAATGAGCTTTCTAGGGCATCTCAACTATATCAGTCGATTTATAGCACAGTCCACAGCCATATTTGAACCCTTCTTCAAGATGCTAAGAAAGGATGCCGAGACATGCTGGACCGAGGATTGTCAGAAAGCTTTTGACAAGATCATGGAATACCTGTCCGCACCATCAGTTCTGGTCTCGCCAGAGCCAGGATGACCATTACTACTTTATCTATCTGTATTGGATGTGTTTTGGGGGCAACATGACGAGACAAGAAGAAGGGAGAAAGATATATATTACCTGAGTAAGAAGTTTAAACTTTATGAAGCATTATATTCTCTGCTTGAACAAACTTGCTGCGCTTTGACCTGGACAACCCAGAAATTGAGCCATTACTTTTGTGCCTACACTATATATCGCATTTCCAGGATGGATCCTCTGAAGTACATATTTTAGAAACCCATGCCTAATGGGAAGTTGGCTAAGTGGAAGATATTGCTAAGTGAGTTCAATATCATATATGTAACTCAGAAAGCGATCAAGGGACAAGCATTGGTAGATCACCTTGCTGAAAATCCTGTGGGAGGATAATACAAACCCTTGAAAACGTATTTTCCTGATGAAGAAGTACCATTTGTAGGAGAAGACATTACTGAAGAATATGATGGTTGGAGGACGTTCTTTGACGAAGCCGAAAATTTCAAAGGAGTGGGCATTGGAGCAGTTTTGGTATCAAAAATGGGTTAGCATTATCCGGTATCTTCTAAACTCAGAATTACCTGGACAAACAACGTGGCGGAATATGAAGCCTGCATACTAGGGCTCAACATGGTAGTTGTCATGAATGTTCAGGAGTTGTTGGTGATCGACGATTCAGATTTGCTTATGCATAGGTACAAGGAGAGTGGGCCACCAAGAATTCCAAGATATTGCCATATCTGCACCACGTGCAGAAATTGAAAAAGAGGTTTACAAAGATAGAATTCCGACATGTGCCAAGAATTCAGATTGAGTTTGCCTACGCATTGTCCACTTTGTCATCCATGATACAACATCTAGATAAGAACTACATTGATCCTTTTCCGGTGAGGATCCATATCCAGCCGACTTACTGTGCTCGTGTTGAAGAAGAAGCGGACGGAAAACCTTGGTTCCATGACATCAAAGAATTCTTATCAAAAGGAGAATACCCAGAGCATGCAAAATCACACTCAGAAACGCACGCTCCAAAGATTGTCAAATCACTTCTTCCACAGTGGGGGAAACTTGTACAGAAGAACTCCCGACTTAGGCCTACTAAGATGTGTTGACGCAAAGGAAGCTTCTAAGCTACTTGAGGATGTGCATGCTGGGACCTGTGGCCCACACATGAATGGCTTTGTCTTGGCTAAAAAGATACTCAGAGCATGTTACTTCTGGATGACCATGGAGATGTATTGCATTCAGTATGTCCGCAAATGCTTTCTATGTCAAGTGCATGTCAATATGATAAAAGGGCCGCCAAACGAGCTCAATGCAACAAGCTCACCTTGGCCATTCACCACTTGGGGAATGGATGTTATTGGTCCGATTGAGCCCACTACTTCAAACAGACACAATTTATTCTGGTAGTCATTGATTACTTCACAAAATGGGTAGAAGCTGCATCTTACAAAGCTGTAACCAAGAAAGTCATCGCAGATTTTGTCAAGGATCATATTGTCTGTTGATTCGGAGTTCCCGAGTCCATTATTACTAACAACGCCGCCAATCTCAACAGTGATCTAATGAAATCTATATGTGAAGCTTTCAAAATCAAGCACAAGAATTCCACAGCCTACAGACCTCAGATGAATGGAGTCGTAGAAGCCGCCAACAAAAACATCAAGAAAATACTAAGGAAAATGGTAGAAAAGCACAAACAGTGGCACGAGAAGTTACCTTTTTCTCTATTGGGGTACCGCACCATGATTTGCACATCAACCGGGGCAACTCCCTACATGCTGGTTTATGGTACCGAAGCTGTCATCCCAGCTGAGGTGGAAATCCCTTCTTTAAGAATCAAACAGGAAGCTGAACTCAGCGATGCAGAATGGATAAGGTGTCAGTATGAACAATTGTCCCTTATCGATGGAAAGAGAATGAACACAGTATGTTACATCCAAATTTATCAGAAAAGAATGTCCAGAGCTTTCAACAAAAGACTCAACAAGACAGTTCGCACGAGGGCAGCTGGTACTGAAGAAAATCTTCCCACGTCAATATGAAGCCAAAGGAAAATTCTCTCCCAACTGGCAAGGTCCATACATGGTTCACAGAGTACTAACAGGAGGAGCACTCATACTTGCAGAAATCCCTGACTCCATATTTGCATGAGTCTAATCCTTGACTCCCTATCTGTATGAGGCTAATACTTGCCTCCATACTTGCATGAGGCTAATCCTTGCCTCCCTATTTGCATGAGTCTAATCCTTGACTACATGAGGCTAATCTCTGCCTCCCTATTTGCATGAGTCTAATGCCTGACTCCACACTTGCATGAGGCTATTCCTTGCCTCCCATTTGCATGAGTCTAATCCTTGACTCCCTATTTGCATGAGGCTAATACTTGCCTCCCCACTTGCATGAGTCTAATCCTTGACTCCCTATCTGCATGAGGCTAATCCTTACCTCCACACTTGCATGAGTCTAATCCCTGACTCCTACATTTGCATAAGGCTCATCTTTTCCTCCCTATTTGGATGAGGCTAATCCTTGCCTCCCTATTTGCATGAGGCTAATCTCTGCTTCACTATTTGCATGAGACTAATCCTTTCCTCTCCACATGCATGAGGCTAATCCCTGCCTCCCTATTTGCATGAGTCTAATCCCTAACTACACATTTGCATGAGGCTAATCCTTGCCTCCCTATTTGCATGAGTCTAATCCCTAACTCCACATTTGCATGAGGCTAATCCTTGCCTCCAAATTTGCATGAGGCTAATCCCTGCCTCCCCATTTGCATGAGTCTAATCCTTGACTCCCTATCTGCATGAGGCTAATCCCTTCCTCCATACTTGCATGAGGCTAGTCCTTGCCTCTATATCTACATGAGGCTAATCATTGCCTCCACATTCGCATGGGACTAAGCACTGTCCATTTTTCATAAATATCGCTCTATTTAACTATCTATTTGCTTTCCAATCGGGATAAGCTTTGCCCTCTATTTCACAAGATTAATGATTGTCTTGATAACATCATGACTATTGAACATCAAGGGCTGAAATATCGCCAATCTATCCGAATAGATTATGGTGCGTTATGGAAGCTAGAGTGATTAACTCTTGGGTTAGTTTGCATTACCAGAGATTCGGGTAAGGGCTCGAGATAACCTCGAGGGGAAGGTCTTAGGCACCCCTCTTGGTCTACAACTATGGGTCCCGGCCAAACTTATATTCACAAATTAGTCCATACAAATAGTTGAATCAAATAAGTTGTTTGTAAAGAACATAATTCAAGTAGTGAAATAAGGGTTTGAACAAATTATTAAAAAAAGTTTTAAACAAGGAGAGGATTCGGGGTAAGGAGGGGTCCTAGGTTGGTTATCCTATAGGATCACCCCACAAAATATCCCATAAACACTCCTCAATGAGGGGCTACACGTGACATTAACGCATAGTCATCATATCCCATGTCTACCCTTCTCATCCCCTTATTGGTCATGCAAAGCGAGTGTTTGGTCACTGATTCCTATTGCGTGCTGCTACCCGTCCCTTCTTAATAGTCCCGGAGGGAGTTAGGACTTCTACCTATAGGTGGTTCTAGACTTACCTCTAAGGTTTTAAAGGAAAAAATCTAAAACGACAGTCAAAAAGCATTTAGGACTTCCACATAATAGGAGCAAGTAAGAGGCTCACAATTCCTCCTCAAACAAACATACAGGCAGTATGACTCAAACACAAGTAACACCTTTATTAATCAAAATCATAAAGCAAGATTTCTAAGTGATTACGCAGAAATAGACCACTTTCAGATCCAGAAGTTATAACCTAGTAGTTGCATAGTGACTCCACTTTAAAAGCTTATGAGAATTAGAAACGTTGAATGACAGAAACAACTTTAGGGAAATGTAGGTTTTGAAAATGCCCTAAGGCTTGCCTATATGCAGTACTGTGTCTATATTAATGCAGAAACAACCAAGTTTCTGAAATAGCCCCCTTTAATATCTATAGGCAGGATATCTAATGAGAGTAAAGTAATTTTGAAAGAACTAGTTTCAGGAAATGTCATCGCTTAATAAGGCTAGTTTTAAGAAGTAAACTAAGAGAAATGAAATTGACTTATTAGGCTAATTAGATTTTCAGACATAATTGCGAATATAAATCCCTATAGGTATGGTATCTAGGCGTATTACTGGTTTTGGTCAATTTCCAGTAACATATGAAAGATTTATTAGAGCTGAATTGGAATTAGGCCTTATAGGCATGGTATTTATACTTGAATTGATTTAAGACACGATTGTTTGAAAAACCTATGAACATGATTTCGAAAATGCAGAACCTTAAGAACATGATTCCTACTTGATGCAAACGACATTGGAAGTGAAAACCTATAGGCATGATGTCTATTATGCAAACAAAATTAGATTCAACAAGAGTAAAACCCTATGAACATGTTTTCTATGAATAAAGCAGGTAGATTTGAAAGTAAAACCCTAAGAGTAGGATTTCTACCCATATTACCCCACAAAGTATACATCTACCCACCCCTTTTTACTAAATACCCCAAATATCTGTTTACAAATTATTACAGGCTAATAAATGAATTACATAAGTGAAATAGAAAATCAAGAGGCTATTCTATAGAGAGCCTGCAATCAGGCCCAAGTTCTCAAAGCCTCCAATGATCTTACAAGCCTCATTTCCATAGACAAATCAGAGTTTAGGTGCATCAAAGTTCCCTAAGGGTCTCAAGGACCCCGGGCAATGCTTACACCTAGAGTTAGTAACCAAGCATTGAACCAGTACAGTGTGGAAAGGCCAGCCTCAGTATGCCAGAGGTCAGAGGTCTCTCAAGAGAATCCCAAGGCAGTACACATACTAGAGGGGGCATAACTTATTAACTAAGAGTAAAGTGAAAGTGCAGGACACATGTTGAAAGAAGTTTATTAAAGACTGGACTTAAAGTTTGTTTTGAAAGCAATTAGTAAAGTAATAGAGGTTGTTGGAAAGAGGTTGGAGTGGTAAAAAATATTAAGCACTTCACGACAGGATCACACATAGAATCCAAATGAATTCAGTAGTAACACAGGGGTCAATGGGTTTGGGGATACAAAGACACTTGACTGCAGACACATAACCCAAGCAAGGGGTTCTAGGACTGGTTTAGACATGCTCAGAGATAGTTGACACTGGCATAATCACAAACCAGTCATGAAGAACATTAACACATAATTGGGATAATGGTTTGGGATTCACAAAGATAGTGAGCACACAGTAGGTAAAAAAACAACTGTCCAGGCATGCTTTGAATCACATAAGGGAATACATTGATTTAAAGGGAGGGTAGTCATACTAGCATGTTGTTAATATAACCTAACTACAAACTTCACAACTGAACCACAAATAAAACAAGCTAGAAATAAAAGAAACTGAAACAAGATGAGAAGCATGTTGTTGTAGATGCTTTAAATTAAACTAAGACATACTAGTGAAGATAGAAGTAAGAAGAATGATAGAACCAAAGAGCACATAGGATTAGCCTTGGCTTGTAGCCAACTAATAGTAACAAATAGCATAAGAGAGGGGGGGACATGGATTTTTAATAAGAGAGGAGTTTTGAAAAACCAAGTGTCCGTCCTTGTTGGTAAAAGACTTAGAGTATTTATAATTGAAAGTAGGTAGTGGAATAATGTAAAAATCATAGTAGTATACTAATTTAAGAACTCAAAATCAATAAATTAGAGAATCAAGGAAGTACTCCCTTAAGTTAAGGGAATCAAGATCAAATGGAAAGATTCAGTACCATATATGGCAGGAAGAAGAATCAGTGCATGATTAAAAAAGGAAGGAGTCAAGGTTCAATAGGCATAGAGTAGTCAATTAGGACCAAATTCAGAAAAACCCAATAAAGGAAAGACTAAATAAAACAAAGTACCATAGTAAATAAGGTAATGAAATCAATTAAATTACACAGATGAGGTAAAGCTTTTAGGGATTTAAAAGAAGATCTTTCAATCATCATCAATTAAGGAAAATCAGAATCAATCATGGGGGGAGTCATGATTCTACATTCTCAACATATCAATACAGACCAATGAACATGAGTAGCAAACAAACAAGGTCAGCTATATAGACAGAAAGAAAGAAAAGACGAGCAAACACAATCATACAGAGGTGATATAAGTAGCCTAAAGATTCCGTAGAACATATGCGAGGCATGGTAACCACGAGAGATTAACAAGAATCGGGTAATCAGGCTAACACACAGAACCAAGGCAAAAAAATCATGCTAACACACAGAAAAAAGTAAAGAAAAATCTTTAAAAATTAGGGCTTTAATAGAGTCGAGTTAAAAAGTAGTAAGAACATAGAATCGGTCAAAATAAGCAAGGGAAAAAGGTTAAATCATGAAGAAATCGGTTGGAACAGGTGTAGAAAGAACTCCGAGAAAACCCTAGTTTTTAAAGAAAGTAAAATGGTTTAAAAATGAGGATCATTCAGAAGAAGTTCAAAAAATAGGCAAATCATAGAAGGAAACATGCTTAAAGCATTAAAATAACATAGATCTGAGAGATTCAGAAGAGAGTTAGGTTTTCAAAAGGAAACCCAAATGAAAATAAAAAGAACCTGTTGCAAACTTCCCTGATCGTGACATATAAGGTGTAATTTTGCCCAAAATCACACCGGAGAAGCCATAAGTAACAAAAACAGAAACCCTAGGTCCAAATCGTCATGGCCCAGGATCCTTGAAGGCCTTAGAGATGATGAACAGGGCGATAAGAAATCCATTGGAGGCTTGGGTTAAAAGGGTGGTCGCCGGAGATGACCGGAGAAGGAGGTGATTGATGTAGTTTAGGGTTAGGTTTGAGAGAGGAGAAAAGATAAGAGCATCTGAAGGCGGCGGGGATTTGGAAAATGAGTTGGGTTAGGGGTCGTTTGGAAATTAAAAAGGAAAGGATGAATGAGGGTCGTTGATCTAAAAGATCAACGGCCAGGATTTAGGGTGGCTTGGGTCGGGTAGTGGGTAATTGGGTCTGGGTCAGGTTATTAAATAGGAAATTGGGCTGGGATTGGGGTCCGATTTGGCTAGGATTGAAAGCCAAATTTGGCTATTTTTTAAATAGCCAGTTTTCCCTATTTTAATTATGACAAATAATAAGTAATTTATGGAAAATAATCTAAGGTGCTAAAATGATTTAAAATACAAAATGATCATTTTAAAAATATATGGACCAATTTTATGCATATAAAATATAATTATACCATAAAACGGGTTAACATTGCAATTATATGCAATTTAGCTTTAAAAATACTAAATGTAATTGTAAAAATACATAAAAATTACATTAGCCATATTTTGGCATAAATATAGAAATAAAATAAATAAATTATCAAAACAATAATTTTGGAAATAATTATTGGGAATTTTATGGATAAAAGGAAGAAATTAAATCAATTTAAACCCTTAAAATTATGGAAAAAATAATAAAAGCCTTGTGCATGCTTATATATGCATATATATGCAATTTGAAGGTATTTATGCATATTTAAAATATATAGGTAAAAAATTGGGTATCAACAGCTGCCCCTCTTTACCCGGTAATGATGAAAGAGTTTCCGGTAAAGAAATGATGGCCAATTTTGACCGGATGGGATGTTTTGAAAGACAAGGCTGAGCTCCGATTTCCAAGTTGCCTACATATCCTTGATTTTACAGGAATCAGGTCATGTGTAGTTCTGGATTCACTTGCGGAGTATGCCGATGAAATTATTATAGGAACGGACACGGGATGTGGAAGCAACTACAATGAGCGGTTAACGCTCGGGATGGTTGGAGTGAACCGGAGCGAGATCGCTCCTACTAGGATAGAAGTTGCTTATTGGTTACCTGCAGATAAAAGATTCTACAAACGTATTTGCAAAAATTTTAAACATGATGCAAATTCCCTTTGGACCATGAAGGTTGTCTTCGGACGGTAAAAGATGACGTCCTTGGACCATGACGTCTTGGGCCATAAATTATTTAATGAGGGATTCATAGGCCATGAAATTATGTTCTCGGGCCATGAAAATGGTGCCTCCGAACCATGACGCCTATAAATAATGATATTTAAATTTGAGAAATCCTCAGGCCATGGCATGGTGTCTTCCAGCTATGAGGATGGTGCCTTTAGACTATGACGCCCTTGGACAGATTGGCGATGTTTCAACCCATGATATACAATAATATGATGTAACAAGACAAGGTTTAGTCTTGCGAAGTAGAGGGCGGAGCTTAGCCCGATTGAAAAGCAGGTAGATAGTAGTAGAAAATAGAGAAATATTGGTGCAAAAAGGGACAATGTTTAGTCCCATTGCAAGTGGGGAGGCAGGGATTAGTATTATGCAAAAGGGGAGGTAAGGGTTAGCCTCATGCAAGTATTAGACTCATGCAAGGTTGGAGACAGGGCTTAGTCTCATGCAAGCATGGAGTCAAAGATTACACTCATGCAAATATGGAGTCAGAGATTAGACTCATGAAAATATGGAGTCAGAGATTAGATTCATGCAAATAAGGAGTCAAGGATTAGACTCATACAAGATTGGAGACAGAGCTTAGTCTCATGCAAAAAGAAGGCAGTGATTAGCCTTATGCAAATATAGAGTCAGGGCTTAGACTCATACAGGTATGGAGGCAAGGATTAGCCTCGTGCAATTATGGAGTTAGGGATTAGACTCATGCAAGATTGGAGACGGAGCTTAATCTCATGCAAATATGGAGTCCGGGATTAGACTCATGCAAGATGTGGGACAAGGCTTAGTCCCATGCAAATGTGGAATCAGGGCTTAGATTCATGCAAATATGGAGTCAAGGGTTAGACTCATGCAGATATGGAGTCAAGGGTTAGACTCATGCAAATGTGGAATCAGGGCTTAGATTCATGCAAATATGGAGTCAAAGATTAGACTCATGCAAATATGGAGTCAAAGATTAGACTCATGCAAAGAGAAAAAAGCAGATAAGGGTAGAGTGCATCTTAACTAGGATATGTTTAGTATCTAATGACCGGATGGATGGTGAATCTGCTTTGTGTACGAAGGCAATCGTCAAATGTGCTCACGGTCAAAGAAAAATTGTAAGTTTCATGAGGGGAGGTTGGTTCTTGCTTTATCTGCCGGCCTTGCTTTGCTCCGCTCTAGAAACCCCCTTCGAGTTTCCTTAGTAACACCTGGTTGTTATAAAAAAATAAAATTTTCGAAAAATATGCATTCATTGATAAAATAGGATTATTTTGGAAGCGTATTGATATAACAAGTAACTTTTGATGAACTAGCGACTGCGACACATTTTAAAGGCATTGCAGCTCTCTTATGTTGGAATTTTTAGGGTCCTCCTCAAAATTCTGCCGTAGTTTGGTAGATGATTTGTAACCATTTGCGGGTGGCAGACCTTTCTGAATCTTCTTCGGAATTTTGAGAATCCTTTTCAAAATTCTGCCCCAGTTCTTGACTGATTACTAGCTTCCTGACATGTGATGGCATTGGCTGGATTTGCTCCGGAATTTTGAGGACCCTCCTCAAAATTCTGCCCCGGTTTCTGATTTTGGGGAAATAAAATTTTATTATGATATGACAGAACCCATAAGGCTATCTACGTATCCCCTCTTAAACATGAATTAGGTCAAGCGTAGTTCATTTACATCAAAAATGAAAATGTGAAATGATCTAGGCATAATATCGTTTGACTGTGTCTGAATTGATTGGTTTTGGCCAGATCTCTCCATCTATCTCTACAAGTATGGGTGCTCCTCCTGTTAGTACTCTGTGAACCATACACGAACCCTGCCAGTTAGGAGAGAATTTCCTTTTGTCTTCATCTTAGTGTGGGAAGATCTTCTTCAATACCACCTGCCCTGGTACGAACTGTCTTGTTTTGACCCTTTTGTTGAAGGCTCTGGACATTCTATTCTGATAAAGTTGGCCGTGACATACTGCATTCATCCCCTTTCCATCGATAAGGGCCAATTGTTCATAACGGCTTCTTACCCATTCGGCATCGCTGAGTTCAACTTCATATAGGACTCTTAAAGAAGGAATCTCTACCTTGGCTGAAATGACAGCCTCGGTACCATAAACCAACATGTAGGGGGTTACCATAAACTGTGGTGTGGTACCCTAACAGAGTAAAGGGTTACTTCTCATGCCACTGCTTGTGATTCTCTACAATTTTCCTTAGTATCTTCTTAATGTTCTTGTTAGCGGCTTCTACGGCTCCGTGCATCTGAGGTCTGTAGGCCGTGGAATTCTTGTGCTTGATTTTGAAGGTTTCACATATAGCTTTCATCAGATCACTGTTGAGGTTGGCGGCATTATTAGTGATAATAGACTCAGGAACTCCGAATCGACAAACAATACGATCCTTGAAAAAATCTACGACGACCTTCTTGGTTACAGCTTTGTAAGATGGAGCTTCTACCCATTTTGTGAAGTAATCAATGGCTACCAGAATAAACCAATGTCCATTTGAAGCCATGGGCTCAATCGAACCAATAACATCCATTCCCTAGGCAGCGAATGGCCAAGGTGATCTTTTTGCATTGAGTTCATTTGGCGGCACTTTTATCATGTCGGCATGTGCTTGACATTGAAAGCATTTGCGGACATACTGAATACAATCCGTGTCCATGGTCATCCAAAAGTAACTTGCCTTGAGTATCTTCTTGGCCAGAACGAAGCCATTCATGTGCGGGCCATATGTCCCTGCATGTATATCCTCTAGTAGCTTAGAAGCTTCCTTTGCGTCGATACACCTTAGTAAGCCCAAATCTAGAGTTCTCCTACACAAGTTCCCTCCGTTGTGGAAGAAATGATTTGACAACCTCCGGAGCATGAGTTTCTGAGTGTGATTTGCATGCTCCGGGTATTCTCCTTTTGATAAGTACTCCTTGATATCATGGAACCAAGGCTTTCCATCTGTTTCTTCCTCAACATGAGCACAATATGCCGGCTGATTACGGATCCTCACCGGAATGGGATAAATATAGTTCTTATCTGGATGCTATATCATTGATGACAAAGTGGCTAATGCGTCGGCGAACTCATTTTGAATTCTGGGCACATGTCAGAATTCTATCTTCGTGAACGTCCTTTTTCAATTCCTGCACATGGTGCAAATATGGCAATATCTTGGAATTCTTGGTAGCCCATTCTCCTTGCACCTAGTGCACAAGCAAATCTGAATCGCCGATCACCAGCAACTCCTTGATGTTCATGTCGACTGCCATATTGAGCCCTCGTATGCAGGCTTCATATTACGCCATGTTATTGGTGCAGGGAAATCTGAGTTTAGTAGATACCGGATAATTCTAACTTGTTTCAGATACCAAGACTGCTCCAATTCCCACTCCTTTGAAATTTGTGGCTCCGTAAAAAAACATCCTCCAACCGTTATATGTTTCGGTAATGTCCTCTCCTATGAATGATACTTCTTCATAAGGAAAATACATTTTCAAGGGTTTGTATTCTCCTTCCACCAGATTTTTAGCCAGGTGATCTACCAATGCTTGTCCCTTGACTGCCTTTTGAGTTACATAGACGATGTCGAATTCACTCAGTGGTATCTACCATTTAGCCAACTGTACGTGGAAAAATCAGAAGACTTGATTTTTTGCTATCAAGATGCATCGAAGGCTTTTCCTGAGACCCCGAGGGTGGGAGGCCGCGACCGAGCGCTTAGACTCAGGGCTCGATGAAGTCTGACTCAAAGGAAGCAAGGCCCGAGGTCGGGATGAAAGAGGAAGTCTCCTAGGCATATGGCTACACCTGACAGGCCCGACCTATCTAGAGCGTATTATGAGGTCTTGCATCAAGCCGTCCTACTATCCTTGTACTCTCCCAAATAACTCACGTGTACTATACCGAGTCCCCTCGCCTATATAACGGGAGCTCACCTTACCTCGTAGGGGACGGATGTTGCTCCACTTCTCCATAAATGCAATAATATCTCTCTCTCTCTCTTTCTTCTAAGCTATTTGTCTCCACCGACCTCGAGGTTGCCCTAGAACTTTATTATTTCCTTGCTTGTTCTTCGTTATTTTACTGAGTATGGATAGTATAGAGACTTGCTTATCTATATTTTTACTTGTTGTCTCCTTCCCGACTACCATCGACTGTTCGAGATAGGCTCGAGGATTAGCCTCGAGGTATCCACTGGCCGGCTCTGCGCTTGGGAAACATCTCCCTACTGGTTCGATTTTTGCTTTGGTTAACTCGATATGTATCACTCTACTTCATGTTTTAGCACTAACCACCCTCACAAACTAGCTCGGGAATAGATCACATATTTTTAGAATCCCATTTACAAATTTAATTGTTGTTACCATTTTCACGGTAAACAGTTTGGCGCCCACCGTGGGGCTAAAAATAATAGTGATTATTTTCTTGCTAGTTTCGTCACTTGAATGCACAATATCTTTCACACTTTTTCTTGCCAAAGACCTTTTGATTTCAGGTCAAGGACCAACTTAACAAGAGAAATCGAGGACGATAACCCCAAAAATCGCAAAGAGAACAGTATGGACTTTCTAATGACTGGCGCAACACCGCAAAACCTTGATAATGCATCTAGATAGGTTCGAGCGGAAGCGAGTCAGCACGCCGCATAGCGGGGTAACGAAGGCTCGTGCACCAAAGGCGGCACGCAGCATGTCGACCAACAGGAAGCCCAAAAAATCCCAGCCCAGGTGGAACGGGAAGTTAACCTTTGTACTATTTTTGAAATGTTGTAGGAATGACATTTGGCTATCACTCACCCATAAAGCCGCCCAGAGACTCCCAGCACAGCAGCACCCAAAATACCCCCTCTTGTCGAATCATACCCGAGGTATCGGGGAACGATGAACCGACAACCTGTCCTGTAGCAGTAAGGATGCTGGAAGACCTTATTGCAAAGATCGAATCATGCTCGCGGAAACTCATACAACAACCATCTCCCGAAGGTACGATCCCGGGACTCACTTAGCGAAAGTCGGAAACAACGAAACCCCCCTAGGAGTGGCAGGACCTCAAGTCCTCATGGGCACATCGCCCCTTGTGCATGCCCATCCAGAAACAACAACCTCCAAGATGGAGGACTCGAGCCCGCCCCGATAAGGAAATTTAAAGAAACTCCCTCGGACTGTGACGCATCGCCACTATTCGGCACCATATCTCGAGGACCAGCTCACCATACTAGCAAGGTCCGTGAAAGCGCACGACGACGCTATCAAGGCAATACAAAAAATCCCGATGCACCAAAGGCCGGAAGAAGAAGAAATAAAGTGTCACGGGAAGCCGCACCTCGCTCCTCGACAGGACGAACGAGACCGGTCCCGGTCCCGAGTAGTTGGCCGGCACAGGCCTTCACCCAAGACCCGAACAAAGCATATCCGGGCGGATCCCCAGCAAAGGAGCTGACACTGAATAAATGGAGCCATCGTCCATGTGGTATGAACGAAAGAGATGATCCGACATACAACATGCCTTGCAACAATAAGGCAACAACCTAAAGACAATACCCCCGAGGAACCTCCAATGGTACCAGATTCAACAAGACACAGACGGCAAAGAAACCTCGCCTGATGGAGCGTGACTTTAACGTGCAATTCCAAGCATAGTGGTCACCATAAGCAAAGCCAGGAACTACAGGTGGCTCGGACCTATTGAACCAGAACCCTTCCAGGGAATTCATGGCTCGTCACGGGAATCACGAGGCGCTCAGGGTCACAAATCCAAAAGGGCAACAATTACACCATTCATCAAAGGTTGCCACAAAGTTCCGCCAAACGAGCAAACCCGGATACAGCTCCACGGATGAAAGGAGATTGAAAAAAATAGAGCCGGCAGATCGTGACTCATTGTCACAGCCAAAAAAGGACGACGACACCCAGAGAAGATGCATAGAACATAGAATGCAAGCGCCCATCGCCAGAAAGGGGCGGTTCTAGAAAATGCTCCCAAAGGGTACCCTCTTGCTCAAGGAAAAGGATGCCAAGATTCCACCTTGGCATCGCATTGGCATATTGGTAATCCCCTCTTTTATTCAACTCATTTCAAATAAAACATGCATTTGTGAGTACATGTAGTTCGACCGAATTATACCAATGATGTCGGGCCGAAGCCGATAGGACGATCCGGACCAACATCGCTCTCGGACAGGATCTTTGATAGGCTCCTGATGGTGATTGCCACAATGACCAAATCGCTCCCCTTGTGCAGCCCGCCCTAGCTCAAGATGATATGTCGAGCGCACACAGCGCGGACGCTTTGTGGAAACAACGATGAGTACATCGCCCGAGGTGCGACTGGTCGCAACAAACTCAACCTCACACAACGGTAGGAAGAGCGGGAGCTAAGACTTTTACCCGAGTAGTGGTATCGTGGTCAATTTCCACAGGGAGCTTGGAATGGAGTTGCGTATTTGTTCAGACTAGGAATGCGTGTTTTCTCCTAATTGTACTTCTAACATTTTTTGGGGTTTTTGTTTAATAACTACTATTATCAACTACAAGTTTAAGCTAATTTATGCTGAAGGGATATGTTCTAAGTTGTGATTAATATAGAGAAAGGCACTAGGGTCGTGGCATCACCTAGGTGGTTAACTAACGGGTAGAGACTACTAATAATAGATTGACATATTTGGGATCAATGTTATAACCGTTGCACAATTGTACCCACTCTCACACCTCTCGGTAGGGAGAGCGAATTTGCCCAATTGACTCTCTCGAGACCAATTGGGTAGGCCAATTAGACCAAGCAACTTGGGTTCAAGTAGGGTGATTACTCTCTCGAGGTTTAACCCGTTAATTGGGACTACCATTTCTCATGGGTCCACCCCAATTCCTTGTTGGGTCAATTTTGGGGTCATAGACTCTCTTTCTCAAGAAGAGTCAAGACCCACTAAGCTAGAATCAATATTTGCAACCATCAATCCTTAATTAAACCATAAAATTAACCCAAATAACTAACACCCAATATTAATCTATAATTAAGAAGCAACACGCATTAATTACCCACATTAGGGTTGAGCCACAACCCTAGCTAATAGGTTTATCTAGACATAATTAAAGAAGAAACTGAAGAAATAGAAGATGAAACAACCATATTAATTAATTACTATGTTAAACTACAATAATATATGATGAAAACAAGCTATAAATGCCCAACATAGGCCAAAACATAAGTCTCACGAGTGCAGCAGCTATCAGATGTACCAAACTTAACCTAAAAATGGTAAAATGTTCTATTTATAGTGAGTTGAAAAAACTGGACAAAAATGCCCTTGCGGGGTTAGTGCGGACCGCACAAAGTTGGCACGCGGCCGCACTGGGTTTCTTGACCTCTGAATCTTGCTCTCTGAAGATGGTGATGCGAACCGCACAAAGTTGGAATGCGGCCCCATGAAGACTGGTGTGGACCGCACAAAGTTGTTTTGCCGCCACATGAATGGTTTTGGCGGCTTCTCTGAACTTCACTGACGCGGACCGCGTGACCATAGAGCGCGGCCGCATGGAGAGGGACGTGGGTCGAATGAAGTGGGACGCGACCACGTGGTTTGCTTCTGGAATATGACACTCTCTGAACTTCTTGGACGCAACCGCATAGCAAGATTGTGCGGCCACATGAGTGAGACGCGGGCCGCATGAAGTGGGACGCGGCCGCATGAGTTTGACTTGTAGTTTCACAGTCTCTAAACTCCTATGGTGCGGCCGCATGACATGATGGTGCGGTCCGCACCATGTTCTGAATGTCCTTACTTTAATGATCTTTGACACTTGAGCAGGTTTCACTCCGATTTGAGCCGATCTTTGACGATTTGTCACTTTATAGCTCAAATCTGCAATCAAGTGCAATATGTAAGCATTTTGGGACTATTTTGTAGCAAATTACACTCAAAGCGCAGGCAAGTATGGGTATAAAACATGTTAAAATCCTACTTATCAACTCCCCCAAACTTAAACCTTTGCTTGTCCTCAAGCAAACAAAATGAGACCCACCCCTCAAAGGCAACATCCAAGCAATTTCACCTTATCCTAAAGTAACCTTAACAAGCATCAATTAGGACTAACAATTGCCCTCAATGCGAATGCATCATTAACACATTTAAACTTTGAAACTTGTGGATTAAGTGTGACACAAGAGCATCAAGAGTTGACACATTTCATCAAAGAACTTTTCTCTATTACTTTGGTCATTGTGGAACCCAAACTCACACATCCTCAACTCTCCCTAAGTGAACCTCACCTCTTAGAGTATTGACACACAAACCGAGGTTGATGGATTTTCACTCATCTCTCTCAAGGAAGAGGCCACAAGTCCGACTCTAAGTACCATATGCTTGCCCCTTATGTAAGTATCCACTAATGTAGGTTCCCTTCAACTCAAAATCATGTAGGGCTTTTGTGGAGTCATTATGAAGGCTTTTGGGTAAGGGTAGCACATATTTTTGCTCAAGTGGGTTCAATCTTCCCTTAAGCACTTCTTTTGATTCATTTTGGCACACTTTCTTAACTCATTTGAGTATTCACTTCTTTTTCAAGGGGTTTGAGAGACAGATTGTCACCCTTTCTTATGCAATTCAACACATTTCTCCTTTTTCTACTTTTTCCAAAACCTTTTTCACTTTTTTTTTCTTTGAATCCCCTTTCTGACCTTATTCAATTCGGTCTTTCTTTTTGTCTTATCTTTTCTTTCTTTTTCATTACCTTTCTTTTCTTTTGCTTTTGTACCTTTTACCACATTGTTTCCTTTCTTGTCCCCCCCCCCCAAAAATTAAACATTTTCCATCTACTCAAGGGAAGATTTGGGTGCCAAGAGAGGGTATCATTAAGAACGGGTATAGACTTGTAGCTTTGGTTCTTGAAAGAAGAAGGTTCAAGGCTCAAAAGGGTTAACTAGGGATCATTTCATTGGTAGGTCATGGAATTGTTCAATCTTAGCATTTTGGATCACGGAGAGCCTACAATCACTTCTCAAGCCAAATTTCACCTAGGACTTCGCCTCAACAAACATTCGGGGCAAGTTCTAGACCATCGGCTCGGGACTTGGACTCGCAAATCGAATTCTCACCACACACACTCAAGGATTGCTAAAGATATCGAGTCGAGGGCCCACAACGACCTTAGTTACGATTCAAGCTTACAATGGTCCAATACGACAACATGATGACTGTTTGGTCAACACAAGAGTCTCAAGGCCACGACTTTCACCATCCTGAGCACAACATTATGTCTTTGACCATGGGATCAAAGGCAAATGTGTTAGGTCCAAGTGAAGCTTTGCCTGAGGTACCCTTGACTGCAAAACTTGAAAATCAAAAAAAAAAAGAAAAATCAAAAAGGGATTCAAACCCTTAAGAAGGTTGTCACGCCATCTATCATTGGGAAGAGCCACCCGGTTCGCACAACACTCTACCCTTGAAAAGAACTGTGGCATTAAGAAAACCAAGGGCTTATTGCAAATGCCAAAACAAAACAAAAAGGCTACGAGCCTACTATGAAGCTAAAAACGAAAAAATTTAACGAAAATAGAAAAATCGAATGAATATGTACAATAGGGGAGTAGAATTTACAGCGGAGGTAATGGATATGTACATAAAGTAGAAAAGTAACTAGAATGAAAAGTTATATACAGGCCAACTATCAACTAACAACATACTAAGAGTCAAATAAATATGTACAGTCATCCCAAATGTATCAACCATCAAAATAGTAGGGCGCACCCCCACGAATAAAAACTGGCATTGTCCCCAATGCCAACTACCAAAATAAGCATATAAACAGAGAAAGGATATAGAGTGGATCCTCAAGCCTGATCCGTCGTCATGGGCTGATCAGTCGTCCCCTGGTCCTCTGTACTGGCGGGAACCTCAGACTGGTTCCCAGCCTGCTACTGCTCTGCTGCTGGGACAGGGGCTGGGTCATGGACCAGCTGAACATCTGGTGGAGCACTAGAAGTATCCTCCTGAACCTATGTTACCTCTATCACAACACCCTCAGTGCTAGGAAGCTTCCTCTTCTTCCTTGGGTGCCTAGGCTCCTCCTCCTGCTGTGGCTCCGGTACAACTACTGCTGGTGAAGGTGCTAACTCATCAAAGAACAAGTCTAACGGCAACTG